>NW_006284003.1:447119-479607 GCF_000327345.1 Myotis davidii
AAGGGGAGAACCGTGTCAAAACTCTTAAAGCATCTACTTCGAAGTGGCACATGTCAATTGCACTCATATTTTATTTGCCAAAGCAAGACACACAACTAAGCTTGAGATCAGTGGGACGGGACATAGAATACTCCAGAGTGAGGGGCCCTTTAGTGAAAGGCACCGAATATTTTTGACAAATAATAGAATGAACCACAGCAATAAAGTGCTGAGAAAGACAGATGTAGTACTGATCTCACAGAGATTACAAACTAGCAGGAAATGAGGATGTTAACCAAATAGTAGCACAACTGTGACAAATGCTGCAAAGGAGAAAGGGAGGATGTTAAGAAAAACCTAAAGTGGGAAAACCAACATAATCTGGGTAATTGAAAAGACCCTCTTTCTACCACCACCAAGAGATATTTCAGAGTTAATAGAAGTTAACTAGGTAAGAGAGAGGGTTGCCTCTTGGGCAGATGCTTCCGGTAACTTGGGGTCATTCAGAACTCTTCAATATACTAATTTGATCAAGATGATCAGAATTAATATTCTTCTGTTTTGCAGATTTTCTGCATCTTAATTGAATAAAATTTCTCAAAGTCTCAGTATTCCACATTTCCTTATTAATAGGTTTTCCCCATATAACAAGTCAGAGATAACGTTAATGCATTACTGTATTGACATTTTTATTGGTTTTGAGGGACCCTAAGTGACAACTTCTAATTAGACTGAGATATACCTTTCTCCAAACAGCAGCATGTAAGTCTTGATATTTATACAACCTATATATTTGCACAATATGTGTAATTTGTGTTATTGTTTTTTGGTAGTAATTATAGAGCAAGAGAATGGTTTAATCATCTGGATGGGAATGTACCCTATCTCTAACATGTAATTATTAGACCATTTCCACATTCATAAGATAATATTACTCTCAATTATTTACTGGGAAATAAATGAGGAAACTAATAAGGATGCTGGGGTCTTCGTCTTGCTTTCCAAATGGATGCCTCAGAAGAGAGCCTTTGTAATTTCGTCTCCATACCATATGTCTCTGTTGACATTAAAGTGCTTAGTTCCAAATGAGTTGGCTTCATTCAAGCATCTTAATTCAAGAGTGGATGATTAGATCTTAAGCTAAAAACCTATTAGGATGTAAGCACTTGTGTTTTTGAAAGGTATTAAGGGAACATCATAGTATGGTTGTAGCGAAATCCTCCCTATCTGGCAGTGGGTTGGCAAAATTCTCATTTGATCTTCAAACACTACTGACTAGCTTCATGTCAAAGTTAAGCACAGAATGAGAAATCTGCCAAGTGTTTGTTATATAATACACAGACTGGATGGTGTCTGCTTTTATCCTTTTCTTGTAGTACTTTCCAAGATCCTGTCCCTAAGCAGAGATAGAGAGGACCATGTACCCTTTTCACGGGGAAAAAAAAACACACAAAAACCAACACACCTTGAACTAGATTCCAAACTCAGAGCAGGAAGCCACCTTAACAGGACATCTCAAGTGAATGCCAGCATGGTGGGATTATGCACCCGGGTTTCTTTCTTTTTTAAAAAATTATCCATTTTTTTAATTTTTCAATTAGATTTGAGGTATAATATAGTTTCAGGTGCACAACCCAGTGATTGGACATTTATATAACTTACAAAGTGATCATCCCGATAAATCTCATACCTTCTAACACCATACATAGTGATTATAATATTATTGACTATGTTTCCTATGCTGTACTTTACATCCCCATGACTATTCTGTACCTGCTTATTTGTACTTTTAAAAAAATTCTTATCGTTGAAAGTATTACATATGTCCCCTCTATCCCCCACTGTCCTCTCCTAGCCCAGGCCCTCCAGCCTTTTATTGTCTGTGTCCATTGGTTATGCTTATATGCATACAAGTTACTTGGTTGATCTCTTACCCACCCACCCCCACCAATCCATCCTCCCCTGCCTTCCCTCTGAGGTTTGATGGTCTGTTCAATGCTTCTATATATTTGGGTCTCTTTTTGTTCATCAATTTATGTTGCTCATTATATTTCAAAATGAGTGAGATCATGTGATACTTATCTTTCTCTGACTGGCTTATTTCGCTTAGCATAATGCTCTCCAGGTCCATCCAACACATGAGGTTTCTTCACCAGCACTGTGCTACACAGCAATCATCGTGAGTAGAAAAAGATGAATCACGCTGCAAATACGTTTAATCCCTTTGAGAAAGCACATATTGATCTAAATGAAACCCAAAATATGATTGTTCCTGCTTTTATTTAACCACATGTGTGGTCCAAACTAATAGGATTCTCCCTCTTTCTGAGCTAATTTGCTTTGTCCCTGTGTAATCCTATCATCAGCAGGGCACAGTGATCTTTATACCGGGAATGGGAAAATCATTTGATAACCATCTGCCTAATGTTTTGGCAGAAATTTGTTTAGCTTACAGAGCTACTACCAGACTGGGACTCCTCATCAGGAGTTGACATTTCTCCTGGGGAACGGGGCAGGATAAACTCCCAGGACTGAGATTCCCTAAGAATGTTCTGACAGGTGACCTATGGAGCTCCTGACTCTATCACTGCTGAAGAAAGACAACATGAATTTATCATTTTCTAACTTCAAAGGCACAGGCTAGTTTCTCCCACCGCCCCCCTCTCTCCTTCTTTCTTCCCTTTCTTTCTTCTTTTACTTTTTTACATAAAAGATATCATGGATCCAGTGAACCAGTAAAGGTGGGCTTTTATGAAAACTGCTTGGGGAATATTAATAGCTCCTACTTCTAATTCCACAATCCCTCGGTGTTTTCCCTTTGGTTCACATCAACTATTGACAACCCCTTTATTGCTCATTAGAAACACAAATGAATAGAAAAGAAATGCTTATAAAAACAGGGACGTCAATTGCTGCAGACAAACGTCAGATATATATCAAAGAACTTACTATTGACTTAACCATGAAAAAGAAGAGCAGGACCTCTGAGATTAACTTGTATTGCTAATACCTCTTAACTGTATCCTCTCCCACCCCCAAGGAGCTTTGAGTACCACAACAACGTTATCTGGTCCAGGCATGCAAATTAAAACAGGACTATAGGTTCAGAACTTGAAAGAAAGGAGTCTATGCTTTAAAAAAATTAGGTTTCATGAATGTAAACATTTTCATGAAAATTTAAATTAAAGCATGAGAACTAAGACCATGATGGGAGTGGGGTGGGTATTTGAAGCTGCCCTACTAGAGAAATGTCCCCACAAGGAGGAGTTCGCTCATACTTTAACTTAAATGAAAGATTAAAAAAATCTGAATCGCTGGAAGTTAATCAACTTACTAGTATGCAAACTCTGCTATAATACTTACTAGTATGTGACAATTGGATGTTTGAACTCTGGCTTTATATTGAGCGATATTAGCAACCTTCTATCAGTTTATTTTAGGCCTAAAAATGGTATTGTGGTTCTATTTTTTTTAATGCTTATCTTTTAGAGATACATACTGAACAAGTCCTAATGTTTTAGAGACACGTTCTAAAATACTATGAAAAAAATAATAATTCATCTTTGATTTGCTTCATAATGACTTTGGGAGGAAGAATGTACGGGGATATTAAATAAAATAACATTGACCAAGTATTGATCAATGTTGAAGCTGAGTAATGGGCACATTAAAAGTTCAGTATACTCTTCTATTTTGTATATGTTAAAAAGGCTTTGCCGAAACCAGTTTGGCTCAGTGGATAGAGCGTCGGCCTGCGGACTGAAAGGTCCCAGGTTCGATTCCAGTCAAGGGCATGTACCTGGGTTGCGGGCACATCCCCAGTAGGGGATGTGCAGGAGGCAGCTGATCGATGTTTCTCTCTCATCGATGTTTCTGGCTCTCTATCTCTCTCCCTTCCTCTCTGTAAAAGTTCAATAAAATATATTTTTTTAAAAAAAGGCTTCATAATAGCCTGGCTAGTGTGGCTCAGTAGTTGAGAGTTGACCCATGAGCCAAGAGGTCACTGGTTCGATTCCCAGTCAAGGGCACATTGCCTGGGTTGCAGGCTCAATCCCGAGCAAGGGGTGTGCAGGAAGCAGTTATTCAATGACATTTCTCTCATCAATGTTTCTGTCCCTCTATCCCTCTCCCTTCCTCTTTCTCTAAAAAATGCTTCATAATAAAATTTAAAATAAAAAAGATAAAGTATGTTAGATATACAATGCTGTAATAAAGAATAATCTGGTCAACACTTACCTCCCCACTTTCCAACTGAAGAATTAAAACATAGAAATGTGGTTGAAAAAGTTATGAAGCAATTCTTTTACTTCAGTAACTTGGCTACATGTGTGATGTCCCATTGGGAGGGTAGTGGACTCATTCATTAAAGTTGGTAACACCTCAAATGTTTACCCCAGCTAGCTAGAATAGATCTGGATTCAGGCTTCACTGAGCTAAGTCACGCCTGAGAATCAAAAACACCTAGATTGAAATGCCTGCTCTAATTACAATTGTGTGACCTTCGGTAAAGTTCCAAATCCCTCTGAGTTCCATTACCTCATGTATGAAAAATATGTTTAGAAATCCCAACCTTGAAGGACTACAGGCAGTGTCTGTAAATCACATAGTTGGCACTGGGAAAATAGTAGCTATTTTATTTGATGTTTTTAAAAGAAGACGTGGACATTTCCCAACTAAAATGTATGAGCATCTCTGAATAAGCAATGAATAAATACTTTATGGCTGGATGAAAAAACAAAGTCCAATTTGCTTCTTATCAAAGGAAAGAGATCATCACCTGGAAAGAGTTTTAGTAGCATCTAGGAGTGGGGAGGACACAGTTAGGATACTGATAAGTTTGGAGGGGGGTCTGATTTAAGGTAGGTCTTAAAATGTAATATAAGGGGACACATAATTGAGTAAAATGTATGATATTATAATTAATGATTGGTGGACACAGAGTTGAGAAGATTTCAAATGGAGTCTTGAAGCCCTAACTAGTTTGACTCAGTTGATATAGCACCGGCCCTCAGACTGAAGGATCCTGGGTTTGATTCCAGTCAAGGGCATGTACGTGGGTTGCAGGCTCAATACCCTGCCCCAGTCAGGGCATGTACAGGAGACAACCAATCGATGTGTCTCTCTCTCATCGATGTTTCTCTCTCTGTTCTCTTCTCTTCTCTTCTCTTCTCTCTCTCTTTCTCTCTCTCTCTCTCTCTCTCTCTCTCTCTCCCCCCCTTCTGCTCTCTCTAAAACAGTCAGTGGAAAAATATTCTCTGGTGAGTATTAACTCCCCCAAAATAAAAAATGGAGTTTTGAAGAGTAAATTATTTTTTGAAGCTATATGACACCCTGCAACTTTGGCTTCCTGGGCAAGAGTTTCCTGGAAAAACAAAGTTAGGTTAATGTACTCGAATAGTAAAGTTGTGTTAATGTAAACAGTAAGCCAAAGGGATAGAGATGATTTTTCTTCTCATTCACATATGAGCTTTACACAATATCTTTGTTGCTTGTATTTTTATTTTTAGGTCCAAACATGCATGAGGATTATATGATACGAGTGCATTTTAACAAAATTAACTTTCTTTATGGTCACAGTTACATCGCCAACATTCTTTACTGCTTTTTGTCACCTCATTAGAAGGTTTCATACTGTCCTTAGGATATTACTGTAGCTTTATGCCAGTGATCCTCAATTTTGCCTGCACATTAGAAACTCTTGAGGAGATTTTGAAAGTCCTAAAGCCCAGCCCCTCCTCCCCCCACCTCAGGCCAATTCAATGAGAATGTCTGGAGTGGGGCCTGGATGTCAGTAGGATTAAACTCTCCCAGTCATTCCAACATGCATCCAAGGTTAACAACAACTGCTTGATGCCCAGCTGGAGAAATACAACCTTGACTGGGGAATTATAAGAGCTTTGCTAGATCCCGACACTAACTACTAACTGATGAAAGTTGGAGGAGCTTTCTAATGCTATTAAACTTTAGTATAGCCCTAGCTGGTTTGGATCAATGGATAGAGCCTCGGCCTGCAGACCAAAGGGTCCTGGGTTTGATTCTGGTCAAGGGCATGTACTTGGCTGCAGGCTCCTCCCTGGCTGGGGCCCTGGTGGGGGCTCATGCTGGAGGCAACCAATCGATGTGTTTCTCTCACATCAACGTTTCTCTCTGTCTTTGTCTCTTCCACTCTCCTTAAAAATCAATGGAAAAATATCTTTGGGTGAGGATTAAAAAATAATAATAAATTTTAGTATAAATAATAATGACAGGGGTTATGTACAAACATCCGGACCTTAACGGTCTGGATTCATATCAAGTCACATTTCTCAGGTACTTAAAGTTTTATGGCAACCTTCATCTTCGATTACCCACTCCAGCAACTTCCTTTTCTTCACTATCTTATCATAGTGCGGTTCTTTTATTCATTCCTCTCTGGGAACCACTCCATTTCCTGGATTTGCACATGTGCCCTGTCGTCCCAGGACCTCCTCCCCCAACACACACAGGCTCATGTAAGACTTCTGCAGGGGTAGCTGAGTTTGCTGGATGCTGGGAAGATAGAAGAAGTTTTAGATTGCAGAAACATAAAAGGATTAGTGTAGAATATTAGAAATCAGAAAAGCCATGGCCTGAGAAAGTCCTTTGGCCACTTTGCATGCTGATAGTTACCCCTCCAGCTACCTTTTCTCTGCCACTCTCTTTCTTCTTTGCCCCTCTCTCAAGAAAAAATAAATTTTCTACCACTGTCTTATGCACGGCATCCTAGTTTCTTCCTTCATCCCCATCATCAGCTTTGTAATCCCTTTGCATATCCAAAGACTCATTAATTCCTCTGATAGACAAGCATCTATTCCAGGTTGCACCTTCTCCATCGCCACTGGATTCTTTAAACAAGAAAAAGAAAGTACTAGAGAAATGTTGCTACCATTCTCATGGGAATTATGGCAGTCCTTTCCTAACCTCTTAGAACAGTAGTTCTCAACCTTCCTAATGCCGCGACCCTTTAATACAGTTCCTCATGTTGTGGTGACCCCCAATTTCATTGTTACAAATTGAACATAATTAAAGCATAGTGATTAATCACAAAAACAATATGTAATTATACATGTGTTTTCCGATGGTCTTAGGCGACCCCTGTGAAAGGGTCATTCGACCCCCAAAGGGGTCGCGACTCACAGGTTGAGAACCACTGTCTTAGAATATATAAATAGTCAATCAGTTTAGATTTTAAATAAAAACATTTTCCCCACTACAATAATTTAATTCCTTAATTCTTCTAGTAATTATGCCTATGGTAGTAGGTGCTAAGAGATGTGTAAGCAAAATGAATAACATATCTTCCAAGAAGAATCAGTTTAGGTGAGGACATAAGACAGATTCATAAGCCATAGATATGATATAATATAAGAGACTAGTTGTATGTTCAATGAACTCAGCTTCTAAGAATTTACTAGTATTTCAGTTGATTGAAATTCACCTTTCTGAGATCCATATTCTTTATTATTGTTATTACTATTACTAGAGGCCCGGTGCATGAAATTCATGCACTCGGCTGGGGGGAGGGGATGGGGGATCCCTCACCCCAGCCTGTGCCTCTCGAATTCTGGGAGCCCTCAGGGGATGTCAGCCTGCCGGCTTAGACACCATCCCCATGGGGAGTGGGCGTAAGCCAACAGTCGGATATCCTTAGCACTGCTGCAGAGGTCGGAGAGGCTCCTGCCACTGCCGCTGCACTAGTCAGCCATGAGCCCGGCTTCTGCCTGAGTGGTGCTCTCCCTATGGGAGCACACTGACCACTGGAGGCAGATCCTGTGTTGAGTGTCTGCCCCCTGGTGGTCAGTGCACATCATAGTGACCAGTCATTCCACCACTCAGTCAATTTGCATATTAGCCTTTTATTATATAAGGTTATTTGCAAAGGATCAGGCTTTTCTCAGTCCTATTTTTAGTGACATGTATGGTCAAACCACGAGTTACATACATTTTTTGATTCGTGGTCATGTTTTCTCTGACTTCACTGGTCAGAAGGCCAGATGAGTATGGCTTTAAAAATAGAGAACTTCTATTTCCAAGGTAGGTACTTGGGTCAACCTTCCTTCTATAGCCAATAGCTTGTCTAAATTATATGAAAACCATCATCATAAAACCATCAATGAACTCCAAAGAAAGAAAATAATTTCAGTGTAATAATTGAAGTCATTTGTTGAACCAGATGAACTCCTCTTTTCACAACTTCAAGGTACAGGGTATGGGAGGCAAATCCCAGGGCCCACCAAGATAAAGACTCCACAACCTGCATCCCAAAGAGCAATACCTTCAGACTAAAAAATGAACTACAAACAACCCTGCCACTTCCCACCCTCAATCAGAAGACTGCTAAGAAAATGTATGATTGTTCTTTGTTTTTATCTTTTTATGTTGATGCTGAGAGAAAGTGAGAAAATGAAAAGAAATCACTTCTGAGAACCTGGAACTGCAGCTCATCTCAGGTTAACAGCCTGAATTCACACTCCTTGAATGGTCTGAGAAACCTCAAACCAAGAATTTAATTGAGAGTGACCCCAGACTAGCCATGCCACAAAGTGCATAGTAGAAACAAATGTAGATCCTCTCTGAAGAATACATCTTCATTTTAAGCCCTCAACATTCTCAGGCCATAATAAAAAGTAACTAAATGCACAGGGAAACAAAGCACCATGAGCAAGAACAAACAAACAAAATCCACATACACAGAACAAACACCAACTCATAAGGGCTTCAGATCATGGAAGTTTCAGACACAGACTATAAAACACTCTGTCTAATATCCCTAAAGAAATAAATGACAAACTTTTAAGAAACAATGACCTATAATATGTGAAGCAGATTTTAAAAGAACTAAATTGAACTTCTAGAAATGAAATATAAAAAATGTTCAAACTCAATGAAATAAGGAATTACTGTTGGTTTAGGTGTGATAATAGTGAGATGGTTCTCCACCGATGACTACCAAGGTATGTTCAGATCAAATGTAATTTCAGATGAAATCACATGATATCTGAGATTTGCTTTAAAATGCTGTAAGAAAATTTTGTTTGAAGTTTCTATTTTGATAAAAATTAGACTGTTGGAATGTTGATAATTATTGAAACTGAGCAATGGACTTGTGGAATTTTTCATACTATTTCCTTTTCTCTTGGGTATGTCTGAAAAAATGACATAATGACAAGTATGGTTGTTTAAGAGATAGGGAGTCCATTTACTTAACTATGTGGGCCCATTCAATTTATTTTTTAGAGTATAATTTTTAAAATGTATGATTATCATAAGTAATTTCAAGTCATGTTACTGTGAGTATGAAATACATATATATTTTCACAGGCTGATAAAACTATAAATATGAAAGGCTGGTTTAATGTTTGAAAATTAGTGTACACAGTGGCAGATTAAAAGATAAAAAGCATGTCAATAGGTAACAAAAAAAGTATTTGCTAAAATTGAATATTTCATGGTATAAATTCTAAAATAGATAAAAATTTCTAGTGGAAATGGGCAATAGAAGGAAACTTCTTTAACCTGATAAAAGATATCTACAAAACTTACAGTAAATATCATATGTAATAATAGATTAAGCTATGAAGAGCATTTCCTTTAAGATCAGGAACAAAACAAGAATATTTACTATCAGCCCTTTGCACTGCAGATCCTGACCAGAGCAATAAAACAAGGAAAGGAAACAGAAAAGAACAGAAATTACCAAAACTGTTACAATTGGCAGATGTTATATATAATTCTAAACATAAAAATATCCAAAATATCTACAGGTTAATTATTAGAACTGATGAGAGGGTTTGGCAAGGCTCCCAGATAAAAGCCAATATAGAATAATTAACAACATTTCTAAATATCAGCCACGAATAGTTGAGAGGAAAAAAAATCACTAGACAATGAGCAAACTACAGCTACACAGAGCAACATGGAAGAAGCTCACAAACATAGTTTTGAATATAAGAAGCAAGCCACAAAGAAATATATACTGCATTGTTACATTTATATAAAATTCAAAAACAAGCACAATTAAACAATTTATGGCTGAGGAATGCACACATAGGTGGTGAAGCAACAAAGAAAAACAAGGGAATGATTATCACAATAGCGAAGATATTGATTCTTGCTGGGAGAAGACAGAGAGAGCACAGTAAGTACTCACACGATTCCAGCAATGTTCTCTTTATAGCGAGGTTGAGCTTATTTCCATGTTTTAACTATCAATAATGTAGTTATTTTTTTTACTCTCCTGACATATTTCACAATTTTTAAAAAGTTGAAGAGTAATTGAGGATAAGGACAAAATTCAGTAAATGTAAAATGCCTGCATAAAAAAATGATAGCTATAATATCATCGAAGTTTTTGGTGTGCTTTTTTTGGTTACACTTCTGAGTTTTCCAACTTCTGATCATAAAAACATCTTGCTCTTGGGCATGAGGTTGATAGTACTACAGAGATCATTCACTCTTATCTGGTCAGAGCTTCCACAATTACCATCATGCTTATAACTTCCAAAACTCAATTTCCATGGCTTCCTGTCACCCATTTGTCAATTTCTTCTAGACACTGCCTTCTAGACAGAGCCACTTGAATGACCTGCTGTCACTTAAAACTATAGGTCTGGTTTGATTCATGTGTGGAGTTTGTGAATACTCTTCTTAATCAACATTCTCTCCCTAGGTGAGTTCATTCATTGCCATGTTTTTGAAACCATCTGTATGCTGCATCTCCCAAACATCTTATTCCAACTCTAAGCTTCTCTTGTGAGTTCCAGCTTCACATATCCATCCGCCTACTTGATATCTCAATTTGGCTCTTTCAGTGGCAGCTCAAACCAGCACGTTGACTATGCAGGTTTGCATTATCAGAGGCATGAAACGTATAAGCATACTTAGAAAATAACCAACAGTTTTGTATTGCTGGTCTCAGTGTGGGAGGATGGACAGAAATGTAGAATATGTGACTAGAAAAATAGTTTGGGACATATACTAAAGGACCTTACATGTTGTGCTTAAAGTTTGGACTTCGTGGACAATGGAAAGTCACAGAGGAATTTTTATTTTTTGTTCATTTATTTATACAGTGAACTAGAGGCCTGGTGCACAAAAATTTGTGCACTTGGGGTGGGGGTGGTCCCTCGGCCCGGCCTGTGCCCTCTCGCAGTCTGGGACCCCTTGGGGGATGTTCACCTGCTGGCTTAGGCCTGCTCCCTGGGGTATCAGGCCTAAGCTGGCAGTCAGACATCCCTCTGGCAGGCCAGGAGCCCTCGGGGGATGTCCACTTGCCAGCGGGGACCAAGCCGAAGCTGCAGTTGGACATCCTTAACGCTGCTGAGGAGGTGGGAGAGGCTCCCGTCACCACTGCTGTACTGGCTGCCATCAGCCTGACTGGTGGCTTTGCAGAGCTCCCCCTGTGGGAGCGCACTGACCAAAAGGGGCCAAGGCCCCCAGTGGGGACCCGTCTTCCTGGGGTGCCTGGCCAGCCTAGGTGAGGGGATGATGGCTGTTTGTAGGCTGGCCATGGCCTCCAGCCACCCAAGCTCCCAGTGGAGGCTGGCTGGAAGCAGGTATCTGGGATTTATTTATCTTCTATAATTGAAACTTTATTGCCTTTAGCACAGGCCACAGCTGGTCAGGGAACCAAGCATCCTGCATATAGTCGCTTGGCTTCCTCCATCACCGGGGCAACCAAGCCTTGCATATAGTCGCTCTGATTGGCTGGTGGGTGTGGCTTGGGGCATAGCAAAGGTATGGTCAATTTGCATGTTTCTCTTTTATTAGATTAGATATTAAGTAATTACCTGCCATGTACTAGGCATAGTGCTCAGCACTGGGGATACATCCATGAACAAGACAGAGTCTGGAGAAAAGAGGTTACTGAGAGTGTTAGGAGGTAGAATGAATGCATTAAAATTGGTGTCACGTTAGGACAAAATGGGATGGAGAAGTGTGGCTAGAGAAAGGGACTGAGGATGACACCAAATTTTTCTTCTGGCTCTTGATATTGGGAAGATGGCGATGCCTTTGCCTGAGGTACGTGATGAAGGAGGGGAAGGTGGATGGGTGGGAGGCTCCTGAGTTCAGCTTGGACAGTGAGCCTGAGATGCCTGTGGGGCTTTCAGTAGGAGGCTGAGTAGCTCATTGGAAACGGGGGATTGTGTTTTTGGAGAGAAGCTCAAGATGAAGCCCTTGGTGTGGGACGCTATCTGAGGAAATAATAGTTGAGCGTGGTGGGCGAAGGCAGGTGGCACGATATTGCCAAGAAGGAGCCAGAAAGTGACCATTCATATTACACTCAAAACACAATTGGCATTGGAAAGTCATTAGTCCTAGCATTGCCTTAACTAGCTCCTAGCTATGTAGCCTTAATTTCCTTTGCCCAAAGTTTTGTGAGTCTGCCTCCTACTGTCCCCTTAAGGGTGGTAGGTTTAGAGATGTATGAAAAATTTGCCTGTGCCTGACATTGACCTAGTCACAGCCATGCCCAGGGTTAGAGCACTGTGTGCAGCAGTTCCTGGCAGATTGCAAACACTATACCTGATAAAAGTAACCTGTGTTCATTTATAAACATTATTAGTACCATTATTACTAATAGAAATAGAAGCTCATGGTTAATTGTGGTACCCCCCGCCCAAATAAAATAAAATATGTTGGATTTACAACCCCCAGTACCTCAGAATGGAACCTTATTTGAGGATAGGGTCTTTATAGAAATACGTTAACATGAGTTCATTGGGGTAGGCCCTAACCCAATATGACCAGTGTCCTTTGAAAAAGGGAAATTTGGACACAGCGACAGATATGTGCACACAGGGAGATGCCATGTGAAAATGATGGCAGAGATTGGGGTGATTCATCTACAGACCAAGGAATGTCAGAGTTTACCCACAAACGACCAATAGCTTGAGGAGAGTCATGGGGTAGATTTCCCCCTACAGCCCTCAGAAAGAGCCAGCCCTGCTGACACCTTCCAGCCTCCAGAACTGTGGAGCGATACATTTCTGTTGTTGGAGCCATCTAGTTTGTGGGACTTTGTTATAGTAACCCTACCAAACTAATGCATGATTGTGTATTATTTGACATTTTACCAAATGAATTTTTTGCTCATTCTCATTTAATCCTCACAACTTCCTGTGTGCAAGGCATTATCAGTGATCCCTTTTGGGGATCTAGGTTTCTGTGTGATAAGACACAGGACACAGGAATTTTCATAAAGAGAAAGTCAGGACATTTCACCCATGGGCACAGCGTTGCATAAGTGGTGCAGTAAAATATGTTGGTTTAGCTGATAGCATTCAGCCAAGGGCAGTCTCGTGGGTTCAAATCCCAACTCTGGCAGTTCAGGCTGTGTGTTTCTAAGTATCTTAACCAACTCTGTGCCTTAGTATGATGGAGAAAATAACAATACCTCAGGCTCTCATGAAGATTAAATGAGTGAATTCCTGGGAAATGTTTAGCACAGTGCCTGCTGCATTAATGTGTGCTCAACAAGTAGTAACTATTTTAAAATAATTCTTCATGGGAAATTATAGGAAGTTAAGAAGCCCTTTACAAATTATGAGGGTCATACAATCACAGTTGCCTCTCGTGAATGTACTGTGCAAAAGGTCTGACTAAATGCTTTGTGTGTATGGTCTCTAGGTGTCTGGGGGTTGGGGGGTGCATGGCAACTGCTATCTATTCCACAGGCAAACACGGCTTTGCGGTAATTCTGCTCCAGGGTCCATTCAGTCATCACTGGGGCGGTCCTCTGCCCATCTTTACCCCTCTGGAAGATCTCTGTGGTGTTAATAAGGATTCAGGCTGTCTTGTTAGATGTGATCCAGAAAAAAAATAACAAAAGGAAAGAACTGGGGGTTATATGCAACTGGGAATCAGTTAAAGGGCCAGAAAGTAAAGCATGGGTTGCTGACACAGATGGATCCCACATGCTTTGAACTATGAAACCACTGCATAAGTTTTCACCATGAGCAAGTTCTCTATAAAGGCATTTCACCACAGAAGTAATGAGTAAAAGAACACAGTCACCATTCTGAATTTTTTAAATGCAATTAAAATTGGTGCAGACCCACAAGCCTTGCCAAACCCTGCTTTAAATAACAGTTTAGAGAACCGCAAGCTTCAATTCCTTTTGGCAATGTCTTAGTTTTCTGTGAGGCACTATAGGTTATTAAATGTCATACCTATTTATCTTGCTAATGAATAGTTTATCCTACTTCAGTTAGGCTGGTTCCCCCTCCCCCCCTTCCTTCCAGCTCACTCAAATAATTGATGATAAGTAAGGGAAAAGCTATCAGGGGACCATGTTTTTCATCTAAGATATCTTTACAGTTCTAGGGTTACCTGGTGTAGAAATCTGGCTTCATCTTATAAACTTAATATCTACCTTTCATATCAGTTCTGGCTATCATAATGATGATAGTAAGAATAATTGCAGTTATATGTTCTATGCAACACCTTTCAAAATATTGTGAATATTTTATGTTGTTCTTTTACTATCCCATCTAATAAAGAGGAAATATGCAAATTTACCATCACGCCATCACAAAGATGCAGCACCCAGTCCCCTCAACCCCACAGGAGTTCCACAGTCCTTTCAGGCCAGTGGGGATTGCGGGGGGACACGGCAGGTGCACAGTGCGGCCAGACCTGCCCTCAGCCCCCCAGCTGCAGGGGTTGCAGGGGGACACGGCAGGTGCACAGTGCGGCCTGACCTGCCCTCAGCCCCCCAGCTGCCTAGGACCAGCCCAAGACACAGGCAAGCCTCAGATGTTGGCTGCCCAGCCGTCTAGGGCCGGCCCGAGGCTCAGGAACCAGGGCTGGCCAAGGCTTTCACTGCCGGCAGTGGCAGCAGCGACAAGGCTTTCACTGCTGGCAGTGGCAGCAGCAGAGGTGTGATGGGGGCGTCATCTTCCCCTGATCACCAGGTCGCCTCCTACCCCTGAGGGCTCCTGGACTGTGAGATGGGGCAGGCTGGGCTGAGGGACCCACTCTCTAGTGCATGAATTTTCATGCACTGGGCCTCTCATCTTTGTATAATAGACAAGGAGCAGATTTATTATTTTTTCTAAAGTCAATGAGGCAAAGGTGGTCAAATGAATGTTCCCAGATTATAAACTTCATTATGAACAAAGCAGAACAAAACATGAACAGGTGACGTAGTGTTCATTCCAACAAGCTATCCAGTGCCCTGATTCCTCTCTCTCAGGTGACAGAAGAACTGAGCCCAGGAGATGCTAATAGTATTTTCAGATATGTCTAGCTTCCACACTGCTGAGGTCTGATCAGTTGGATAGCAGTCCCTTCCTGATCTGTGATGTGCTTATTTATCTCATAGCTCAGCTTCGATCAAGAGAGTTGATGGCCCCAGTGATTACTGACACTCACAGAGGCAGTCAGAATTGGACATAGACGCTGTGTAATCCAACAGAAGTGTACTTGTGAAATGTATTTCAGGAAAGGCAAGGTTAAACTCATCAATAAAAAAAAAAACACCTCAATTTAAGAAAAAGGGTCAATTAAAGAGCTCTTAAATATTTAGCAGCTCTAAAGAAAGACCAGGTTCTGGAGTTTGATCCACACCCAAGCCAATTGTGTGTTTTAATCTAGTCAGCCAATGCTCTGTACTGGGCACTAATGTCAAGTGTGTGGGAGACAGAAGAAATAGGGCACTCCTTTGCAGTCATCTATAGTCATGGCTCTCCTCCAGCCCTACCCCAACTCGGGCCAGGTACCTCACACATGTGAGACCTTAGTCACTTTAAGAGCAAACTCATCATCATCACTTTAAGACAAAGAGAAGGCCCAGCTGCTGAGCCTTGATCATTCTGTACAGAAAAGGATTTGAGGAGTGATCTGCTCCTTTATGTCTCTCAATCACCCCCCTGCCCCCCGCAACATGTTCCAGTGACCACACTTACCTCCCGACTAAACTGGCTCCAATATTGGCTCCTTTAGGTCAGAGGGACAACAGGACAGCCTGAAACTGGGCGACTGCCTCTGCTTTGGGGGCCTTCTTGATTTGTGTGCTGCATTCGTCTCTCTACTTATCCGTACCATGTGTCCCAGTCACATCCTATCTCTGGGATTGGAACCACCTGTCCAGACCCCGAGGCATCCTTCCCTCTGGCATCTAACTAGCCACTTATTGTCATAACCAGCGCCCAGTTGGGAAGCCACAGGCCACCTCTGGGCTCATGCCTGCTCTTCTGGCATCTCCTCATCCTGGCCTGGAGCTCAGAGCAGCCAACTCCCATATCTCCTTTGACCAAAATATGCCTAATAATTACTAATGACTTCAGACTAGGCACTTTTTAAAATGCATTACATGTTTATTTAATCCTCCCAATAACCATATACATTTGACATTAGCATCCCACTTTCATAAAGGGAACTTAAGCACAGGGAGATTCAAGTATTTGTCTGAGGCTGTCAGCCCCAGATCCCCCGGCAGCCCACGCTTAAACTTCTTTAAGAAAAGTAGCTCCACAGTGATTGGCTGGAACCCTCGTGGCCATAAATCCAAAGCGCTAACTGGTCCCCATCCTGCCAACAGTTCTCTTTCTTAAGATCTCAGCCTCCTAATGTGATGGGGAGAAAAATGTAGTCCCGGGGCATGTCCTCGCTTTCTGCTATTAGTCCAGCCCTCTCTCCACCCCCTGCTTCCTCTGGGGGTCCCGTTGCCACCACTTTTACTACATGCGGAGCCCTAATGCTCCGCCGCCCCAGGCCTTCAGCTGTTCTCGGGGCTCTGAGTTATGATTGCCCATTATCATTAATGGATCAGCCCCCGACCCCAATAAGGTTTCCAAATAGAGGCCTGGCCTGCCAGATCATAAAGGTTAGGCCCACATATTCCAGAGGGCTGTGTCAGATGAGGAATTCTATTAGGAGGCGTTGCATCTGGAGTTTTCTAATGGTGCCTTCAGGCAGAAAAATTAAAATTAAGCCAACCAAAACCCCCCCCGGCCCATCCCACCACCCCCTCACCACCACCACCATTCCACATTCCCCACAGCCAGACTTCTGACTCGGTGAAATACAATTCATTAATAAGCATGGGGGAAATCACCTCAAGGAGCTCACTCCTGAAAATGCAAACTGTTAAACATTTTGTGGTTACAGGCATTCTGAAAATAATCCATGTTTTCTATTGTTTTGTGCTTTCTCATAATCAAAGATTTTCTGTACAGGCAGGAAGCGTTCCAGAGGTGGTAAACCTAAGGCCATTTAGGTTTCAGTGTGTTTCTTTATGATAAAGGTGACGTGCTTGAAGGTTTGAAATCTGGAGCTCCCATTTACTTGGGCTTCCTCTACTTCCCCCTACTTTTGTCGCCCCCTAAAAATTTTCAGGAATGTATACAAGCAATTCTTGGTTTCCTTACATGTACAAAAAAAGATTTGTCCAGCTGTTCTCCCCTCCTTTTCTGCTTCCTTCTCTCTCTCTTCCTCCTGCTCTTTCTTCTGCCTCTCCTCCTCTTCCCTTCCTCCCTCCCCCACCTCTCTCTCTCTCTCTCTCTCTCTCTCTCTTTCTCCCTCGCTCCCTCCCCTCCCTCCCTCCCTCTCTTTCTCTCTCTTATACACACACACCATGCACATACACAAGCACACACACTGTTCACTGGTATGGGAATGAGGTTCTAGAAAGAACCCACAAAATGAATAGTTTTAAGGTCCCTTATCTCCCCAAAGCTGGCTGGCTCAGGACTAGAGATGGTACTCTGGGAGGAGGGGACTCTGGGAGGAGGGGGCAGGGACCCCACTTTGCAGGGCCGTTCCCAACCTGTCTTTGTCTGAAAACTGGGCTCTGGGCCAGCCCCAACCCAGTGGATTGCTGCTCCTGGCCTCCAGCCCAGTGATGGATCTGACTGTCATTTGCCTACCCCCAGCGAGGCAGGAGGCAAGCTGAGAAGAGGGATGAGGAGGAGAAACAGAGTTGGTCTGGGGGAAGAGGTGGGCGTGGCCATGCTGGAGATAGGACTCAGCTGGGGAGGTGGGGGCCTCCACCAGCTCTGAGGCCCTCTGGCCAGCCCTGCTCCTGTGTTAGCATCCATTAGAAAGCCCAGGAAAGTAGCAACTCCATCAGAAGAATCTGGTAGTCAGGCAGCAGGAGGAGAGGCAGGAAGGCAGTTGCTCCATCACTTCTAACAAAGAGAGGCTGGTCAGCAGCATTCTTCTTTTTAAAAGGGAAGTCCATATCTTCTTCTTCCGGAATAAATTCCATAGCTAAATGCCCCCCACAAGTGAGAACTCTTCTTCACACCCAACTTAAATCAAGAGATCAACCCCTGTGTATGAAAATATGTTGCCATAGGCAGGGAAATAAGACTGGTAACATTTAGAAGCTGACAAAAGACCAGCTTCCATGTAGTTTAAAAAAAACATAAGGGATAGCTAAACAGCTGCAGGACTTACCTGTTTTCATTGGAATTTTATCCCTTCACAATTTTTATATTTGGCTATTTTTTGTCAACTTATTTATAGAAATGAAATTTATGACAAATCAGATATAAAGAATCTGAGCGGTCATCTAGTTCAATTCCCCTTACCTTACTCGCAATCATGAAATAGACTCTGAGAGGTCCAGGGACTAGCCCTAGGTCACAGGTAGAAGAGCTGGAGAGAGGACCAAAATCCAGACAAGCAAGCAAGCACTGACTTGCTCTCTATATATACCTTCCCTGCTTTTCTCTACTTCTGCCTAATTTAAAAACTTTAAGCAATATATGTATGTATGTATGTATGTATGTATGTATATTCCTTTCCATGACACTAGCTCATACATTCTATCCGCCTATTATTTATCTGTATGTCTCTCACTAGAATGTAAAAATCATGAAATCATGATACATGCCTCTCTTGTTCTCTGTTAAATTCTTAAGAGCCAGAAAAATGGCTGGGCTATATTAGATCCCCAACAAGTACTTGTGAGTGATGAATAAATTAGTAGGAGAGGGATAACCACCTCAGGGTTGACATAGTAAAGTCATAAAAAAAACGCAATCATGTCATAGATTAAAATGAAGATGAAAATACCATTAGAAGGCATGTTTTTAAAAAATTTACCTTTACTATTGAAAATATTACAGATATCCCCCCCTCCCATTTTTTCCCATTGATCCCTTCACCCCGCACCCAACCCTCCCAGGACTTCACTACACTATTGTCTGTGTCCATCCAGTAGGTTAGCTTGCTGCTGGGTTCCAGCAGATCAGGACTGAACGAGATGGGCCGGACACGCCCTGGAGCCCTCCAATGGCCTCTTCCCCCATTGGCCCCACCCCTGATCGGCCCCCAACACCTCGATCAGGGGTGGGGCTGGCCGGCCAACCACCCACGGCCCCTCCCCGCAACCAGCCCTATCCCAATGGGCCTCCATCGGAGTGGGCCGGCCAGACCCCACCCGTGCATGAATTTGTGCACTGGCCTCTAGTATGTATATGAGTTCCCTGGTTAATCTCTCCCCACACCCCTACCCCTATCTTCCCTCTGAGATTCATCAGTCTGTTCCATAGAAGGCATGTTTTGATTTTATTGCTTTTTCCCTTTGAAGTGGGTCATAGGTCATTGGTGCTTGTGGAAGGAATATTAATATATAGTAGTATCCCCAAGAAGACAGTGAATGGGCAGAAGAGCCTGGTAATTGTTCAGAAGTCCATTGCAGTTCAGTAGTCAAGAATATTCCAGAGTCTATCCACAGGGTGCCTACCATTATCTACTAGAAAACCCCATGGCGATGCTAAAGAAAAGCTGATGTGTTTGCCCCCGGTCCTGTCTGCTGTTAGGCGTACAGCCTCCTGGATGTACCTCTCCACACTTCTCCGCTAGTTTCCCACGGGTGGGATGGCTGGGAGCCATTCGTGCTGTTCCCCTGAGGCTTCTAGCACTGCCTTCCGGGTACAAGGCCGAGTGCCCTTGCAGGCACTTTTGCAACAGGTCCAGCTAAGTGATCAGTTCTAGCCAGTGAGTTGTGAGAAGAGCCTTCAGTTGCTGGTTCTGGACACCCCAGGGCTCTCTTTATATTTACAAAGTAATGAGCCATGTTCATGATGGCAGTTTCCTTACCCGGGGCTCCTGCTTGAGGCGCCCCAGAGCAGGCCCTGCAGTGGATGTGAGAACAAGGACGGGGGAAGGCTTCCTTACTCTCAGCCACTAAGAGGTCAGCATCGCGACGGGAGCATAACCTAGCCTGACAGATGCAGTGTGGGAGGCGATGTAGGGGGTGTAATGATTGGGGCATTTCATAGCATTGAATCCTGTGCAGAGAAAGCTATTTCCTTTTCAGATCTCTTCCATCATTCAGATGAGCAGAGAAGAAACCTTGCTCAGAGGCTACTATGTCTTTAACAGCTCTCCTACTGTTACCCACTTTCTGTTGCACGGAGAGTAGAACTTGGACTCGAGTACGGGCTAGATTTTAATTCTGTTGTTTTGTTTTCAGATTTAATTTTATTGTGCCCTCTCTTTATGGAATGTGATGCTGTGTTTTTCAAAAAAAAAACCAAAACACACATATAGCGCAGCGGTTCTCAACCTGTGGGTCGCGACGATACCGTGTTTTTCAAAAAAACACACATATAGAGCAGCGGTTCTCAACCTGTGGGTTGCAATCCCTTTAAATACATCCTGCATATCAGATATTTACATTGTGATTCATAACAGTAGCAAAATTACAGTTATGAAGTAGCCACAAAAATAACTTTATGGTTGGGGGTCACCACTACATGAGGAACTGTATTAAAGGGTTGTGGCATCAGGGAGGTTGAGAACCACTGATATAGAGTGTTATAAAATTTCCTTCAAAAATACATTTAAATAAAATAATATAACTAATATTTCACAGCGCTTACTATGTGACAGGCCTCCTTTAAATTTTTGTTCAATCCTCATACAATCCTATGAAGTAGGTCCTATTATCTCCACTTTACAGATGAGAAAACTGAGGCACAGAGGTTAAATAAGCAGCCCAAGTTCCCCCAGTTAATACATAACAAAGCCAAAATTAGAATCCAGAAGGCCTGTTTCCACAATTTATACTCTGTGAGTTGACTAAAACATACTTTCCTTTTTATGCTGTTGGTGTGTGCCCAGAGCAAAAATCATGAAGGTGGCACGCAAATGATACTACTTTAGGAAACTGCTCGTCAGCCAAGAGATGTGGCTGCCCCCTGCCTCAGAGTGATTCTTACCGGTTCCCCTGTATTCCTGTTCAGGCCAGGGAGTGCTCTGCCCTGGTTCCCACACAGGATCCCTGGGCTCAGGCCCTCAGCACAATGTTCTATGTGACGGTGGAAGGAAAGCGGATTTGTGAGAGTTTGAAGCAGTGTCTCTCAACCTTCTGGCCCTTTAAATACAGTTCCTCATGTTGTGATCCAACCGTAAAATTATTTTCGTTGCTACTTCATAACTGTAATGTTGCTACTGTTATGAATTGTAATGTAAATATCTGATATGCAGGATGGTCTTAGGCGACCCCTGTGAAAGGGTCGTTCGACCGCCAAATGGGTCGCGACCCACAGGTTGAGAACCGCTGGTTTAAAGGAAGACAGAAGGGACCATAGAGAATTAGAGGGGAGGGGATGAGTGGCCATTTGTATCTGAGGCTTTTAGACTTCCTTCCAGAAGTACTGGAGCTGCTGGCTCCCACTCAACAGGTGGGGGAGGGTCTGGCCACCCCATGTACAGTGCCAGCCCCAACGGCTCCCAGGTCCTCCTTGTTCAGAAGGCTTAAAGGAGACACCCAATTATAATTCATTGATTAGAAATATATTTTCTGTAACTTTTCTATTAAGCCATTCAACCCTGGGAATAACTTTAACAGGCTAATTTTTAGAACAAGGAAATGTATTAAAAATTTCCCCTTGGAACGTATTCAGTGTGGAATACTCCAGTTTCTTTGTGTGGTGGGTTGCTAATGTTACTGGCAGGTTTTCTTCTTGTGGCTTTAAGACCTACATATTTTTTGGGGTGGGGGGTAGCTTTAGCTATCAGTGGGTTTGAAAAGGGGCCTGTCCTCAGTTCAGGCTTCCTTACTCCGACTACTTCTAATAGGAGAAACAAGCTTTCTCATTCTCCCCAGTCCTCAGGCCATTTTGTTCTTGCCATGTTTTTTTATGGCTACGCTGCCTGAGACGTGGAACTAAGGCTGGTGGTGGAGAAACCACAAAAGAAGCTCAGAGTCATATGTCACTCCATGCGGCATACTTGGTGGTGGCGGTTGGGGAGGGGGGGGAAATCTGTCTTCATCATTGGTTAAAAGTAGGAAGCGTGAGTCAACAGACTCATTTCCCTCGGTCTTATTACTTTGATTGCCATTTCCTGGACAGTAACTCTTGTGAATCCGACCCCATACGGTGTCACCAGTCAGCCCAGAAGACCACGTCGGTTTCATGTTCAGCCACTTTGCTGTCCTTCCTCTAAATAATTAGAGCTTTCTGAACCGGTGATCCCTTTCCCAATATTAAGAAAATGTACATAGTTAGGCAATAGATGGCAGTGTTTCCACAAATTATAATATTGCCATAGCCCTTCAGGGAAGCGGAGTGCTCAGCTGTCCTGTGGCTCGCCGTGATCGTATAGTGGTTAGTACTCTGCGTTGTGGCCGCAGCAACCTCGGTTCGAATCCGAGTCACGGCAGGAGGGGAGGAGGCTTTTGGAAGAGAACAAACGCCTGCAAACAGCATTTTGCAGCGAGACATCAGATAATGAAAATCCATAAAAGAGAAGCCGCTACACATATTTTAGATGTTAGAGAGAGGACATACACAGAGTGGCCCTATTAATGGGCTAATCCGGTGGCCAGCGTGTTGTGTGGGGGTTTTTATATTTGCGTGGACGGATAATATGATAAAACTGGAGTGCAGTGGGCATGTAATTATTATTAATTACAGCTACTTACGCCCTGCTTTGAGCGACTCGTCAGGTCTGCTTGCTTTTGAGCCCTGCCAGGGCGGTACAGTAATAACAACCCTGAATTATTTGGAAAGATGTCAGCAGTCCGTGTGGAAATCCTGTTTAACCAGGCATGAATTGTTGTTAGGAGGGTTTTTTTCCAGGATGACAGAGAGAAAATGAACTGTCCCTTATCAGTAATTGCAGGAAACATTTTGTTTCTATGATATGAACTGGCTGTAATTTCACTTTCCTGCATCATTGGATAATGTAAGAAGCCAGTTGTTGCTCAAAACGAAATTCTCTGAAGTGGGCATTTGGGTCTGATAAAGGCCATATTCTAAGTAGACAATGGGGCTCGGGCAATAAATTATGTCCATATATGGTGAAACTCTTAAAATGACATTTTCCAAAAGACTGGGGTTCGTATTATAAATGGCTAAATGTTGAATTAATGTGAGTAACATGGCTTTAATGGGCCTTTCTCCAGGACTTAGAAACATGAACAATATAGCCTGAAAATGTAAAATATAAGTGTGTTATAATGAGGTTTACTGCTCTGAAATTATTGCCCGCCATGTTCAATAAGGGATCACGAGAATTTCCATTTTAATGCCTCTTGTCCCTGTTTCATGGATGGCCTAGCAAAAACTTGTGTTTGTTATTTATGGAATACTAAAAACAATTTTAAATAAAAATATATGTGCAGAGGGTAGACACAGAATCTACTAAGTTCCTTCGGTGTCAGTGAATTCCTAGAAACAGTATTCTAGAAAAACTGAAATATAGATTGCCCACCTCGTCCAAAAAACAAAACAGTTTCTGTTTGCCTATGGCCCTAAAAGATCAGCCTCAGAATATCATAAAGTAAAAAGCACATATTTCTTGTTTTCTTCAAGACTGACTTTCAAGACCATTTTTTACTCTCAGTCTCTTCTTCCCTCATCCCTCCCTGCCACAGGCCCCCCGCCAAATTCTGCCTCCCCTTATGCAAAGGGCCTATTGTGGGCTTTGCCTCAAGACTGCAAGGCCTTTTTATCTGGCTGGTCCTAATAGTACTTCGAAGAAGACCACTGAATTGCAGTTGTTCTTTACTGAAAATCAGCTTACAGAATAAGCCCACCCAAGGTTATTTTTATTTTATTAGGAGACTTAAAATGCGAAGAATTGATCATTTGAGGCAGAAACTCATGTCAGTCAGAACTTAGTGTTTGTGAGTGACAGAAATATAACATGTCCTGAGTTAGAGATGTACCCAGACATGTGTTCAAGGGGGCTTCAAAAATAATTGGTGCAGCTCAGTTGGTTAAGCATCATCTCCTGTACCAAGAGCTCGCTGGTTAGATTCCAGGTCAGGGCATATGTTCAGGTTGCTGGCTTGATCCCTGGTGGGAGGGGTGTGGGAGGCAGCCGATCGATGATTGATGTTTTCCTCTCTCTTTCCTTCTCCCTTCCTCGCTCTCAAAAAAAAAACAAAAACAAAAAACAAATCAATAAAGACATATAAAAAGAATTGGAACTAGGTTATTAAAGATAACCAGGGCACACTCTATGTCTCATCCTTCATTTCTTTCCGAAAGTTACCTTTCTTCTCTCAAACTAACTTCTATGTGACAGAAGACATGGCAGTCAGAACGGATTCCTGCTCTTTATATCTTAGCTATTGCTGTGTCCTGCAGAAGAGCCCCTTAGGAAGATGTCAGAATATGATAATTAATTTGGACACAGCCTGGAGCTTAGGGACAGAGCAACTGCTTGAACAAAGGGAGCCCTTCATCTTCTCTCTCCTCCGTCTTTGCCAAAGGGGTTCTTCTTGCCCTGGATGACTGCTCCCAGCGTGGCTGGGAGAGAGTGAAAACTCATCTGACTTTGCTCACGAAGACCCACTTGAACTTGGGCAAGTTATCTAAGCTCTCAGAGAAAACAGGAGGAGAGAGTGAAAGCAAAAAATAAAAGAATAATATGCAAGTAAACAAAGAACACCTAATCTAGAGGCACATAATGGAAATACAACACTGGCATCTAGCAGAGATGCAACAAATAATATTTATTCCCATTATTCCATAGTGTCTGCATAGTGTCCTCATCCTCCACCCAGCCCCCATTGGTAGAGGCACTAGAGTAAGATTTCTATTAGGAAAAGGTTTCCTCGCCATGGGTTCCAGAAGTTAAAGATGTGGTAGAGTAGACTCTACACCAGGGAGAGCACAAGTCAGAACTCACTGAATGACCAGGTCCTTATCCAGGTTTGCTATCCTGGCTTACTCCCCCTTCACGTGGTTACCATGACCGAGAGTCGTATAAATCAAAGGTTGTTTTCACTGACTGAAAGTTTGTTGACACTGGATGTCCTATCTGTCTTCTTGCTGATGTTAAAATATATTGATTTTTTTGTTCTAAAACCAACTCTATATCAAGTTGGTGTTCAGAAGTGTTAGAACATTTATCAGAAGAAATGAATTTTAATTACATTAAGTATGAGATCATTTCTGCTGCTAACCTTTTAAAAAGCATTTCACAACCATCTCAACAGACTCCACTGTGTCCATTCAGATCGTCTACATGTTATACCAAAGCCAACACATGCTCATGGAAAATCAGAGTGACTCTGCTATAATCTTTCAAAACCTGCCTCTCCCAAATGTCAGGTATAAAGCATTTCAGGGCAAAGGGGAGCCAGTCACAAACCAGGTTCCCTGACAGCTTTTTAACATGAATGCTGAAACGTTAGATACGAACGGGGTCCTGATTCTGATCACATGGCTTTGACAGCTGTACTTGTCATTAGTCAATGGCATTGTCATCCCCTACATTTGTTCATGCAAATAGTGAAATCATTTGCTCCTTGACAAATCAGTAGCCTGCTTTTCTTTTTTCTTTTTGCGGGGAGTCAACTTAAAGAGCAAGCGAAGTCTTAATTCTCGGCATAACCTATTACCTGATGTCCCTCAGGTGGGTATTGCCACAGTGATCATTAGTGTTTGCTCAAGCAAAAAAAAAACTTCACCTATGTGACTGTAATTGAGTAGCTGCATTAACAATTCAGAAGTATACATGCTTGCTTTATAAGCTTATGGCTTTAGCGGAATGCTTCTTTCTTGCCCTCTTCAATATAGTAGAGCAGAGTCACTACTTAATCTCCTGCATTAACCTGTTGAACTGAAGAGAGTTCATATTCAGGTATTTTTATATCCATATTTCAGTGAGTTTTCATAAATAAAAGAAATTAACACTTGTTTTTCTGGCCAGGTCATAAACTAAGCAGCCTAAGTAAATTAATAATGAGTACTTTATTTCTTAAAAATCAACATCTATCCATCCCCTAATGATAAAGATCATAGTTTAAGTTTGTTTTCTTTGTGCAATAAAAATATACTAATGCATAGAAAGGATGTGTTAGTACTGAATCTGAATGGATGGAGCTCCGTCTCAGGGAGCAATGCTGGGCAGAAGGGATGGGTGGCGTGTTGCTGCAGGCCGCCTTGTCCAACTCATTGGAGTAGCAGTGTCCCCAGGAGTGGCAGCTGGTGGTGACTTTGCAGAAAGAGCACTTATCCACTGACAGCTGCTGCAGCGTCATTCGCAGGATCTAAGCATTGAGAGATGATGTGTGGGCTGTTTCTTCTCTCTGTAGCTCAGCCAACAGCAGCATGAGACACGATGGCCCTACCTATTCCAAGGTACTGTTACCTACCTCAGTCACGCCACCCTGAAAGGCTGAAGATCGGTGGCAAGGCCTGGAAACACAGGCCTTCCAAAGAGGTAACTGGCAGAGGGAAATTCCCGCAAAAGCTGAACCAGAGAGAAAGGTTTCCCTAACAGCCCGGATTCAAATTCCAACTCTGCTGCTTCTGACAGCTTGACTTTGGACCTGACCTCTTTGTGCGTTGGGTCATTAGCCAAACAGGGAGGACATGAGGGTTAGATAAGGTGATGCATATCTAGTGAGTCCCGATGACCATGGCAGTGTTCCCCTCCCTTCTGTCTTTTCCCAGAAGCAGGATCTTTGCTCTCTGTTCTCTGTGTGGACTTCCCAGCATCCGAAAGTCAACCAAAGGGGAAAAACACACAACATGCCTTGGAGTGAGCCTCTGGTCGGCAGCAGCTTTAACACACTGTGTCGTCCCCTAAGCGCTGCCATTTCGGGTCATGTTGCCACCAGAAAGGGGACTCTGTTTTCCAGCTTGTTTGATAATGAGCAGAGAGCTAGGCAGGGGGGTCACTGTCAAATGGACTGAAGAGAAACATAAATTGCCACTAGATGGCACTGCTTGTTATTGTTCGTCAAAGACAAGGAACTTTTTTTTTTCTTTCCCTGTTTTTTTTTTGTTGTTGTTTTTTTTTTTTCTCTCCACGGGTTCCTGGCCCAGGATATCAGCAACTGGGATCCTCATCATACCCGACTCTTTCGTTCTCTGAAGGGAGGTTCTGTATTCACCATGTTATCACCTACAAGCTGGGGCATTACCGCAATAGAGGTCTTTATTCAGAGGTGACTTTAAAAGAATATATTGTATCTGGATGCCAACGTTCAAAGGCTCCAAAGCAGAAAATTTTCTTTCTAAAGGAAGTATGATGAATGAAGCCACGTAAATCTCTGTAGACTTACGCAGAGGCTGGAGTCCTTTCAGAAGTCACAGCATACAAATCAAAGCAGCGGGTTTTTCTCCATCCTCTTTCACTTTCTCTTATTCTCACTTCCACACCATCTCATCATTTTCTTCCTTTCTTCTCTTTCACAGTTTTTTTTTAAATATATATTTTATTTATTTTTTACAGAGAGGAAAGGAGAGAGATAGAGAGTTAGAAACATCGATGAGAGAGAAACATCCATCAGCTGCCTCCTGCACATCCCCCACTGGGGATGTGCCCGCAACCCAGGTACATGCCCTTGACCAGAATCGAACCTGGGACCTTTCAGTCCGCAGGCCGACGCTCTATCCACTGAGCCAAACCGGTTTCGGCCTCTTTCACAGTTTCTTGAATACGTTTATCCCAATGTCCAATACAGGAGGACAATTGATCAGAAATCCTAATTACAGCTGGTTCAAGCTCCAACCAACTATGGCCATTTCTCTTCATTCTTTTCCCAAGAGATCTGAAGACAGGGTTGGGCTTTTGCAATGAACTCACGCACCTCACAGACTGCTTCTAAAACCTGAGCAAATTCTGAAACTCCACGTAGTTCAGTATCAGTTGAGAGTCTTACTTAAAGAAAGCTGAATTTTTCCTGGCCAGGTTTGGCTCAGTGATTAGAGTGTCGGCCCTCGGACTAAAGGGTCATGGGTTAGATTATGGTCAAGGGCACATACCATAGTTGCAGGTTCGATCCTTGCCCAGTCGGGGCATGTGCAGGAGGCAACCAATCTATATGTCTCTCTCACATTGATGTTTCTCTCTCTGTCTATTCTTTCTAAAAGTCAATGCCCCCCCCCCAAGAAAATTATCCTTGAGTGAAGATTAACAAAAAAATAAAACCAAATTTAAAAATCATGTAGATCTCTACTGAAGGTTTTCTAGAAGAGGTGGAACGGGGATTTTAGAGACTGCCTTACATCAAAATATATCCAAAAGTATGCTTCAGACATATCTGTCTCCTTCAAATTTCCCACTTATACCAGCTTCTAACTGGGCCCCCTACTCACCTCCAGGTTCTCCAGCTATCCACCCTTCTCTTCGTCTACATCCTGTTCACACGCTTTGTCCCATCCATAAATGTGGGCCCTCTGCTCTGTCATGCTGGGCGTCCCCTCTGCCCCTGACAGTGGTCTCCTCCAATACCATGTTGTCTAGTGTCTTGGAGTGTAGTCTGGTGATTAAGCATGTGAGCTCTTAAGCCAGATTCCTGTGTTAAATTCCAGCTCCACTGATTACTTGCTAGGTGACCTGGGCAAGTTATTAAGTGTCACTGGGCCCCAGTTTATTCCTATACAAAATGTGGGTGATAACGGTATCTACCCCAAAGGGTTGCTGTGAGTACTGCATGAGCTGGTCTAGGTAAAGCTCTCTGGTTCAGAGAAAGTACTATATAAGTATTCACTGTGACTACTATTATTACTGTAATTGCTATCATTATCACTATTATCACATGCCAGGTGTAATGGGAGGGAAATAGAACACGCGTATATAAAATAGACAACAGCTTTGTCTTCATGGAGTTTTCAGGCTCATGGAAGAAACAGAAGGCAGCTGGCACCTGCAATTCAGCGTGGGAAGAGGCTGAAAAGGGAAGCCACAGGTAGGGTAAGGGTACACACAGATCTTTAGCCCCTAGTGGGCAGTCTAGAGAAAGCCTCCCTTTGGCACTGAGACCCCAAAGGGACTGAGGAGTAGTCAGCACAGAGATGCACTCATCTCTCATGGCTTTTGTGGGAAGGACGCAGCAGAAGGGAGGGAGCCTTGTTCCCCTTTCCCCTGGGTCTCAGCCTGGCTCCAGTGCAGTGAGGCCTGAAGGGAACACAGTACCATTTTGCAACTTGAGGGTTTTACATCTTCAGGAGCTGTAAGAGGCTCCCACGACAAGGCACATATCAGAGAAAATGCGTACAAATGAATTTCCTTCTGATTGTCCTCCTGGGCACTCCCTGAAATACCCAGCCATTCCTTCAGCTGGAGGGAGGGTGAAGGAAAGGGCAGACGTTCCATGACATCTGGTAGGCTTGATGAACCAGCTGGGACAGAAAATACAGAGATCTGTCCTCACTGGGAACGTTTTTCTTTTTCCTGCTTGTAAGGCATAAAAGACCCAGCTTTATCCGTTAGCAAACATATACTAAATGCTCGCACTACAAAATATGGAGATGCAATCAGGAAGACAAAGAAAGCTATCATGAGCTTACAATCTAAAGGAAAAAATAAGCATAAATTCAGTTATAATCCAGCAAAATGTGTCATTATAAAGTCTCAGGAGAACACAGAGCTGGGTAGAGAAACTAGAAAGACACACCAACTTAAATCTGGTCCATGAAGATTACAGTAGTAGAAGGGAGTAGGGATGCAGAATGAAGCCGGGAACAGGAAAGTCATTTAGAGATTAGCAAGATTATCAAACTACGAGTAGAAGATCTTTTTTTCTTTAAGCCAAAAATTGTCATCCTATATAATAAAAGGCTAATATGCAAATAGACCGAATGGCGGAATGACGGGTAGCTATGGTGCGCACTGACCACCAGGGGGCAGATGCTCAATGCAGAAGATGCCCCCTGGTGGTCAGTGCGCTCCCACAGGGGGAGCGCCGCTCAGCCACAAGCTGAGCTGACAGCTGGCGAACACAGCAGCAGTGGTGGGAGCCTCTCCCGTGGGCCTAAGCTGTCAGTCAGACATCCCCTGAGGGCTCCTGGACTGCTAAAGGGTCTCTCTGGACTGAAGGGACCCCACCCCCCACCCCAGTGCACCAATGTTGTGCACAGGGGCCTCTAGTCTAAATATAAGACTCTTGCCCTGGCCAGTGGCTCAGTTGTTGGAGTGTCATCCTGTACACCAAAAAAGAGGTTAAGGGTTCGATGCTCAGTCAGGGCACATACCTAGTGCAGGTTTGAACCCTGGTCTGGGCATGTAGGGAAGACAACCTATCGATGTTTCTCTCACTTTGATGTCTCTCTCTCTCTCTCTCTCTCTAAAAATTAATAAAAACATATCCTCCGATGAGTATTAAAAGAAAATATTAAGACTCTCCCTGAGTCACAATTAAGGAGGAGCTGGGAACACTCACAGACAGGATCACTGCCTCATTCTTCCAGATAGTATCACCTCCATTTCCCCAGGGAAGAAAGGCAAAGGGAAAAGAAAGGGGGCGGGTGAAAACTGATGGGAGAGATAAAGAAAAGAAAGGACTTGTACCTATAAAGAAAGATGGCTGCCACCAAATTCTCCAAGAAGTCTCATCTTTCTTTCTTTAACCAAAAAGAAGCCACAGGTGAAGTCCCCTCTAGAGAATCAACTGAGATGCAAAGGCTGAGCATCTTTCTAAATGAATGAAATTAGACCTCCGCAGTGAAGTAGCTCATGGTCCAGTAAGACGGCCTGCCAGGTAAACCAATATTCTAGTCCCACACAATACGCTTTTGATTAACTATGCCAATCCTACCATTTGAAGTAAAACAAATGCCTGGGGATTGGGTGGCCGCAGGGAAGCTTTATGAATATGAAAAAAGGATGTAGCAATGTCTGAAATTTCAATCACACTAAGATTCAGATGCGCAGAGAAAATATAATCTCTTTATATTGTTTATGTTCAACCCAGTTTTTCTTACAAAGCCCCACCTTTTGGATGGACAGGCAAAACATCACTAAATGTCCAATTCAGCTTAGATTTTAGTCCAATCTCAAAGTGTAAATATCCCCTGTAAGTAAAACTCAGTTTTTTGAATAGTGGTTTAGTATTAATTATTTCTACCCTCTTTCTCCAAATTCTCTACAAGAGGGTCTCAGGTGTGCACTCAGGCAGGCAGCAAGGCTCGCGTGGCTTTGTTGGGGCAGAGTGAGGGGTCGTAGACCACAGAGTGCCCCTGTGTGTCCTCTCTTCCTGCTGGTACAAACACTGAAGGCGGTGCTGGAGACCCTGGCTTTGGCTTCTCTCACCCTGCTCAGGGCCAGTGGCCCTTCCTGGCTGACTCAGCCTCATCCTAGCTCTCTGAGATGCTAAGGATCCCCATTAGCTCTGCCACATGACCGATCTGGCCACTGACTCCCAATCCATCTGCCTTCTGAGTGCTATATGGGTGTAGGTGTCATCATGCCACATGGAAACATAGGGTGGAGCAGTAAAACAAATTCTAATTACTCCGTCTGTCCACACTACAGGCTAACCCGCAGATCTCCTAGGTAGGGCCTAGGGGATTTGAGCACTCCTTATCTACCCAATTTTCCTCCTCCTGCTCTGGCCAAAGGCTCATGAAAAATAAAGGAAAAATGGGGACAGATCTGATGAATTCCACCTCCACCTTCTCTCTCCCTCATTGTCGCCCCCATGCTGCTGGCACGGGACACAGCGGGCTTCCCTTCACAACTTCTCCCTACCTACACATTCCTTATATAAATTCTATCCATGCCCTAACTGGTTTGGTTCAGTGGATAGAGCATCGGTCTGTGGACTCAAGGGTCCCAGGTTCGATTCCGGTCAAGGGCATGTACCTTGGTTGAGGGCACATCCCCAGTGGGGAGGGTGCAGAGGCAACTGATCAATGTTTCTAACTCTCTATCCCTCTCCCTTCCTCTCTGTAAAAAATCAATAAAATATATTAAAAAAAATTCTATCCAGATCCCCAAACTTAACTCCCATTGATGTCAACTTGGAGCTGAAGAAATTTAAAAAACCCTTTTCTTCTCCTACCGCCTATCTCGTGCTTGTTATCTCGCTCAAGATGTCAAGGACCCGCCCTGGGAGCTCTGCTTCTGAGTCAACAAGCCCCGTGGCTCAGGTCTCTGAGATGCAGCAAAGCAACGACTCAATAAGGAAATTAAATTTATGCCTTTAATATCTACAATGAGCATGCCAGTTTTAAGGTGATAGAACTGTATTTCCTTGTCTTCTAATTGGGTAGTCCAAAGAATGTTGCTTTGCCGGTTGCCTCTGGGTAAACCGTGGCAAGAGTTTCAAACTCAAATAAGTTTA
>NW_006284003.1:479639-479996 GCF_000327345.1 Myotis davidii
TAAACGGCGTTCAATAGTTTATTTACTGTGAAACCATCAGAGCCTGTGATATCCTAATATGTTCTGTGAATTCTCTTGTGCTGTTTCCCAATCTCATTTGCCCATGGAACACTTTCTAAACATATTCTGGGAACAGCGTTCTACGGAATACGGGGATGAAAGAGGCTGAAAATACCTCGTCCCCAGAACCAGCATATACCTCCATGCCGCCATCCCACCTTCACGGAGTGAACGAAGCCAAGTGTTCAAGCAAAAGTGTTTCTGTATCTGATTTGCTTCCTCACTGGGCCCTTTCTTTACTCCCTCGGACCCTGTGCTTATTTGTTTTCCTTATTTTTATTGCGGGGGGGGGGGGGG
>NW_006284003.1:480018-492746 GCF_000327345.1 Myotis davidii
ATCACTGTCATGAGCATAGAGTACCTGGGAGTTAGTCAGTTGGAGACACTAGAACTTCAAAGTGTTTACCACAAAGTAAGCAAGCCAGCGGAACCCCCTATGACACTGAGGGATAAAAGGGCCTATTTCCCAGGCTGCCCTGGGAATTGTCCAGAGGAGATGCGTGCCTGCCCGAGTTGTCCTCATGAAGGATGGGAAATGGATGGTGGCTCATGGTGAAGGAATGCGAAATAAAGATCTTATGACTTTCAATATAAAAATACGCATGGTGTAGGATCGCAGTACTGCTCCCCCCCAACAGAAAGAATGCAAATGTTGCCTGCATGGCCTGACCAACAGAAACAGAACCTGAGTAGACAGAAAATTGGGATCAATAGGAAAGTTCTGGCAAAAATGTTTTGTAGGGAACGTAATGATCTTAAAATAGGTCCCCTAAAAGGGGCATTGCCTAGGAAAAATAATTGAATCCCAAGGGATATAGATGAGTTTGTAGGGAGGACAATGATGGATGAGAGGAAATGGCAGGAGAACACCGTGGACGGCCAGGATAATGGGCCCAGTGACCCTTTTACCTTCCTCCGGCTTTTCTTCTGTCCCTGTGTAAACAGAGAAGAGGCCCGACTCGACATATAAAGCAAAAGCAGGAGAAAAATGGATATTTCATGTGCAGCCACATGTGGGCTGAAAGTGTAACTCATAAAAAAATCAGTCCCGTTGTACACATGTTCGAGTAAGAGGGATTGATTTACACGAGAAACTTTAGCATGAGCAAATACTCCGGCACAGAGGGCAAGAGCAGGGAATTCCAGGGTTCCAGAAGAGTCGCTGTTCCTGGCCACTCGGTACTTTCATGTGGAGGAGCAATAAAGCCTCCTTAAGAATGAATTAGGAGAACACTCTTTGCCCCTAACCCCCTTACCACGCCAGACCCCTCAGATGTCCTCAGAACAAAGCATGATGTATGCATTATTTTCTGAGTCAATCAATCACAAGTACTGATAGTGGTAGCACTCTTTGAATTAAATTGTAATATTGTCATTGGCCTGTGGGCATACATGTTCCTCAGGAAGGAGTCAATAGAGATAAGAATGGTAATTTGAACTGTCATGAATCGATATGGCTCTAAAATAGAATAAAGTAGAATAAAATAAAATAAAATAAAATCTACCCATAGCAAGACTACTATTTTTGAGAATTCAGAACTGGAAATGCCTGATCTTCCTCCAGAGCAGGCTGGGAGACTGTGAGCATCATTGTTTCACGTGTTCAACATCTTCTCCATCCTTCTTTCTGCCTCCTACTTCCCCCACAACACAGGGTTATGACTGCTGGGGCTGGGAAACAGTACTCTCCAGCTCCCTCAGCCACAGAGGTGGTCACACGACTCAGGTTGGGCCAATGTGGTCACCGGACTCAGGTTGGGCCAATGTAGTCACCGGACTCAGGTTGGGCCAAGGTGGGACCATATACTTCTAGCCAAAGTGATTCGTCCGAGGTATGGACACATGCCGATATAGAGTCCATTGGAATTTTTCCGTGGAATGTCTGGAAATGAAGAGGAGGGAATACTGTCTCTGGGCCTGCCTTTCCAAGGTTTGCTTTTATGAACCTATTGGCCTATAAGCCTTATTGCCTTCTTAAATTTAAAGTAGTTCAAGCTGCTGTTCGTCATGTATGATTGAAAGGCCTCCAAGTAATACAAGGACCTTGGCAGAATGAGAAATACCCTTCCTTTCTCTTTCTTCCTTTATAAGAATGTTTATAGAAGGCACACTATGTGCCAGACCAGAAATAGGGTGGTGAGCAAACATCGGCGTTACCGACATTCTCATTCAATGAGATGATGGTCTCCTGGGAAGAGCAAGCAACCAATGATTGCTAAAAGTTAATGAATTTCAAGTTTTCAGTGTTCTATAAGGAAAGGTAGCCAATAACCCAACCCGAGACTTTGCATCTGAAAGAGGCAACAAAGTGTCCGCAAGGAAGTGATGGTTAGGCTGACCTGAAGATGGTCAGAGTTTAGCCTCATCTTCAGAGCCAAAGTCTCCTTTGCCATTTTAACCCTGCATAGCAGAATGGTTACCTGTTTAAAAATGTTTTTGCTTTTTTTTTTTTTATTAACTGAGATGACAGCAGCCTGTTTATTTGATAATACTAGTGGGGATATGAATTTTTCTGTACTTTGCATACTTCCTGTAATATTATTAAGTACCAAGTGCATGATAATAGAAATATTTGATCTGAGTAGAATGAAGTACAAATAGTCCTCAATTTAAAAAAAAAAATTCTGATTCTTATGTGATGAATCATCTTTGGAGTCTTACATAGCAATAAAAATTCTGATATATTTATAGATTTTTACTCAACCAGCTATCATGAAAATATAGAAACACTGGGCATGGTTTGGTTCAAAAAATATGTACTTTTGTTGAAAATGAACTCTAAAAGTATATTCAGATGAATCTGAGTTGCTAGGCACATTAGCACCAGGTCAGTCCTAGTGTAGCATCCTTTGCTTTGTTGAAATGTTTCCAGTTATGATGGATTCACTGTCCATTGGTTCATAGCAGGTAATTTACATTTGTCAACTCTCATTTGTATGCAGGTATGATAACTGATATTGAAAGCGCATCTTCTTATCTTCCTCAGTGGAAGAGCTAATCTGATTTGCCATCTTATACTATAGGCTGTGCATTGAGGAGTCGCATTTAGTATCTTAAATTCCAGGTAGTGTTTGAATGAGTTATGTTCATGTGTTTACATTTTCTCTCCTGAAAGAACGTCTACACTCTTTGAAATCAGGGACTAGGGCTTCGATGCCTCTTCAGCCTTTCTCTATCATGCCTACGGCATCTCATCCAATATCTAGTATTGTAAATTATCTAACAAATATTTATTGAACTTGTAACATGTACCAGATGCTATTCTAGGTTTGAGAAATTGAAAAATAAATGTTCTTTTAATTAAAGTGATTGTTCTTTATCTTCTCTAACACTTGATAAAAACTGTCATCTAGAAAAAAAAGGAAGGAAGGAAGGAAGGAAGGGAGGGAGGGAGGAAGGAAAGAAAGAAAGGAGGGGGAGGAAGGGAGGGAGGAAGGAAGAGAGGGAAGGATGGAGAAAGAAAAGAAGGAGGGAGGACAGGGCCTGTGTCTCTATATTTATGAATGCTACAATTACTTCATATGCTACTAAATTTCTTTTTTTTTCATAAGACCCAGAGTTTTAAAAATATGTGATCGGATTCTGCAACAAAACAGTTGAAGGCAAGATATCAGTGCAATTTACTTGTAATTAATTTAAGATTAACTTAAAAGTGAAAAACAATTGGCTTACTCTCGGTGGTGCTACTGTCGAACTGTCATCTGAAAGCTTATATAATTAGTGGAAGCATGCTAATTGAATTATGGCAATTAAGTCAGCCTTGAGACGAGAGGGTCCCTTCTGAGTGATGAGGTGGCAGTGATTCTGTAACCCATTCTTCCTCTGTTGAAAAGTTTCAGGACTGTGTCTCATCCTGCCCTTCAGTACTTTAGCTACCATGGCAACATAGTGAAATCTTGATTTCTCATGTGTTAATTAATATCTATTAGTACTTTGTGGGTTTTCTGAGCCCTTGGATTTTTACCTCCTTTCCAACAGGGTTACCAGGTTGTCCACATTGATGGGTAGCCTGGAGCCATGAAGAGGTCATGCAACTTACAACTGTTATTTCTATTACCAAATGTCTTCACCAGTAAAAGATAAGATGTGTGTGGGAGGAAATGAAAATATTTGGGGAATTGGTGTACAGAGAGTGATTATCTTCTCGGCGCTCTCTTTAATAATGTCACTGTTGATTAAAGCGTTGAGAAAACACTGAAGTGGGAGTTCGCATGAGTTTGGGGCAGTTTGGGGACTATAACTGTCCATGTTAACCCCTTTTTATAGATGCTGCTGAATGAGCTAGCCATGTCCCTAGCCTGATATTAATAAACGGAGTAGCCTTGGGAAATTCCTTCCCTCTCTCCAGGACTACATTCACTCTATAAAATGAGATCACCATGGTTCCTTCTAACTGCAAAATTCTCCAGTTTTTCGTCTATTCACAAACCCAGGGCCATGTTTTCTCGCTTTCGAATCTGGGTCGTCAGCCTCCTATGTCCTGGGGTGAGAAGCTGCTTGGGCCGGATGTCTGCCGGGCAAACAGAGGGACAGGGGGTGTAGCTCATGCCCCTGAGGACTGCGAGAAGTGGAGGCCTGGCTGGATTGCTCCAGAGAAAAAGAGAAGCTAACAGAGAGGAAGGGATGGGAGCCCCACACTGACATGGCCGGAAACAGCAGTCCCGGGGGGCCTGAGCAGGGCGTGGTCCGTGCAAGATGCAAACCCGAGGCCCCTCGTTCAGACACGAAGGGTTGCAAAAGGGCAGCAGCCGAGCCTGAAACCAAACACAGGGTCTTCTGCATGTCAGCCCTGCCTGTGGGCCTGGCTGGGAGGGATTAAGCCTGTTTCCCAGGGGTTGAAATCACAGTCCCCTCCCTCCCTGGGCCCCCAAATCTGCTGGGCTCCCTTCAAGCCCGCCTTTCATTCCGTGCTACGTTTCTTTCTTCCTTGCCACCCCCCCCCTTTTTTTAACAGTGCTGCTAGCTGTATAAATATTTTACAGTTCCCCTATGAAAAGTTTCCAAGGGGCCCCTGTTAAGGAAAAAAATCTTTGAAAGGATTTTTCCATAGCAATTAAAACCTTTCAAAGCACCGAGAGCTCCCCAGTCTCACTTTGGTGCAACAAACCTCTATTTTTTTTTTATTTTTTCTCCCCGGTTTGGATGGCTCTGGGTCTGAACATAAGCCAGCCTCTTTGTTTGGCGACTTTGTGGGTTGCCGATAGACATTTGGAATTTAAATTCATTAGCTACATGGCAGGGCTGCGGATGGAACCGGCGGAGGGTTTAGGCATGCCGTGATCAGAAACTCTAACCCCGATTTCCTGTATCTCATTTACGGCGGTAAAATGACTATAAATCAGCCTCAAGTTCCTTTTGGCTCCCCAGATGAAGTCCAATGTACACTCTGACTTATGCATATACCATTTTTAGTTAACGCACCAATAAAAATAATTGTGCAAGCCTAAATTTGGAAGTGTTCCCAGCGTTTATGACAAAACTTAATAAAGCCAAATGCATTGAATGTAATCTGGGAGTTTTATTGAAATGAAATTAGTCCATCATGTAAGCCCCACATTTTCCTCAGATTTCTTGGACTTCATCTGAGAGCTCTCCTGGGGACCCTAATAGGGTCCTGCAAACATTCTAGAACGGCTTGTGGAGACCCCGCGTTCAGACCACAGCTCTGCAGTGGTAGGACGGCACACCCTGAGTTTCAGTGCAGCAAACCACACACACTTCTCCACGCATGTCCCTCTTCCCTGCACCCCAGGGCCTGAGCAGCAGATATATTGTTGGGGTTTTACTCAGAGCCTGGGACTCCTGGAGAGACGTGGCTGGGGTTCACTTGTAATTCTAGTAACCGTGGTGTGTGCCAGAGACGTATTATGTAATTTCCCTGGGGGGCCCGGCATGGCAGCAGCCATTGCATTTGTCCGTACAGTTTGATTGCTTGACCGTATTTACGGATGGAAGCCTGGGGCCTATGGGATGCTTTTATGGCTGCTCCGAGGAGGAGGCAATATTTGTGCATTTAAAATTTAGGGTCAGGAGTGGTGGTGTAGGGATAAGGACATTTGAATGAAGGAATTCAAGTTCTGATATGGAGTGTATTTCGTTGACTGCGGTTTGCCAACTTTAGTAGGTACATAAAATCTTCCTGGGGTGTTTGTTTAAAAAGCAAGAGATTTTTGTCCATCACATCTATAGTTGGACCTAGGAATCTGTTTGTGAAACAATGCCCCAGGTGATTTGACACAGGTTGTCCAAGGATGACGTTTTAAAAAACAATGCTATCAATCAGGTTGGTCATCAACAACAAAGAACAAACTTCAATCTGTTTAATTGCTATAAACGGAATGTTTGTGTCTCTCCCCACCCTGCCAAATTCACATGCTGAAATCTGTCCCCCAAGGTGATAGTATTAGGAGGTAGGGACTGTGGGAGGTGATTGGGTCATGAAGGTGGGTGGAGCCCTCATGAGAGGGATTAGTGCCCTTATAAGAGGGACCCAGAAAGCTCCCAGCTCCTTCTGCCCTGTGAGGACACAGTAAGAAGGCAAGCATGTAAGAACCAAGAATCGAGCTCTAACCAGACACCTAATCTGCCAGGCCCTTGATCTTGGACTTCCCAACCTCTGGAACTACAGGAAGTAAATTTCTGTTCTTCCTAAGCCACCCGGTCTAGTTTATAGCAACCCGAACTGACTAAGACATCGCTAAGTGTTTATATTTCAGGTTGCTATGTGCTGAGCAAAGGGAAAGCTCTGGACCAACTCCTTCATTGCATTTGGATCACCTCCTAAATAGCTGTCTAGGCTATTTTTTAAAAAACTCCTGGGACAAATATTTCATGTCTTCTTTTTATAGCCTGTTTCAGTGCCTCATCATCATTATCGTTAAGACTTTTTTCTTTGGTCTATTCCTTCTAGCTGAAATTCAACCTCATTTCCCGTTTCCTCCTCAGAAAGGATGGGGAATGATTGGACGGTGTCTTGATGATAATCCCTTATGTATTTCAAGGAGGTTGGCGTTGTCTCTCCCACTAATCCACAGGCAGGCAGGTTTGCTCATGGTCAGGACCAGTTTCCATCCTAAAGGCTCCAACCAGCACGTCCAGGGATGGCTGCATTAGGCCTGGACCTCACACACCTCAGCTGCCTACTCTGATCACCTCCCCCAAAGCCATACTGGTCGGACTCTGGGGATTCAAGAATTGTTCTGGACATTGACATCACCATTTTCTCAGATCACATGTAGAGAGTAACTGCCACTTCTTTGGTCTTCTTTTAAACGGATTCTACTTTTCCTCATCTTCCCTAAGTTTCGTCCCTCTCATTAACAGATAATTAAACCTTGCCTGACCTCTGTGGTTAGAACAGGAAATGAATTGAAAGGTTTGAGGGAGATAGTGCAATGCCTTTTCCTCTCTGCGACAGTGATGGACAGCCTTTGAGGTGGCCTTGTGTCCATGCTTTGTGTAAATGCCTCCCTTTGAGGGTATGCAGGGCCTGTGACTTGTTTCTAATGAATAAACTATAGGAAAGGTGATGGGTTGTTATTCACCTGATACGTTATGTTATGTTATGTTATGTCATGTCATGTCATGTCATGTCATGTCATGTAAACCTCTGTCTGGCTAACGGACATGCCAGAGCCTCTCCTTGCTGGCTTGATGAAGTAAGAGGCTGTGTTGGGAAGCCCATGTGGCTCCGTAGCTGACTAGGAGCTAGGGCAGTCTCCAACAGCCAGCAAGAGGCAAGTGCTCTCAGTCCTACAACTGCAAAGACAGGAACTTCGCCAGCAACCTAAATCAGCTAGGAAGCAGACTCTTCCCCAGGCGGGCCTTCCCGTGAGAATGCAGCCTAGCCAAGCGCTTGCCTGCCCCCTGTGAGCCCCTATGCGGAGGACTCAGGTAAGCTGTGTCCAGACTCCTGGCCCATGTAGACTGTGCGATAATAAGTGTGTGTGGTTTTAAGTGGCTAAACGTGTAATTTATAGAAAACTAATAGAATTTGACTTACCCAGCAGTATAGAGGAGGCAGTAGAAAAGGCATCTTAGAGAAGTCTTCCAGGGAAACATTTAGCCTGCGTGCCTTCCTCAAAGGAGACCTCGTGTTTATATACTTGATGATCTTTTTGGTTGTGGTGGATCAGAACCATGCTTGAAGCCTTCTACGATGTTTACATAAAAGCTATTTTTCCTTAAAAATTAGAAATAATTATAACAACTATCATTTATTTAGCACGTACTAGTCACACTTTGAAGCACTTTATATGTAGTAATTCATTTAATTTTCCTGTCTTATCAAATAGGCAATATTATTAATCCTACCTAAAACTAAGACTATCAGCTCAATTATTGTTTTATATTTTTAAAATTTATTTCAGCCCTGACCGGTTTGGCTTAGTGGATGGAGCATCGGCCTGCGGACTGAAGGGTCCCAGGTTCGATTCTGGTCAAGGGCATGTACCTTGGTTGCAGGCACATCCCCAGTTGGAATCCCTGGTTCATGGGTCGATGCTCAACCACTAAGCCACACTGGCCAGGCTATCAGCTCACGTATCTATTGAATTTCCAAAAGAAGGAGACGGTGGGGAAAGCAGGGGCAAAGGCATAAAAGGCTTTTGGTCTCTTTGGTGTCCAAGTATGTTTCTGTGTATCTTCATTTTTAGAAGTATATCTAACTATTATAAAAACTGGGCATGGCATGGGCCTCCTAGAACTTCTGAGAGGTCCTGTGAGAATTCATCTTAGAGCTGTTTTACCTAATGATAATAAAAGTGCCAAGTAGACATAAGTGAACACTTTAGTACTAATTCTCTAAAGGTGGGAATGGTGGAAGCTCAAACTCTTGAACCAAATAGGATTTTTGCAAGCTTGCTAACTTTTGGCAGGTCATTTGCAATATCTCTGTTTTACTGGCTTTTCCTGGCATATTCTCCATTTTATTAATAGTCTTTTCAAACTGTAGAAACAAAAGACTGAGCTTGACATAGTCAATGAAGTACAGTTTTGCGGCTCTCGTGGGTCATGCTGTTTTTATGTATCCTGGGATGATATTAAATTACCTTTGGAAGCAGCAGCACAACATCCCAAGCTGGTAGGCATCCCGTGATTTACTTTTTTCTGCAGGCCTTAAATTTAATCAAGCATTCCCCAATTCTGCTTTCAGTTTATTTATTTCTTTTGGCCTGAAGAACCTTATTCAGATTCAGCCAACATGTTTTTAGTGAATGCTAGGGGGTAATTACTAGTGTCTTCACTTTACAGATTAAAAAAACCGAGACTCAGAAAAGCTACAGTGCCTGTGGTTACACAATTAGAAATAACAGATAACAGACTGAAGTCAGACTATCTTGCTCCACACACAGGACCCTGCTCACAGTTCCCAGCTAAGGGCTGTGTATTTCCCCAGAAAAGTTCTGAATGGGCAATGTGATAGACCGCATTTCCCTGCTCCCCACATTCTTGAGCATGCAGAAAAAATGAGTAAATTCAGTTACATGTGCCCCCCAAAGATGTGGTTTTTCAGCCCACTGGGAAGGCTCCACCTGCCCGAAAGTGTGATCCCCATTACCATCCACTCCACTGGAGACTTATTCCTTTGGATGTGAAGGCTTTTTGGTCTCCATTAGTTTCATTGAGTCTTTATCAACAGATTATAAGACCATAACATGATTGGAGGAGGCAGTTCAGAGCCATCAGGGGTTGTTTGGAAACCTCCCACATCTATAATCATGTACCACAAAGCGACGTTTCAGCCCATGACAGACCACATGGAGGGCGATGGTCTCATAAGATTATAATGGAGCTGAAAAATCCCTGTCACCCAATGATGTCGTGGTGGTTGTAAGGTGGTCGGCCACATGTTTGTGGTGATGCTGGTGTGAACACACGAACACACCTAATGCGCTGCCAGTCGCATAAAAGGATAGCATGTGCAGTCATGTACTGTACATGACAATAAACGACTCTTCCTGGTTTATGCATTTACTGTACTCTACTTTTCATTGTTATTTTAGAGTGTGCTCTTTCTACTCATTAAAAAAATTTACTGTGAAACAGTATGCGTGTTTCGCCAGCAGCCGCCTCATACATCTCGTGTTTACCGTATCTCTTAATTGCATCTTTTTCTTTTGTTCCTAATTTAATCTGGTGTGGTTTTGTACTGTAACGTGCTGTACAGGCTTGTACTCTAGGAACAATAGGTTAGACCAGTGGTCGGCAAACTCATTAGTCAACAGAGCCAAATATCAACAGTACAACAATTAAAATTTCTTTTGAGAGCCAAATTTTTTAAACTTAAACTATATAGGTAGGTACATTGCTATGAATTTAATTAGGGTACTCCTAAGGCTTAGGAAGAGTCACACTCAAGGGGCCAAAGAGCCGCATGTGGCTCGCGAGCCGCAGTTTGCCGACCACAGGCCTAGACCAAGACCACAAGGAGGGATAGAATTTGAGTCCCATTATCCTTCCATTTTCCATTGCTCATGAAGATGTATAGTTTTTCTCCAATGCACTAACAAGGGATGGTTTCTCCTTCCACAACCTTTTCCTTCTGCGTGTGGTTAAGATGGCCCTGTATCAAACTCAGCTAGTCTTAGGCCCCATCAGTTTCTGAAGCAAGAGGCAAGTAAGATGTAGAAAATGTGAAAATACTAGTATGTTGCCACTCTGAGCCCCCCTCCCTGTCATACCTTTTCCCAGCATCAGGAGCCTTGTTTGAATTCTCCTAAGACCTCGCAATTGAACAATCGCTAAATTGTATGGTTCATAAATATGGATATGTGTTGTTATTATTATTGATGCAAGTTTGAGACCAAAATGAGGTCAGTCTAAGACTTAGTATCCAGAACTATCAACCAAAGTTGCCAATATCCAGTAATGTGTGTTCATGAAGACTTACTTTTGTTTTCATTTAATAATGACTGTGAGAAATAACTGAAGGTTAGGTATGTTCAGACAATTTCTAAATGAATAGCATCTCAATATGTTTGCTCATTGTTACAAAGCTGTCAAAATGGAAACTTAGCTACAAGAATCACAGTTCGTTATTTTTTACTAATCAACGTTTTTAAAGCATCAGTAATAGGTCCTGAGAAAGTTGCTGACATTTGCAAGGTGTCAAAAGACTAAGCCCAGAGACTGGTTATCTTTAAAACTGATATTCCCTATATCAACAGAAAAAAACCCACAAATGAGTCTGAATTTTAAATTCATCCTTCTCTGTGTGCACCTGTGACCTGAGCCTGAGCTAATATGAGGCAAGCCCGGCAGACCCCAGAGCAGAGAAGGGAGGTCACATTTAAGAAATCAGGATTTTAAGAAGATTCCCAGGTGAATATAACGTGCAGCCAAGGTTGAGAACCACTGTTCTAGCTGGATTGTCATATGTTATTCACTAGAGGCTCGATGGATGAAATTCGTGTAAGGGGCTTGGCCTCTGCCACAGCGGTGGCCGCCACGGCTTCGTCTGGAAGTTCATCCAGAAGGATGTCTGAAAGGACGTCTGGTCTAATTAGCATATTATGCTTCTATTATTATAGATAATGTCACCCTTTGGAAAAAATAAATAGATGATGTTTGCTTCTCTTCCAACTTTTTCTATTGCTCATTCTCACCTGAGTTCAGCTTCTGAGTTTGTCGGGCACATCCACCTGATTAACTCCCTCAGACCCACTCCAACTGAGTAACATTGCAAACTTCACCCCCTGTCTCATTACAACTTGCCAGTAATGAAGAATATTTTTCTCGATGCATTGCTAAACAGCTGGTCAGTTAATCAGAAACAACAATTTGATTTGCACTGAGGTATTAGCTGACTCTATTAGAGATTCCATTATTGACTCCTATGGACCTTTCAAATTGGTCCTTCCAATTCAAGCAAAGGGAAACAATACTTGTAAGGCATTGTGCTCAACACTATTTAATTTAAGTTTTACAACTAATATATCAATCAAGGTTTTAGTTGCAAACAACAAAAAAATCAATTCTGAGTGACAAACAGAAAAGAAATAAAGTGAAAGGATGTTCCAGGAGCTCAAAGGATTGCCAAGAAGGTCACAGAAACAGGCTTAGCCATGGACAGGAATAAGATAAAACAGCACCAGTGTATTTGCTGCAAAACTGATATACTATCTGGATTAATAGCTAAACCATGAGATTTCAATGGCTTAACACAAAATCTATTTCTCACTCAAAATGTAATTGGTGTTTGAAGAAAAGTAGGTAAGGCTTTGCTCCGTGAGATCACTAAGGGAGTCAGCCGATGAGAGCTTTAAACGTTTTTAGCAAATGGGCCCCAAGATCACCTTGAGCCTCAACATCCTGTCAGATGTACAGTGGGGGAGCAAGGACAAAATACCTGCAGAAAAGCCATCACTATAGAAAAAGCAGAGGTAACAGTCATTGATATATAAAGGTATTAAATTCTAATGGACAGACTTCATGAGAACCCTGCTCTGGGGTGAGGCAAGTTTCTAGAATAGACCCCGGGGCTGCTTTTTGGGAGAAACCCTCTTGTCCATTGTCCTTCATAGCTCCTGTCTGGAAGTTTCTTCTGGAAGCTTCCACCTGGAAGTTTCTACTTTGTCATTTTCCTCCTTGACCACTGCTGATAGAGGCAGAGGAAAGTATGCTGTCCTTGCAGGCTGCATGGCCTTCAAGGCCTGTATAAAGCTGATAAATTTGGAGGAATAAAACTCATTATGATACTCAGAGGTTTATTTTAGTCCAAGCTTATGGTTTCTTTGGTAATATAATTCCCTCAAGAATCTAGTAGACTTTTCTAATCTATTTGCTTCCAACCAGCTTTATGTGCTAGTAACAATACCCAAAGTTCGTTCCGAGTCATAGTCCTCAAGCCTGATTTGTGGTTGTGCTTCCTAGTCCCACAACTCTTTCCATCTACCGCCCGAAGTCATCATCAGGTCTCCATGGCAGTGGTTCTCAATCTTCCTAATGCTGCGACCCTTTAATATAGTCCCTCATGTTGTGGTGACCCCCAATTTCATTGTCACAAGTTGAACATAATTAAAGCATAGTGATTAATCACAAAAACAAGTTGTAATTAAATATGTG
>NW_006284003.1:492863-494230 GCF_000327345.1 Myotis davidii
GTTTTAGGCGACCCTGTGAAAGGGTCGTTCGACCCCCAAAGGGGTTGCGACCCACAGGTTGAGAACCGCTGCCCTAGGAGGACCGCACCCTTGACTTGATCTATGCTGCATGCTACGTCTTGTCCAATCTGACTTCTTATTGTGTGAGTTTTGGAAGTAATTTTTCCAACTTTTCAACACCTCGAGGTTCTGACATTGTTTCATTTTTATTTGAAAACAAGCAAATTCTCTTTCTGATTTCATCCACTTTTTGCAGATTGCTACTAACATTCTGTTTTCCAACCCTTTCCCCTAGAGCCAAATAGTCTTTTGAGTTTTATTGGGAGGCAGTGTTATCAAAGATTTTGCCACTGAACAACACAGATCTTTATCTTTCCAACCTCTAAACACCAGTTTCCTTGTCACTCACATCCTCTTTGCTTCCCCAAATCATGCAGTTTAGGGTTTTGTTATGGCAACATTCCACTTCGGATACAAATGTGTGCATTTGTTAGGGAAATGTGGCCGCTATAAAGATAAGCCCTAAAATCTCAACAGCCTAATACAATAGAAGTTTATTTCTCATTCACTAAGATCGAGTGGGTATGGAGGCTCTGCTTCCCGCATTCATTCAGGGAGCCGGGCTGATGAAGGTTGTGCCATAGTCAACATGTGACTTCCAGGCTATTCCGAGCATTAGCAAATAGGCGGCGGAAGAGAGATTATGGAGGATATATGGGTTTAACTTGGAAGTGGTATATATTTCTTTTGACTGCAACATATTAGCCAGAACTTAGTAATAAGGTCATACCTAACTCAGAAGGAATACTCAAAATTACAGTCTGACTTTATGCCCAGGAGGAAGGGAAAATGGGTGAAAAACTACATACAGTCTTTCCCATACACTAGAACCACAGCCAATGTCTGGCCAACAATAGATGAGTGAGGGCCCATTGCCATTGCTGCTAACGGCTGGACACTGGAGCTTGCATCACAGATGCCTCCAGCATCACAACAGGACGCTGTCATTACATCACTGACCCTGAAAAGACAGTGCCGCTGCTTACTCACACCATTCACAGCCTGAATGGGCTCTCCATGGTCCTAGCTCCCAAGTCAAACCCACAGCAAAAGTATCAGATTGGTTGAGCTTAAATCATGTAGCTACTCTCTTATTGCAAAGGAGACTGGGGAAATAAGTCTGTATTTTTAGTTCTTATAGTGCACAACAAACTCTGCCCTCATTGTAACTTGTGAGAAATTCTCCAAATAAAGATGGGAAGTCACAAACTAAATCAAGGAATTGACTTCACAATAGAAATTTCAGCAAAAATGGCAAGTTGGTAAAAGAGAATAAGACTTTTTTCATAGAGTGAATTCTAAAAGCA
>NW_006284003.1:495632-499908 GCF_000327345.1 Myotis davidii
GTCCATTCAACCAGTAGCTATGATGCGCGCACTGACAACCAGGGGTCAGAGACTCAATGCAGGAGCTGCCATGATGCACACTGGCCATTTAAAAACAAATGGCACCACAGACCCGGCACTGACAAACCAACACTCAGCTTCCCCCAAGTAGGACACAAGCCCCGCCACCACCCTGGAGCAACACCCCACCAAATCACAGCCAACGCTGCCAAGACCCCATGGCGCAAAATGCAGCCCACAGCCCAGCCCCACCTGGAAATGGTCACTGGGGTACCAGGTAATGATGTCACATAGCAACGCCCGGCTTTCTCTCCCTAGCAACTAGCCTCCTTGGAGTTTCTTCAGCCCAGGAACACAACTTGCTTTATAGCCAGGTGCAAACATTTTACACTTTAACCAAATGTTTGTGAAGCATTTTCACGTGCCTCATCTCATTTGATCCTCACAGAAGTCCTGGAGTAGGTAGATAGGAGACTCGGTAGAATCCTATTTTCTTTTCATTAGCCAGAAAATGGAGATTTAGAAAGTTGACCGAACTGAAAAGAAGTAAGAAATGGTGGAACTTGAAAATGACTTCAGGTTTTCTCACTGTGTAGAATATAGTCAAACACTGCTACAGTAAAATATTTTACCCTTTGTTCTCCTTGCATGATCTACAATAATAATCTGCTTCATGTTGATATTTACTGCTGTGTTGCTGAGAATTACCTGAAAGAGAAGTTGGGGTGCTTCACTGGGCTGGGAAAAGTTTAGCTAAATCAGAAAGCAGGTCTAATTAAGCAAGTATATTCTATATATATAAAAGGCTAAGTTGACTTGCACATGTGTGATATATATAAAGCTCGCACTGGCGCCAATCGCACATGTGTGTTTTGATCTGTCATTGTTGATCATGAATTTGGTTGGCACTTCTGTTATAGAGAAAGGGCGAATAGTAATATTAAAATATTTCTTCTAATTAATTTCCTTTCAATGTGCACAGATCTGTGCACCAGGACACCAGTAATAGTAATAGAGCTCTAATATTAGATAATTGACCACAGCACAGAATTGTATCCTGCATGATCTGGCTTAGGAATACTCATCTAGTTCCATGGTGGAGTTACATGATAGAAGGGACAGTGAAAACCAAAGGTGAGAGGAAAGAGCAATAAATATGCCTGGTTATTTTTTTTTAAATATATTTCATTGATTTTTTACAGAGAGGAAGGGAGAGGGATAGAGAGTTAGAAACATCGATGAGCGAGAAACATCTATCAGCTGCCTCCTGCACACTCCCCAGTGGGGATGTGCCTGCAACCAAGGTACATGCCCTTGACCAGAATCAAACCTGGGACCCTTCAGTCCGCAGACTGACGCTCTATCCACTGAGCCAAACCAGTTAGGGCATACCTGGTTATTTTTAAGATATTCTAAATTACACCGTTCATAAAGAGCCCACTAAAATGTCAACTAAAAAATTATATGTGAATTTTAATCCAAGAAGGTTCACGTCTTTGGTCCATGTATTTGAAATGTTCTCCTTGAGATGTTTTGTTGTGTTTTTTTTTCTCCTTGGTCGGCTGGTGGCTTTGAGTATGTCTCAGGGGAATCTGTGTTTGTCCAGTTTGAACATAGAACTCTGCTCTGGGAATGCGAATTATGACATGTCTTTGGCAGAGAGAGGTTTGCATTTATAGACATTTTGGGTGGCATAAGCCGCATGACACTATTTTAAAAGACGGGTGGCCAATATGGGGCAGATGCATTTAATCCTTTCTCACCAGATTCTCCTTTCATCCTGTATTACTTCAGTACAAAAAACTACGGCATGCCTTGCTCTGTCTCACTCTTTTGTCCTGATGTAGACGAGGTTAAAAAGTTTTGTGCTGACTGAGATCTTTAGAGAGAAAGAAAGATGAGAAAGGGGAAGAGAAAATCCAATATCATTTACACTTAAAATAAAGATCCTAAAAATTACAAAATAAGAATGCCGGACTCCGCACAAACAGGAAAAATTCCCGGGAAAGGAGTACCCCACATCTTCAATTCCATCTTTAAAACAGGGACATGGGAGCATTGCCACCTGGCGTGAGTGACTTGCATTGCCTGCTGAGGCCGTGTGCAAAAGTCTATCATCTCTTAAAGAGACATGACTGTATTTTGAACAGGGATCACTGTGGCCTAGCAAGCCATACCCTCTCTCTCTGAATCATTTCATTGCCATGGGCGCTTAGATTTCAGGAGTGCAGAGCTGAGAGAAGTCTTCATTCCATCAATTATAACTTTGGAAAGAGGCAGAGATAAATATGCAAGAGCAAGACAAAAAAAATGTTCTGCTCAAGCAATGCAGAAGTGGCGAGTCTACATGTATTGGCCAGAGTGGTCTTAAACAGGAGTGAGAAATTAGCCAAGCTGTTCTTCTCCAGCTTCTATATTTCAAATGCTTTCTGCTATTTGCAGATGACCTTTGAGTACAAACGGGAGGTTCTTTTTACAAGTTGACTACTTTTTGTTGCAAGATAAGACGAAGGGAAGAGAAAAAGTGTTTTTTAAAAGAATCAAAAATTAGTATTTTTTATTTCTGAGCACATTGGAGTTAATGGTTTTGGCATCTAGTATTTTATTTCGAGGCTAATATGCCACGCCATCTGCCAAGTGACGGTGTCTTTATTAGGTTACCATGGTATATAAAAAGCAAAACGCTTTGCAGAGTTTGTGAGCAAGATGATTTTTATTTCCCCCTGAAAATTTTCTCAAAGTGTAAACTAACATATTTTCAACAAAACTGTTGAAATTAGAATTATAAATATTGAGGTGGTACTACCTAATCATTTGATTTTTAAAGGGGCATATATAAATTTAAAAATCTACAACAGTGTTAGCCACTGGAATATATACTCAGAATTATCTCCTCAAAATTTTTTTCTTGTGGAAAGGCCTTTATTCCAACTGCACTGAAGAAAAGTAAAACCAGTTTGTTCTTTAACGTAAGTTGGGAACAAAGGACAGACGCTGAAAGAAGGTGAAAAAAAGAAAACGGGTTTGCCCGCTTTTTGACATAAGCTAATAATTTTCACCTTACAGCCACTCTTCTGTCTCCACCTCCCAAAAGGCACTTTGAGGTGACAATTTGATTCAGCTTTGTCCTAGGCTGGATAGTTTTTTTGCCAGGGTTTTTATTTGTTTGTTTGTTTGTCTATTTTATTTTTGTTTTTAGAAGAGATTGTTGATTTAGAAAGTGACAGAGGGGGTAGAAGGAGCCCTCTGGGCTGTGTAGGCTCAGGAAACAAGTTCGGAGGCAGAAGGAGGGCCCCTGGAGCTTAGGACAGAGGAGGGCCAAGGTAACGTAAGCCCTGAGGGGGAGAAAAGGGCGGAGGGAAAGGAGGCGCAGGCATGCTCCTGAGGGAGTGAGGGCATGCTAGTCCTTCATCTGGAGGGTTTTAAAGGCTGGGAGTTTAGGGAGGTTTTAGGAGAGGATCTCAATAGAACGCTCATCCGCTTTATGCTGATGCGCCAAAATGAGATTTATTCTTCTGACTTCATCCGCCCTTGGGTGTGTTTTGCACATTGACGCTAATTGAATTTTTGTTATCTGTCTCCCTAAGTAGGGTGATTTAAGCTATTTACCCTCTGGTTGGGGAGACGTATAAACCGTTTACTCTTTTTAAAATTTTTTTATCTTTATTGTTGAAAGTATTACATATGTCCCCCTTTATCCCCAAATTGGCCCCTTCTGGTCTCCTCCCCCCACTCCGCCCCGCAGCTCCACCCCCTCCTCCTCAGGCCTTTACCACTCTATTGTCTGTGTCCATGGGTTATTCACATATTCATAAAAGTTCTTTGGTTTGCTGAAACCGGTTTGGCTCAGTGGATAGAGCATCTGCTTGCGGACTGAAAGGTCCCAGGTTCGATTCCGGTCAAGGGCATGTACCTGGGTTGCAGGCACATCCCCAGTGGGGAGTGTGCAGGAGGCAGCTGATCGATGTTTCTCTCTCATCGATGTTTCTAACTCTCTATCTCTCTCCCTTCCTCTCTGTAAAAAATCATAAAGTATATTAAAAAAAAAAAGTTCTTTGGTTAAACCATTTACTCTTAAGTGTCCTTGGTTAAGGAAGATAGGATTTTGATTTACTTAGATGGCTGTAAACTGCGTGGCCATTTAACTGTCTCAGTTTCCCTATTCCACTGGTCCTGGCTTAGGAGCAGTCTCATTTTCCCCTCAGAGATTTCCATCCCTGAAATCTTTTAGGGGTGATTAGGGAGGGCTCTCTGTCTTCAGTAGCTGCTTCCTGCT
>NW_006284003.1:499936-511090 GCF_000327345.1 Myotis davidii
CCTGCCCATATAGGTATGGAAGTCTCTCCCCGCTGATGTAGGGGAGACAAGGGAATGGCGTCTGAGGCTGGAACAGAGAGGCTGTTAGCTGATTCTTCCAAAGTGAGATAGGCTGGAGTCCCCACAGCATCATCGCCTTGATGAGAAGTTGTATCATTCCAGAAGCAAAGTTGTTAGATTGCTCCATATTGCATTGACTGGCTTCTGTAGTCTGCAAATAAGTCCGTTCAGTTAAATTGTTGAGTCTCATTTCAGGAGGCTCCCAAAGTGAGACCTATGTTGCGTAAATAAGCAATCGGGTATTTTCCTCCTATGAAAACAGGAGGAAAAAGACAAAGGTTAATGATGACAGCAAGTTATTAACCAGTTCCTGAGTCTGTAAGCCTGTCGTCTGCCAGTGTTTTTAAAGACAAAGCATGATCAATATGCCTCTTAAGTGCTCTGAGTCAAAGTTACAAGCTTTCTCTTCCTTCTGTCTCTGGGGAAGATTTTCCAGGCTTCATTTCTGCCATATTCTTAAAACATTTTTTAAGTGAGTTGTTTATGTCCAGAGATACCTACGCACATATGCAAAAGGCACACACATATATGACAATGGTCACCTGTACTTTTGACATGCTTTGGAATTCATATACGCCAAGGGTAAGTGGGGAACTATTTCTGGCCCGCCAACATCACTTCAATGTTTGAGAAGAAGCGAGTAAAGGGTTGTTCTGGAGAAAACTTTCTATAACCCACACCTAAATTTACTATTACAAACTCTCAGATTGTGCCTCCCACAGCAGATAAGATTACAACGATAGTGAAATGGGTGGGAGATTCAAGAGTACTCAGCATCGCTGCTTATGTCCAGTTAGAACTAGTGTTTCTAGTTAAACACTAGACTACAGAGCTCTGTTCCGATCCACCCAACATAAAGAAATTGCATTCTTAAAAGCAACACGGGGGAATAGAGAAAATTCCACTTTCAAAGGAAGTCAGTCAATATTTATTGAGTGGCTGTTGTGTAGTTGGGACTGCAAGGTGCTGAGAATATTACTTGAGTAAGATTGACCCTGTCCCAGCCTTCTCGGAGCTTCCAAGCTAAGGGCAACTTGCCTTTCCCAATGACAACACTGTGCTTAGAAAACTAAGACTTCGGAGCTTAGAAGCAAGGCCTCACGGGGACAGCTCTCACAGACCTGACATCTGCACAGTGGGATGGATTCCAATTGAGAAAAGAAATGGCAGGAGTGAGCTGGGGAATGAAAAAGTTATATTGGAGACATTGATTTGCTGAGGGTTCAAGAGACTGACACCCTAACAGTGGTTCTCAACCTTCCTAATGCCGCGACCCTTTAATACAGTTCCTCATGTTGTGGTGACCCCCAACCATAAAATTACTTTCGTTGCTACTTCATAACTGTAATTTTGCTACTATTATGAATCATAATGTAAATATCTGATATGCAGGATGTATTTTCATTGTTACAAATTGAACCTAATTAAAGCATAGTGATTAATCACAAAAACAATATATAATTATATATGTGTTTTCCGATGGTCTTAGGCGACCCCTGTGAAAGGGTCATTCGACCCCCAAAGGGGTCGTGACCCACAGGTTGAGAACCATTGCCCTAGCATGTTACTGCTGATAGCTAATGAGATGAGATGGTGAGGGCATGGATACCTTTAGCCTTTTAAGGTAAGCAAGTCTCCAGGGAGTTTTTTTGATAAAGACTTGACATTTTCTGTGAAATCTGCCGCACATTTCGTTGACACCTACTTCTTGGAACTTGTGTGATTCAACCAGAAATCTACCTATATAATATTCTGTCCCCTCGTGGGGTGATTATTAAAACGTTCCTGGTGACGAAGGTGAAATATCAAAGAGGGGACAAACCGGAGCTACTCTTGGCTGGAGGAGGGGCCACTGATTTGCGGGCAGCCCACCAGCAAGGCCTTTGCCAAGCCATTGCCCCCTCCCTAAGCCGGTGATGCAAAATCACCCCACCAGAGTGTTTTGTTCTCCAAGACTCGGGCTTCAATAGGTACATCCCATTAACGAGGCCAGCAGATGTCAGTCCTGATCCACTTTTTCTCAGCATGAACGGAGGAGGAAGAGTAGATCTGATTTCCCAATCACTGCCTTCTCTGTGCTGGCTTTTCTTCCCGAGACGGAGGCCCCCTGCTTGGTTTGCTTTGTTAATATTTGCATTATTCAATAGTTATTATGTGATAAGCATGTTGTTTGCTTTAGGTTTTGGTTGGCTTGTTTTCTAGTGCTTTTATTCTTAGCTGGAGGCTTCCCTTGAGTTACAGCCATGGTCTGTGTCTTACTCAGTGTGGGTATAGGATGTAGAGGTTTACGGAGTCTTACCTGATGCCCCAACAATCCAAAGTTGGGCCAGAAAACAAAAATATAACAAAAAGATTTTTTCCAAGGAGAAATAAAATATGTAGTTTTTATTCTATGAAGCCATCCTCTCGGTGTCAGCCTTGGATTTATCTCTTAAAATGAAAAAGCTTTTTTTAGGCAATGTTTTTTAGGAAATGTTTTTTTTAGGCAAACATCCCTAAATGCACATAGTTTTAAGCTTTCTGATTAAGAAATAATAGTGTCCCTGCCTGTTTATCAAGCAAGGATCTTGTCCTTGAGTGAAAAATATTTATGTCTAAAGACTATCATAAGTGAAAAATGGAATGATTGTAGGTTAAACAGAATATAAAGCTAGTGTTAATAATGCATTCTGCTATTGGTATTGCAGTGTTCATTATAAAAGCATATTTTAAAGTTGCTATTGAAGTTCTAAACTCTAGGACTTGCTAATGAAGGGGGGGAAAATGTGTGTGTGTTTGCCTTTGATCTAGTGCTTGCTTGCTAGAGCTGATTAGCTGTTACACGCACCAAGGTAAGACTGTCACATAAGATGATTTCGACATGCAAGGAAAGCATCTGAACCGGGAGCTGGCTGGGCACGGAGTACATTTGGGCAATACTCTGTTGCTTAAATTAAATATTAAATGTTTATTTCCTAAGTTGCTTCACAAGAACTTTCTTGATTTATTAAGAATAACAATGAAGCCCGGAATATGTATGTCATTTTGAAACAGCTCCCACTGAGGACTATAGTGTTTTCTTTCTTCTCAAAGTAATGCCTATAATAACCGGATACCTCACATTGGCTTTTTCCACTTGAACATAACTTCTGAGTTTAAAGAATTTAAAATTCTAATTCAAGTAAACTTGGACAATCTTCCGGGGGCAGGAAGAGCAAAAGAATCGTGATTTATAATTATTACAATGTTAAGAGTTTAAAACCAAAGACTGAGTATCTGCAATTTTGCATTTCAAGCTGATATTTGAATGATTTAAAATTCCTTTGGCTGGCTTTTTAATTAAGAGAGACTCAATGCTAATACAAAAACATGCACATAAAATATTTTCTCATCCTCAATGTAGGATTTTTGTGTTATTATCAACTGTAAACTGAAGAGCAAAGCAAAGGTAATTTTTAAAAATGTTTTGCCTTCGATTATAAAACCATGCCCCATTTTTCTGTTCAACTACCCAGACTAGCGACGTTCAATGGGAATATATAATGCAAATGCTAAATGTGAGCCTTAAAACACAAACTACACATGTCATTTTAAATGTTTTAATAACCACATTTTAAAAAGGAAAAAGAAACCGGTGAAATTAATTCCAGTAATATATTTCCAAAGTATTATTTCAACGTGTAACCAGCATGAAAAATATTTAGCATGCACTCGAACATTTTTTTTATCTGTGTCCTAAATCTTTGAAACCCTGCCTGTATTTTTACTACCTGCACAGCTCAGTTCGCACTTGCTGCATTTCACATGCTCAGTAGCCACATGTGGTAAGTAGCTACTCTATTGGATAGTGCAGGTCTGTCTAAATGATCAAATTCCTACACCCAAACGCACTGGCCGGATGGCTTTATAAAATATTACTGCTGAGCTGACACCCATCTGAAAGATTTACGTGTCCAACCTAGGTGGTTAGTGGAGCCGAGCCCTTCGCCCAGGAACCCCTTGTTTCTGTCCTCTTTTGCTATTAACAGCTTGCTTTGCTCCGTAAAGATACACCAGTCACCCTCACATGGTGAGAGACCCTCTGTTTGATCATGCCCATGCGTTTCGGTGGCTGAAATTGTCACTCTGGAGCAGGTTGACTTGGAGCAAACATTCTAAAATTGCCCAACCGAGAGAGGCCGCGTCTACAGGAACTGTGTCGGGGATCCATTCAGGACGTGGGAGGAACCCCCGTGTCTGCTGACTTGGTGCGGTCCTGAAATGTAACCCCGGGATTCCTGAAAGAATGTCATCTCTATGGCTCGGATTTTCTGGGAGAGTCTAAATTTCACATAGTTCAGCCGGTTTTTCTTCCCAGCGCCTCTCTTCCTTAGGCCGTGTGTCCCAATTTGAGGTTCAGAGAGCACGGCCCCTCTGGCAGTGGTCCCTGGGGTGGTGGGGCTGGTTTTCCAGGCTCCCAGGGCTGGCATGGGGTTACTGGGAAATGGTGAGGGAAAGAATCGAAGAGGCCTGGGGATAAATTGTAGGTAGTGCAGAGAGAAGAACCAGCACAGGTATTCTGAGGTTATGCCCTTCCCGCAGGCCCTAAATTGCTATGAGGTTAGTCAAGGGGAAGTGAAGCTGAAAAATAGGAAAGAATCTGCAAAATGCAAATATATATCTTTTTGATCCCTCTAGTGTTATACTCCACCCCAAAGCCCTTATCAAAAATAAATAAGGGGTCATTGATCTTTGCCATTCCCCGTAATATAACCCAGAACGATACGGGAAATATTCGTATTATGTAACCATATTGAATGGAACCTGGGATGTAGTGGGCACTAACTAAGTGGAGGATATTGTTAGGAACATTTGTTGGTGATGAACCATCCAGGTAACACGAGAAAAACAGAGAATGACAAACAGCACCCTCTCCGTAATATCTGTCATTTTTCTGTTTTATCATGTGTGCTCTGAAAGGCACTACATGCCCACTATACCTTCTTTGTATTGTTCTCTGTGGAATCTTATTTTCTTCCTTATTAACATACCTTAGTTAATAGAGGTGCATTTGGATAGCCACTGTGGCAGAACACCTCAGTAGGATAAAGGTTTTGCATGATATTGCTGGCTCTCTTCTTATTTCCCTATTAAGTTGGAAAAGAATATTGGTGCCAAGGTATAATCATGACTTCTTGAATAGAATAGAAATTTAATGGTTTTCTTAAATTGGTTCTGAGTTCCTTCTTAGTCTTGGATCAGATAAAGACTTGGGAAGAATTTCTCAAATCTTGAAAAAAATAGGATTTTTGTTCTCTACCCATTTTTAATTTATAAAAAGTATCACATTATATATATATATCACATTAGATATTTTAAAAATCTCTTGGGAATGAGAAATATGGATTTTTTTCTCCAAAATTAACACTTATAATCTTTACCACCCAAATGTCCACGCCATTGCCAAACCTTTGCATGAAACAGTTCAACAGGGATTTATCGAATAGCTGGAATACACAGTTGTCTTTGCATATTTACCTAAGTCACTGTTGTTTGCACTATTCTTTTTTCGTTTGTTTGTTTGTTTTTCTCAGGCAGTGTATGAGAAATAACTGTATGCAGAATACAGTTAATCCTGCAGAAACAACCTACAGTTGAACACAGCAACAGCAATTTTATTAAAGTGTAGTTTTAGTAGGCAGTGGGTTTGTTTTTTTTGTGTGTTGTTTTGCATTTCCACTGTTGCCTGTCTAAAGTCCATGGGCCTTTTATTTAAAGAGGAAGAGGAAGAGAGAGACAGAGAGAGACTGGACGCACCTAGTGTAATAGCAGAAAGAAATGATGTCCACCCATCTTCCCAGAGACAAGAAGAAGAGCTTCCATAGGGTCTCCGATTCTACCTCGTTTTAGAGACCAAGTTATGTTTACTTCATGTTAACGTTGTGGCATGCAGGCTAGACAATGGCTTCCCCAAGCCCCCCTGCATCCCCACACTCTTAGGGGCACTGCTCTTCCTTTTTGATGCCGTTAACAACTCAAGGGGCCACAGGACCCTCGCACTGCTACGGAGGAGGACTCTTGGTCACTGTCAGGCTCCCAGGACAGTGACTCCCTGTGTCACTGTTAACTTTTCATGAACACCCTTCCTTCCTTTGAAAAGTTTCAGCGGAATGAAATGGATGTGCAATTTCTGCTTTCGTCTCCCCTCTATGTGGGGGAAGAGACAGTAATTCTGGTTGCTGGCGTAGGCTGTGACGTGCCTAATTTGGGGTGTTTAGAAGCTAATAATGTAATTTTGCCCACAGTTACACACAAATGTAAAACAATATTTTTTTTTCAAACTCCAGGCCCTAACGTGTCTTATAACTGATAATATACCAAAAAGTAGAGAGACCGCCGGCCTGATTTGGGCCCCACTGTTCATTGCAGGGGATTGCTGACTCCATGGAGAACTCCCATAGAAGGCGTGCCAACAGCTCCCGGGACAATGAGCACACAGAGGCACCACGGTGCTATTTGGGAGCATTATTCTTTCTTGGTTTCCACAATAGTTGGGATCTGATAATTTAGCATTAAGCCTCTTTTCAACTATATGGAACTGTAATAAGGTGATTTCGCCAATGTGCCTTTCCATTGTCCTGCAGGTCCTGTGATCTATTATGCGGTAATGTTTAAAAAATAAAAAAGAAAGAAAGAAAAATGAGGCAACACCCATAAACAAAACTAATTATCAAAACCATGAAAAGCCGCTTTGAGAGAGCTGTTATTTATTGGCATTTTCTTATGAATCAATATAGATATAGGAATCGACTGCAGACGCCTCTGGGTGCAGGCACATAATGAAAGCCCAATTAATATCCAAAAGCACAGCGCGCTGCCGGCGATGGGGAGCTACCAGGACAATCACCGCTTCCGCAGCCAACACTGACAGCTGCAGTGCCCGATAGAACACAGCTTCAAAGGCCGGTGCCCACCCCGCCCCCACCCAGCCTCCACCGAACACTCCCTTCAAATCTCCCCTCACTGAGGCAGGGCCTGCAGGAACAGATGGGATACCAGAAGCAACCCATGGCTATCTGTGATGTCACCAAATGAGGCATTTGGGGATGCTGTTTGGGTGGCAAAAAATGTCAAAAGAATATGCAAGGGGGGTGGGGGGGCGAGGGAGGGAGACTTTTGTAGGTGAAATTAGCGTGGCAAGGCAACCCTGCAGGTTGGAGAATGGGCTGTGGGGTGGTGGACGGGGTCACGCTGGGTCCAGATCTGGCCGGCTTACATTTCAGGTTTATTTTGGTGTGGATTAAGGGAGCTTTACGTTGGTTGGGCTCACAAGGAGAGCATGTGGCTCCATGTCCTGCAGGCCTATTTGCTTTGGATTCATCCGGGACGCTGTGCCCGTGCCAGCCTGTCAGAGACGGTGTTCTGGGGCTCATTACCCCCCTTTCGCCCTTTCTCCATTACTACTACCTTTCGCACACAGGATCCAAGCTTTCTTCCTTAAGATGTGGCATCTCGTGATTTGTATTAGTTTTTATTTTTAGACTAAAAAAAAAACAAAACAAAACAAACAAAAAACAGAACAAACCCCAAAAAACTGGATTCTAAAATCAGGCCACCCAACATTGCTATCTGGGAATCCTTTTCTGAATGGCACCTCAGTATAAGGAGACCTGAAACTGGCTATCAGGCTCTCTCCCCCAGCATGCATTGCTACCTGGGCACCTAGGGGTCTGAGGAAGCCATCCAATGCCAGTCTCATAAAAGCAGAAAAAGTAAAGCTTGATTAAGTAGATCATAGAAGAGAAAGAGCAGCTCCACATAAAATGTTCAATTCTTGCAAAGGCTGAGTGGGGGCAGAGGAGCTGCAATGGAAACATATTCTCCTTTGTTTTTAATAAATATGATAATTTATTTGTATTCTTACAGCTTATGAGAGTGTACAAAGATCTCCCATTTGATCTTTCCAGTAAGCCCAAGGTACTTTGTGGCAATAATGGCAAATAGACTATTGTACCGAGGAGGAAGTTAGGACTCAGGGTGATGCAATGACTTGCCCATGGTCAGAGTTGGGAAATAATCAGAGGCAAGATTTTATTCCCAGCCTTCCATATCCTCAGCAAGACATTTGAAGAAATTCATAGAACAATCAGTAATTTTTTTTTGGGGGGGGGGTTGCTCAACCGTCATTTCTCTATGAATATGTCCCTCCAACTAGTGTCCACATTGCTCTTATGATGACATTTATGTTGTGTTTTGCTTGCTTTCTGCCACCACCCACCTCCCCCCCAGCACACACACTGCATTGGGAGATCTTTGAGGAAAGGGGCTCTCCTATTCACCCCTAAATCCCTACCACCCAGCATAACACATTCAACCCCAAAACTCCCTTCCATGGCCTGGAAGAAATGGAACATGTTGGGTTTGATCCTTTCTGCGTTTGCTAATTTGCCAAAAATACTATAGCTGGCAATAATAAACAAAAAGAAAAGGTGCCTGATTCTGATAAGTGAAGAGGGGGCATTATAGTTATATTATGCAAAAAAAAAAATGATAGGAAAAAGAAGGTAGGCACTGGCAGCTTTTATTTTTATTTTACTTTATTATAGGTTCTTGGAATTGTCCCTGCAGACAATGAATTAAAGCCCTCCCTGGAGCTCCCTGCCTGCTGAGGGAGATGAATCCTCGCATTTAAATGCTCCGGGTACTTTTCAGAGGGCATCCACATTATCATCTGGGGCACAGGAGGTCTCCGCCCTGGTGCTAAACACGGAGACGGTTACCGGGTGAAGCTGGAGTTGACCTCCACCCAGAGTGAGCTGAGGAACTAGGGGAGAGTATGCAGAAGGCCCGCAGGTCCCTGCAGCACAGGGCTCTGTCTGACCCAGTGCCCAAGAGCAAATCTCTAAATCCAGTCCTTAGCATCAGCTCCCGGGACTTCCAATTTGAGATGAGAGCAGAGTCAAAGAAGTGTAATGGACAGAGTGGAAGGGATGGATGTGTAAGTAGGAGCCAGGGATGTTGTGGGGAGAACTGCACGTTTGAGGCCGTGTCCGTCCAGTGCCGTAACCCTACAGAGAAGCTCTAATGTACTGGAGGTGTATGCAGCACGTTTCTCATAAAATGACTAAAGTCGGATTTGTTGGATAAGGAGACAGGGTTGGAGGAAAGTTATTAGAAGGAGCTTTGCCCAGTTCTGTGCAGATGAAGTTTAATAACCCAGAAGCATTGTCCAATCCATTACTCAAGAGTTCTATCCTGACGTGCGGAATAGTGCTGGAAAAATCAAAGAGATGAAATAGACTCACCCAGTGAAGATAAGAAGGATGGGATTCCCAAGACCATTGATCTTTAAAAATAGTGGGTGTTATTGGGACTTTCTGAATACTCCCAAAATAATAAGAGCATTCAACTTCTGGAATGGGTTGGTAAGCAGTTCGTGAATTAACTCTGCTTAGTAATACTAGGTACCAGGCACCATGCTAAATGCTTTCAATTTGACGACTTATTTAACCTTCACCATCACCCTATGAGGTAACTGTTTCTCTTCATAACCTTCTTACTTCAGACTAGTTTTAGACTTACAGAAAAGTTGCAAAGATGGTATAGAGCAGCAGTTCTCAACCTGTGAGTCTCCAGCCTGTGGGTCGCGACCCCTTTGGGGTCGAACGACCCTTTCACAGGGGTCGCCTAAGACCATCGGAAAACATATCATTACATATTGTTTTTGTGATTAATCACTATGTTTTAAATATGTTCAATTTGTAACAATGAAAACACATCCTGCATATCAGATATTTACATTATGATTCATAACAGTAGCAAAATTATAGTTTTGAAGTAGCAACAAAAATAATTTTATGGTTGGGGGTCACCACAACATGAGGAACTGTATTAAAGGGTCGCGGCATTAGGAAGGTTCAGAACCACTGGCATAGAGGTTTCCAGCATACCCGCCACCCAGTTTTCCCTATCAACATCTCACATTCGTAGAGTACATTTTTCACAGTTAACTGATATATTATTCACGACAGTCCACACTTCATTCAGATTTTCTTACTTTTCACCTAATGTCCTTTGTGCTGTCCCACGATACCAGGTTACTTTTAGTCATCATGCAACCTTTGGCTTCTCTTGGTTGTGACATTTTCTCAGACCTCCCTTGTTTAGGGTGACCTTAACAGTTGTGAGGAGGGCTAGTCAGATGCCCTGCAGAATGTCTCTCCATTGAGATTTTTCTTATGATTATATTGGGTAATGGGTCCTTAGGAGGAGGCCCACAAAGGTCAAGTGCCATTCTTATCACATCCTATCAAGAGTGCCTGCTGTCAACATGGTTTATCACTGATAATGTTAGGTTGCTGAGCACATGCCTGAAGTGGGTCAAGATTCTCCACGGGAAAGTTACTCTGACCTCCCCCTCCATGCTGGGCTTGGGAAGAAAACCACTGGGCACGGGAGTGGGGAGTCATGCTCTACCTCTCGGAGGGGGCAGCACCCACATAAATTATTTGGAATGTTTCTGTAGGGGTGATCTGCATTTTCTCCTCATTTATTTACTCAGTCATTTATTTACATCAGTATGGACTCAAGGATATTTATTTTACACTTTTGGTTATAATCCAGGACCGCATTATTTATTTTGTTGATTAAATTGTCTCAGTTTTGGCCATTGGGAGCTCTTTTAGTTGGCTCTTATGTCCCTTTGACATACCCCTTTTGTTTTATTTTTTGGAGCATTTCCTTACTTGCACGCACTGCAAGATATTCCAGGCTCATCTTGTATATGTCTTGTGCCAGCCTTGAAATTCACCGTTTCTCTGAGGAGTCCTCATTTCTCCTATTGGAGAATGGTTTTGCCAACCAGGATCTGGGCCTTGGGTATGGAAGTAACTTTATGTTTCTGTATTTTTTCCATGAGGAAACTGAAGTTGAGAGAGATTAAGTAACCTGCCCAGAGTGATGCCTTAGAAAATTGTAGGATGCAGATTAAAACTCAGGTCTGTCTGATCTTGTAACTGTGGCATGATTTCTTGCTTCCCTCCGCCCTCCACACCTCTCTTGGGGTATCAGTCTGCCTTCCAACGAACCTTAAGTAGTGTTGGAAGTTTTCCTGGTCTGTTGACATAATATTGTATT
>NW_006284003.1:511331-518710 GCF_000327345.1 Myotis davidii
GATTTATTCAAGACAATCACACTTTAGTTCGTGGTTCTAATCTAAAATAAGTATCCCCAGAGGTGTGCTGAGTGTCTGAAAGTGATTTTTCCACATTTGGGGAAATCTAATGGAAATCATACACTTACCCATGACACAACTGCCCAACTAAGGAGAATGTCACATTTCTTTGATTCTATATCAACTCAGCGAGGCTGGCTACATTCATTATTTCAAACCGTTTGAAGCTCTGATTGGTCGATGATGACTTCATAGGAATTTCTGAAGTTGGAGAGGATAATAAAGAGTCTTTAGGGGTAGAGATGTTGGAAAAGGCCACATCATTACCGTTCTACTTGTGATCCAACTCTGATTGAAGTGGAGCCATTATGAGAGCTGTCTGTGTGCAAGCTGCAGGGAACGAGTAACTTTTTTGGATAGAAAGTAGACATCTATGTATTTGGTTTATGTTTTACCAATTTGCTGTAATGTTTTAACGTTCAAAATTCTGGTCCAAGTTACTTTAATTTCAGCTTCATTTTAGATGCCTGCTTTAAAAATTTGAAATTATACACATTGGAATGATTTTTTTTTCTTTAGTATTCTATTTTCTGAAAGAAAAACCTGTATCTTAGTGTAGATAGACATATGGATCTACTTAATATATTCAAAAGCAATGCATCTGAATGACTCAGAACCTAAGTGTGTGGCACTTGGCTGAATTGCCTGTTGGGATGGTCTCAGAAAGGTGAGAGGAGAAAGGGGGGGCGGGCGGATTGAACAATTTAAATGAGAGGGGGAACATGTGGTCCTAGAGAAGAAAAGAAACACAAGCACCAGGAAAAGATAACTGGTTTTAATGGGAAGCTCTCGGTGCAGAGTAACAGAGAATGTGATTCACACCATTGTGCTCACATGAAACTGTATGAGGAAACAGTGCCATTAAAACGTAGCCTGGCCGCTGTGGCTCAGTGGTTGAGCATCGGCCCATGCACCGAGAGGTCACTGGTTCGATTCCTGGTCAGGGCACATGCCTGGGCTCAATCCACATGAGGGGCATGCAGGGCCACTGATGTTTCTCTCTCTATCTCCCTCTCCCTTCTCTCTAAAATCAGTAAAAACATACTCTAACTAAAGTTTAGAAACAGAATATATTATTTGAAAAAAACTTGTAAGATCATCGAATTCAGCAGCTCTCAACTCCGGGATGTACTTTAAAACACTGGGGGAGCTTTTAAACAATACTATGCCCGGGCCCCACTTCTTAGGTTTCTGATTTAATTGGTCTGTGGTGCAGCCCTGGCGGAGGAAAAACGCCAACCTCCTCGGTAATGTTAATGTGCATCCAGGCTCGAAACCACTGATCTAGTTTTGGTTTTTAATTATGAAATATTTCAAATACACAGAAAGTGTAGTGAAAATATATTGGAGACCTTCGTATTTACTACCCAGATTTAACACATGGCTTCGTGCCACAGTTGCTTCATCTACGTTTGCTTTTTAACAAATGAGGTGTCACCAATATCCTTGGAATCCCTTGGCCACAATCAGATCCCATCGCCTTCCTGCCTCTTCCAAGGCCTGAAAGTTGGTGACAACTTGTCCATTTTTATGTTTATATCTTTACTAAATAGGTGTGTAGCTATGTGCATTTGTGTTTTTTGTGTGTGTTAGTTTGTTTTAAAATTTCCCACACATAATATCATAGTACCTATACAGGGTGTCCTGAAATGATGCATACACACTTTAACAGCTGATAGCTCAATTTTGGAAATGAAATGTATTTTAATAAACATGGCTTTCATAATGTGCATATACATTTTGAGAGGGGCGCCCTATATTCCTTGGCATTTTGCTTCTCTTACTCGGCATTATGGTTTTGAAATGCAAATTCTTCAAGTTCATTCATTTCAACTGCTGTGCGGCGTCCCCTGGTATAAGTACACCTGAATGTAGTTATTCATTCCCTTACTGATGGGCACTGAAGTTGTTGCTTTCACTTTATTTTGTTTTACTTTTGGTGTAATAAGAATTCTGTGGTGGGACACTTGTGTATATTGTGTCCTTGAGCACACAGAGCATGCTTTGCTCTTACAAAGCTTTCCAACAAGTGCTGTAGAGCAGTGCCTTCCCGGTGAGTAAAAGATATGGAGCCCTTCAGCCCTCAGGGAAGCCAGATAGGGCCAGAGGTGAACACAGACCCCAGGAAGGGTCACCTCCTACTGTGAACAGCCGCCTCAGGTGACCCTAATGTGCTGTATTGAATATTATCATTCTCTGTGTGCACCATGATGGGAAACTCCACAGCAAGAAATGAACCTTGAGTGGATTTTTGTATGGCAGTATAAACACATATTTAACTCCATAATTACTGCTAAATTATTCTCCAAAATAATTATACTGATCTACAGGCCCACCCCGCCAGGCCTGAAAAGTGTTGGCCAGTCTCACGGATGTGAAATGATACCTTGTTTTTATTTGCATTTTCCTGATAAATCAAGGTGTCTTTTCCTGTGTTGATTGGCATATATTTATAGTTTGTGAACTGGTTGTTTTATTTGCTCATTTTTCTCTTGAGTTGTTGACTTTTCTATTGAGTAGTTTGCTAATTGTCTAATATTTTTTTGGCTATATGATTTGCAAATATTTCACTTCAATCTCTGGCTTAACTTTTCTTTTTAGGATCATTTTTCATAAAAAGTTTGTGTTTTCTAATTTATGTTTCTAATGAGGAAACTTGAGACTCATGGTTGCATAGTAATAATATTTCAGTACGGAATGCTGTCATCATGCTTTCCACTCTTGCAGTGTGGCAAGGTTGAAAAGAACACGGGTCTGAGCCCAAGGTTACAGAGGTCTAGGTGCTGGCAAATATCAGTCTAAAATGTTTTCTCATGCTAATTAAATGGCTACATGATTAAGCTGAGACACACAGTGATGAACAATTAGTCACCCAATCTCAAGTCAGATAGCTATTTTGTGCCAAAGCTACTAAAACCATTTCCCAAGGTTTACTCTGTGGACCCCTACTTGTTAAAAAATATTTATTCTGTGGTCAATGACATTTTTCATTTTTTTTATCTTAAAAAATTTTAAACGTATTAGTCTGTGCAATCCCCTTTCTTTGTGGAACACTTAATAACACCTCAAGAAACTATTTATCCTATGGAACAGACACTGAGAATCTCTGCACTTGAAAACATTCATCTCAGGTCTGCAAGACTTCCTTCCCTGTGCTGGTTCTTTGTCTAAAAAGAAAAAAAGTCCAGTGAATGAAAACAAAAGCGCAGACATCTCTTCTATTGAATTCCAAGCACTGATAGGTAGTAAGGAGGAATACTAACACTGATTTTGTTCCCTGATAGAATCTTGTGTTTTACCCTATGAGGATACAAAATACAATGATTCCCCATCCTTTCTGTGTTCATCTCTTTAAAATGTGAGAATTATCGGGGTATATGGGGTCGGGATTGTTTATTGAGTCCTGTCAGATAAGTATCTTTGGAATGGCCTGTCACTTACCTGAAGATCTAGAATTCTAGGGCAGAAAGCAGAAACTTAGAAATTTGACCTTTTCTAGGGGAAACATTTCTCTCTGAGCTCTGTTCTCTTGAGACAGGAATTTAAGAAACTGAGTTATCTAGGCACATGCTCCCAAAAGTAGGTACTAGAAGGGTTGGGAGCTTGGGCCTGCAAATTCTGGACAGCCTGGTATCCTTATGAGTCAAGAATAGGAGGCAGATTTTTACTATAAAAATTTCTGTACATTTGAAATTTTGAACAAATGTGTGTATTATTGATTGAATAACTTAATGAAATTCATATTAAATGACCAGATTTTATCTCATGATTCTGCATGTGTTTATCAGGATCGTGCTGTATCTCTGACCACACATTAGGCATTAGGGACTATGGCAACCAAAAAAATACCTGTAGGGAAGTGATTATTATAATACTAAAGAGGAAAAAATGGGATATATATATCATATATATATATATATATGATATATATATGATATATATATGGAGAGAGAGAGAGAGAGAGAGAGAAGATACAAATATACATAGAAAAATGGCAAGAAGTGTATGTCATAATGTTAACTGTGGTGGTCTTTGAGATGCTAGTAATATTGGGGGTGGGGTGCCTTCTTTCTAACTAAAAAGTTCCTATATTAGCATATGCTACTTTTCAAATAGTTAAACATTTTAAATTTTATTTTTAGATGTACAAGAAAAATATTTTTATATAAGTATACCAGATGCTGATATAATTTTACTCTTAATATGTGTTTTGCAAAAGCCTCCTAGTCTATTTGTATGTACCAATTGTATCATGTAAAATTACTGGTCACCAATTATCATGATTGGAGGGAGGCTGTTAGAAAGTCATAATATACATAAGCTACAGAAGTATAAAGACCAAGGGCTTAGGTGTCAAGTTTGGCACTCAGTACGGGGTGACCATGGGTGAGTTCCTTAAACCTCTCTGAACCTCAGTTTCCTCATCTGTTGATGGGTAAAATAATGGCACCTACCCTGCAGAATTGTTATGAGAATTAGATGAGAATCCATCAGAGTCCTTAGCAATCAGCGTGGTTAGCACATAGTAAGTCCTGAAGGTTGTTAGCTCCTACAGGGGTTTGAACTCAAGACTTTGAGCTAAGCTGGAGGAAATGGCTCATGTGCAATGCAGACAAATTAGCAGAGCTGTATACTTACAGACGCTATTTATCTGAAAATCAAGGTGGAGAACAGGCTTCCGGGAGAGAAATACCATGAAATGCTTCTCAAGAAAAGGATTATAATTTTTTCCCCCCACTGCCATAAAATGCAGGAAAAGGAGAAGGTGACAGAGTGAAAACTCGATTATACAATCTTGGACACCAGGTATAGGGTTACCTGTGGGAAGGAGATAAAAGCAAGGACTGTAAAGCTACTGACCAGACAAAACCAACAAGGGTATTAAAGAGAGAGTTTGATACCAAACCCTGAATAGAATTTCAGGAGCATGAATGATGGTCTGGGATTACCATGTTATAAATCAATGAGGTGACGCAGATGATATCATAGACCAGAAGAACAAAATTCAAGTAGATATTAATAACACCTGACCTTGGACATTAACCTTCGCCACAGTCATTTGTAATGTAAAATTCCTGGTTGGACAACCTATCCTATCCCCCTATGGCTTTTCTTTTGGAGAGGAGACGGTGGCAAGGGTTGGCTTTGGAAAGGGAAAAAATTAGGGCAATTCAAAGCAAGACATTTGGGCTTTGGAGGCAAAGGAGCTTGGAACGGTTTGGAAGTGCTGAGGCTGAGCTATCAAGTATCGTGGTGGTGTCAGGTTTGTTTTCTGCAAAATATTTGAACTAATTTTACCAGCAGCGTTTCTCTTGGGCTATTTGCTACCTGCGTATTTGTCAAGGCCTTCAGAGGAGGCAGCCAAACATGTACATCTGAAATTCTTTCTATTTGGAGCACAACTTGGGTGGGGAAGGCTCTCTGATGACAGGGGCGGGGAGCTGACAGTAGATGTTGCTGTGAGAAAGACAGGATTTCAAGAGCTGTCATCAGGATTGCAACGTCTGGTTGCAGTCGATATTTTTCCAAATGCCAAACACACAAGGATTTAAAAGAATGTGCAAAGAAGCGTGTGGCGTGCTCCTCGGGAAGCGAGAGTGGGCTAAGTGGCTCACTTAGCATCACGCCCCCACCCCACCCCCACCCCACCCTCAGCCAATCACAAGCTTGGGCACCAGGGCCTCTTCTCTGCAAGACCTTGGCCTCCTGTACAATTGCGAGGAGACTGGCTGAACCATGGTGGTATTTAAAGCACTCTTCCATGGCGCTCTCGCATTTGCAAGATTTCCCAGGAGGCAGTTGCCAAGATGATATTCTTTCCCACTGGCTTTTAATTTGTACATTTGAATGGGTTCCCCTGAAGATACGGCAATATAGGTGGCACTCTTGCAAGGTGGCCAGAGATGAGAGGGTCCCATGTCAATCTTCAGGGGACCGTTGCTGCCTCATCCCGAACGGAGCTGAAAAAGCATAAAGACCAGCTTCTCTTCCTGCCAGCAGGCTGCTTGTTGAAAACTCTGGTTTTAAAAGAAATCTGTGATCAGCCGTGTTCTTATGGGAACTTGAAAATTGCGCGATTTTGTTTAAAAGTAACCCACCCTTAAACATGGAGAGGGAAACCCACCAGCCACTGGGCCATATTTCTCTTTATGTTTTTATCCACCCTTCCCATGCAGACCCTGCTGGCAGCCGTCCCAGATTCTTAACGCTGCCTTGACACTCTTTTCTCCCCTCCTGGTGGAGCAGCCCTATTTGAATTATTAATCCTGAAACACCGCCTTCCGCTCGGCATAGCAGGCAAACAGATCCCCCTGTCTGGGCACCGGAAGAGTAATCAACAATGTATTAGGACCCACGTGTATTTCAGCGTCGGGGCCCTCCCGCGATAAAAGGATATATTTCGTTCAGAGTAACTTAATGTTCATCCTAAGAATAAAACTGTAGACGGATTTACTAAGCAGTTCCACTTCGCATATGTGAGGAGCTGCAGATATTTCTAAGCGAATTTTCTTCTTCCCAGCTCTCTTTGCTAAGCTGTTGGTAAGATTTTTCAAGGACCACATGAGCCTGTTACTTTTGTTTTCAATTTTCAGCGCCTAATAATCCTCCTCTTAAGGGTTCCACATTGTTTTTATTGAGCCCCAGGCTAAGCTGGTATCTCTTGGTTACTTCTTTCCAAGTGGTGCCATACACTGCTGGGAAGCTTCCAGATACGCAGCCCAAGACACTCAGTATGCAAGACTAGCATCACCAGGGCTGCCCTGTCTGCAATGCTTTCTATTATCTCCTTTTCCTTGCCTGTTTTCTCTTCTCTGCGCTTCCATTCGCTCTTTCTCTCTGAAGCATGTCTCCAGCCTTGCAGCCGTGGTTCACTTAGTCCGATCATTTTGGTTGCTGTGCTGTATTCCACAGGAGGAATCGATCACACCTCTTCGTCCTATTGGGAGACACTTCGGTTGGTTCCACTTGGGGGTTCTTACAGCATTGCTCTAAGCTTTCTTGCACATGTAAAACCTGATATACTTAGGCAAGAGTTTCTTCAAGATTTATGCCTAGGAGTACAACTGCGGTGCCGTGGAATTGGCTTGTATTACTAAATAACGCCAAACAGTTTTCTAAAATTGTTGGCACAAAGAACTCCTTAGTGAGGGACTCCAGTGTGCCAGGCTCTGGGATGGCTCGGTGGCCAGTGAAATACAGTCATGGCCCTCCCCTCAGTGTGCTCCCTTTAAGTTCTAGGGGGAAGAGGCGGTCAGTTAAGTCACCATCCAAAAAATAGGAAGTACAAGTGGAAGGACTTTGCACCATCTCTCCCTCCC
>NW_006284003.1:518939-524367 GCF_000327345.1 Myotis davidii
CCTGGTGCAGTCAACAGTGGAACAAAACTTGCCTGTTCCCTGCTGTGCTCTCAAAAGTGGGGTGGTTATTCATCCGCCCTCAGGAAGCCTCTTCTTTGCATTGGAAAGGACTGCCTCCTGGGATGTAGCTCCAAGGTCATTGCTCTTCTAGAAGATAATTCAGTCATCCAACAAGTAGTGACTAGGTACCTACTAGGGGCAAGGTGGCTTTGTCCCTGGCCTCAGAGACCATAGATTTGCATGGAGAGACAAGCCAGTCAGACTTTCACTAGAAGGGCCTACTGGCACTCTCCTGAAGAAAATAAAGAAAATGCTCCAGGCCACTTCACTTGTTCTCCGGCAAAAGCAGACGTGTAAGGCTGGTGCTTTGTGCAAAACGTGTTGTCCCCACGATTTCATTGCCCTCTGTAAGTGAATTGAACGGCGAGGGCTCTCGATGCTTTGTGCTGGTTTAATTCGTTCAACAGATATTGATCGCGTGGCCACGGCGTTCAAGGGGCTCTGCTGCTCCTTTGACCTGCTGAGGCTGGCTGTCTGGTGGACTCATTTCCACTGGGCTCTCTCGTGTCTCTCTAGACACTCTCCTGGCCTGATGTCACCTTCACCACACAGAATCCCAAATATGTTACCTGCCTTAATCTTTGGATGAAAAAATGTCCCCACCCTCATTTTCCAATAATGCTCACTTGCTGTTTGTGGAAACATACACCAGCTGCCTAGATGTATGTCTGTGACCTCCCTTGATTTCCCAGACATCGGCCCAAAAGAATGAGGAACCCAAGGCACAGAGAGGATAGGTAACTTGCCTAAGATCGAACAGCTACTAAGCAGTAAAGTCAAGGTTTTGTCTTTCATGTTTTCCTGTACAATTTGACCTCATCTCTCATCCCACAGACTATCCTAACTCCAACAAAACTTACTCCTGCTCCCATTCCTATGTGCCACTCTAGACTACCCAGATCTTCCTTCTTAAACGTGGCTCTGGATCCTTGGGGACCTCCTTCCAGTGAAGTAGCCCTTACGAGGGCCTCCCAGAAGTAAGACATGAGCCCTATTCATGCCCTAAGATCCCAAGACATCCAGAAACATGGCCCCCTTTCAAGCTTCCTTGGATGGCCATTCTGTGCTGTTCACTGCCGTAGCCACTCGTTATGTGTGCTGTTTCAAGTAAAATTAAAATTCAACCAAATTTAAAATTCAAGCAGCTACTGTATGAGACAGAGTAGTTGTAGAACATTTCCATTATTGTAGAATGTTCTACTGGACAGTGTTAGTTACAGCGATCTGCACAACCCCACCAGAACGGGTGTGGCAGCCACCTGCTCATAAGTGGGTTTTCTTCATAAATACATGCTGGAGTTGAGGGATATGGGCCGAGGTCCATGGGTTTTTAAAAAGAGAGAAACAGGGAGGAACTGCAGGCCATGAATGAAAGCGGGACATGGGCAACAAGCAAAGGTGTGGCCCTAAAGAACGGAATAGTTCCATAAATGGACACAAACTGGATTTTGTGGGCATGTCGGCATTGGTCACAACGGGAGTGAGACTTGCCCTGTAGGGGGCCATTGAACCACCACTGTGGTTTATACCCAGAGTGTGGAGAAGAGATATACTCTGCCTCTGTTGGATCATGATGCGTAGGCAACTAGGTGGTCACAGGGAGGAAACCCGGGGTGAGGGAACAGGGGACCCTCGTGGCAGGTCTGGATGGTGTAGGCTGGTGACAGCACCCAGCTTTGCCCGACCTGGATTTGCATCCCGGCTCTGCCCCTGCCTGGCTGTGTGGCCGTGTGCACATTACTCAGATGGGCCCTCCTCTGCAGCTCACGTGATTCTGTGGGATAGAGGCCATGGGTGAAAACCACCAAACCCTGCATGGACTGTGTCTCCGGAGGTATCACCACTTATACTGCTGCTCTCTGCCATGATGCCATGTTCTTTCAGGAGGTTCAAGGCAGGGTGGTCCAGGTGAGATGGCATTTTTAAGGCAGCACTCTCACCATCTCCCACCCATGCCACAGCGGATTACTCTGCCTCCTTGTTTTCCACATAAATAAATTCCCAATGAGTCAGGTTATTTACAAATTCCGAATCAGCTCAAAGTGAATGAGGACAGTTTCCTTTAGTCCTGATCTGCCCCCAAACATTTTCCTATTTACATCACCAGCTTATTGGGTCAAAATCTGGTGCAAGGATTAGGCAACAGACCGGTCTCTGGTTTGTTTTTTGAACCTTGCCTTTAAGCCCTCAAGCTCTCAATTCACCTTATGTAACCTCCTGTGCCACCTTACCACGGCGGTTAGACTGGCTTTCGCTTGCTTCCGTGGGGCTTCCCATGGTAAAGACCCAGAAGTGTTCTCGATCTGGGTGAAAGGGAGCTGCTTGAGGTGCTGTGCGCCCTTTAAAATTTTCCATTAGGCCATTGCTCAGAGGAGGATCTATTTATTGGATTGAGTCCATTCTTCCAAATATATTTAGAAAATTATACATTACTTGGATAAGAAGTAATGGCAGAAGCCAGAAGTCTTTCTGTGGGTCAAATAATGCTTTTTTCTTAATTAAAACCCCCCACAAACAACAAAAAACTAATTACCTAAAACAGAAAAGAAGGGAATTTTATCATGCGAAAATAAGTCAAGCTCTTCAAGCAACCTTCTCATCCGGAGTCCAGATGATGAAGGACCACAGTGACCAGAGGACTTTCTGATCCCCGGTTAAATGGGTCAGGTTATTTACAAAACATTATGCTTATTATCATGAAAATAACCGGTAAACAGGGAATTTTCACCTGCAGTCAGAATTTACAGCACACCACAAATAGCCTTTTATGTCTCAGCTGGTGAAACCATACAGAGGCTGTTATTCTACAACACAGCTTTTCACAGAAACCTAATTCAATTTTCGGAAAACGAATGTGAAGGGAAAATACCTGTTCCTGCTCCTTCAATAGCTCTGTTCTCCCACTCCTGCGCTGAGTCAGTTCCTTTCATCCTTCCCTGCGAGGCCTCTGGAGTTCCCATGTTGTCTGAACAATTGTCATTCATTGTTTGATACGTAGCTTCTGCCAGAGGGAGGTCCATCCAGGGACTCTTTGGGGAGAAAGCATCAATGTATGGAGGGTAAACACCAGGGTGAGCTATACTGAGATGTAGTTGGTTATATGCTCCCCTGGCCTCTTCTGGAAGTAATTCCATTATCAACAAGTTAGTACAGCTTCTTGGGAAGTACTAACAGCTACGATGGTGTCCACCCATCATTTCAAATGTGGTTCCCCTTTGCTAGACACGAAATGCACGCATCTTTCTCTAATGCCATTGACATTTTTAAAACGTTTACTATCCAAGCCCAAATGGAATCAAGTCAGAAATTCGAAGTGTTGCTCTATTTTTAAACTACGCTTTGATTTCCCTCTTTTGTACAGCTGGGAGTGGGTGGAGATGGTGGGTCTCTCTAATTAACAATCACTGTCCTATACCCGCCTAATTTTTCTTCTTTTTTTAAAAAAACATATTTTTTTTATTGACTTCAGAGGGGAAGGGAGAGGGAGAGAGAGATAGAAACATTAATGATGACAGAGAATCATTGATTGGCTGCCTCCTGCACGCCCCCCATTGGGGATGGAGCCCACAACCCGGGCATGTGCCCCAACCAGGAATGGAACCATGATCTCTTGGTTCATAGGTCGACACTCAACCACTGAGCCATGCTGGCTGGGCAAATTTTTCTTCCTAAATGACTATACCATGATCCATTTTCAGAAGGTGATCATTGTTCACCTAGATGAATTTCAAACACTGACATTATATACAGTGTAAGAATAAAGTGATTTGGCAGGAAAAGGGGGAACTGTTGAAAATAATCTATATATATAAAAGCCTAAGCGACTGGCCAACCGTTCAATCGTTCGACCAGTAGCTATGATGAGCACTGACCACCAGGGGCAGATGCTCAACACATAGGCATGGAAACATGGAACAGACTGATGAATCTCAGAGGGAAGGGGGAGAGGGAAGGGTGGGAAGAGATTAACCAAAGATCTTATATGCATACTAGAGGCCCAGTGCATGGATTCGTGCACTGGTGGAGTCCCTCAGCCTGGCCTATGGGGATCGGGCCAAAACCAACAGTCTGACATCCCTTAAGGGTTCCTGGTTTGTGAGCAGGTGCAGGCCAGGCCAAGGGGCCCCACCAGTGCACGAATCAGTGCACCGGGCCTCTGGTAAGTAATATAAATAGCTACATTTATTAAGCCCTAAATATTAACCAGACATTGTGATAAGCCCCTCACATGCATTATTTAGTCAAATATTTATAATACCACTATGAGGCCGTTGTTATTCCCATTAGAAAGCTGAGGAAACTGAGGCAAACAGTAGTTAAATAATCATCCAGGTCATACTGCTCAGAAGTAGCTAAACCAAGGTCCTTACTATACAGTGCCCTACTGTCAGGTGGTTTAGGCTGCCTTTTTAATCTTTGCATTTCTAACTAGTTAATTTGTCAGTTAACTATTGCAATGGTGGCTGCATAATGTTATTCAAACTAGAACTTTTATTTTGAAAATGAAAGTGATAAAAAATTATGCCAGACCAGCAGGCATAATGGGGGCTGCCCTAGGGAAGTTTGGATGTATAGTCAACTTTTGTTATTAGAAACTTGAGGTACATTATTTTCTGAAGAAACAATGTCAGACATGGATAGGGTCCTGGGATAATCCTTCCTTCTCCTTCCTCTTAAGGTTTTCCTTCAGGACACTGTTGCCTACACACACACACACACACACACACACACACACACACACAAGTTGAAGCAAAATGCTACTAGTATATGCTCCAAAAATATGTAATTCTTTTCCCCCCACTTTTATTTTAACAGAGAATCTTTTATTTTTTAATATAGCAGGTATATGTGCTGATAAAAATTCTTCAATGACATTTTTAAAAATTTAAAAATAGCACAAAATAGTGTGCACAGTGTATGGTCATTTGGCTAAAACAATACAATTTTATATACTTGCATTGTGTATGTATATGTGTATGCATTCCTATGCATGCTTCTGCATGCAAAATACATCTCTGAATAATACACACAAGAAATGTTTACTAATTGTTACATCAGGAAGGAAAAGAATATTGGAATCTGGAGTGAAAGGGAGATTTATTCACATAGTATATCTTTCTGTTCAGACAGAACTCTTTTTCATGAGTATGTCTTATTTCTCAAATGAGAAGGAAAAGCTAGATAAATAAATGCCTCCAATGTGGTGCACTTGTACCATTGCCAGTAGGAAAGCAATCTGATTAAAGTTATTGGGCCCTAGCCGGTTTGGCTCAGTGGATAGAGCATCAACCTGCAGACTGAAGGGTCCCAGGTTCGATCTGGTCAAGGGCACATGCCCAGGTTGCAGGCTAGACCCCCAGTAGGGGGA
>NW_006284003.1:524519-525473 GCF_000327345.1 Myotis davidii
TCAATTTGGAGTTAAATGCACTTGACCTTAGTGCCATGAACCTAATTGTTTTCTCTGAGCCCACAATAACAAACATGAAGAAAAAAATATGAATGGATGTAGGTGAATTTCTTTTTATATATTTTTTTTGCTTTTTTTACAGAGAGGAAGGGAGAGGGATAGAGAGTTGGAAACATCGATGAGAAAGAAACATTGATCAGCTGCCTCCTGCACATCCCCTACTGGGAATGTGCCCGGCAACCAAGGTACATGCCCTTGACTGGAATTGAACCCAGGACCCTCCAGTCCACAGGCCGACGCTCTATCCACTGAGCCAAACCAGCCAGGGCCAAAATATATTTTTTTTGAAAAGTAATTGGCACTGATTGTTGAATGACTAATAACTATATCTCTGTAAAAAACGACTTTTAGAAGGGGATGCCTGGGAACCAAAGTGAATCTTCAGTTGGTGGAATTTTAAGGGTTGTGAAAGGGGAAAATGAAGCAACTCCAGTGAGGGCAGGGTGCTCACCCCTGCAGGACATAGAATCTCCTAGGTTGGTGCTATTCTACAAGTTTCTTCCTCCTCTCTATGAACTCACCAATTTTTTTAATCGTGCATTTTTTGTGATAGAGAAGGTTTAAGGTCCATCAACAATGTAGACAAGGAAAAAGATTGTTGATGATGTAAACATTTTCATATATAATTTCTAGACAACTGTATTTGCCTAATTTTGAGGCTCAAGATCAGGGGTGGGCAAACTTTTTGACTCGAGGGCCACGATGGGTTCTTAAACTGGACCGGAGGGCCGGAACAAAAGCATGGATGGAGTGTTTGTGTGAACTAATATAAATTCAAAGTAAACATCATTACAGAAAACGGTTCGGTCTTTTTTTTTTCAATAGTTTTATTCATTTCAAACGGGCTGGATCCGGCCCACGGGCTGTAGTTTGCCCACGGCTGGCCTAACCCCT
>NW_006284003.1:525517-532148 GCF_000327345.1 Myotis davidii
GGACCGGAGGGCTGGAACAAAAGCATGGATGGAGTGTTTGTGTGAGCTAATATAAATTCAAAGTAAACATCATTACATAAAAGGGTACGGTCTTTTTTTTTTTTTTTAGTTTTATTCATTTCAAACGGGCCGGATCCAGCCCGCGGGCCATAGTTTGCCCATGGCTGCTCAAGATTGTGTGGAATTTTCTGCTCTGTATTTATGCACACAAACATTTCCAAGATTAAACTACACAAATAGTGGAGGAAAGGGTCTGTGATGTGTAAAAGTATTCATTTTGTCCATGTGCTTTAAGATAATGCAATGCAAATTGGGTTCTCCAACCAGCGCTGTAAAAACTGCATACTTCAAACAGAAATGATCAATAAGCCTTGAGCAGTATAATGGCATTAAGGATGTTTTATAGGAGGAAGACAGAGACTTAGGGTTTCCCATCCAATACCTGCTCTTACCTAATTTACAGAACCCCAATTTTATTTGGGCAGTGATTTTTTTCCCTCCTAAAAGGCCACATCTCCCAAGCTCCCTTGCAGTGAGGTGTGCCCAGGTGACAGAGGTTTGGCTACTGAATTGTAAATGCAAATGTTCTGAAGAGGAAGCTCCTTAAAGAGAGTTAACCAAGCCAGGATGAGTGCTCATTTTGCCTTTCCCTTTCCTCTGTTATACTTGGAGAAACATTATGAAGACTGCAGGGACAGATGGCCTCAGGTGAAAGAGCAGAGCGCTAGAAAGAGCCTGCGACCCTGATGGCTTTGAGAAGCCACCATATGACCCTCAGATAGCCAGAGGTAGGATTTATTTTATGTTAGAAATAACCCTTGGACGTTTACTGAGCCATTGAAGTCGTAGGTTATTGACAGCTAAATGCAACTCTTAACTTGATCAAGCAAGTCACTTCTGTCCACTGTGAGGAAGAATATCATGGAGGAAAATGAATGTGACATTCATTCATCCTCATTCCTAATCTGTGCACTTCACTGGGCCTGCTTTTTGTTTTGTTTCATTTTTAATTAATTCAATTTTAAGAAGACATTTCATCTTGTAGAACAACCTAGGGGCTGAGCCTTCAGTTCCTTGTACTCTAGACAAGTCCCTATCCTTTATGAACAACCCATCTTTCCACTCATGGGGACCTCAATTAATAATTGTTTTGCTTGCAAGATGACTCTAGGGGACATTTACTCAGACACTGTGACTGTCACCATAGTGGTTGGAACTGAAGTTATATACACAGATGAACTTTTCTCATTTATTTATTTTCTTTGCGGGGCGTCTCATTGTAAATCCATTGTAAACCCCCAGGCCCTAAATGTAGGCTGTGTTATAGATAGCCTTTGAAACTTCCCTCTTCTTTTCTTCAGGAAGGAGGGGAGGTAAGAACTAAATAAAAGAGAAAAAAAATTAAAAGAAAGAAAGAAAAAAGGAAACAAAATAAAAACCATATTTTTAACAAAAGGATTTTTGAAAGCCTTGGAAAATGTTGTGTTCACTCACATAAGGCCCCACTGTTTTAAACATATTTTACTATAATTTTTCCTTCAAAATTCTGACATGCGAAGTTGAACAGGGCTCTTTCAGTGCACAGCCCTGGGACGTGGAGAAATAAAAAGAACAGTATTCCAACTAATGCATACTCAGTGAAAATCATAATATCTCATAATTGCTTGAAATCTACAGGCTGATCCCATGTCATCTTCAGAAATATGCAAGTTTCCTTTTGTTTTCTGAGTAAGATATTTTTCCTTGCTTTAGGAATTAACCCTTGAGTTTCTACCCATAATTATTGAAATATGATTTAAAATGAATAAAAGTAGAGCTACCCTTCATAAATATACCCCAAATGTTAGGTAAGACTCTCCAAATCAGCCAACTTTTGTTCTAACAGAAACGAAAAATATGTACTTAACTTTATCAGTGAAACAACTATTCTTTTTTATCCATTTCCTTTTCTACCTGTTTCTAAACACACACACACACACACACACACACACACACACACACACTCCTTTAAATTTCCACAAGAAACTTTGAAAGGACAAAGAGTTGCTATTTCGGAGCATGTAATAGCATGTTTAAAAGTTCATCAACTTCCCCCTTTAAAAAAAAAACTGGCAATGAGTCTAAAATAATAATTCAAAAAGATTTAGAGACAAAAATCCTTAAGACTTCTTCCTCTGTAACATTATGTAAATCATAAATATACCACTGGTCTGGAAGTGATTACAACAAGCTGTGAGACAAAAGATATTCCTCAGCAGACACTGCAGACAATGGATTCTATTCTCCCATCAGCATATAAGAGGATTTAGGAAGGTAAGTTTTCATAATAGCTAATAGAGAGTTACGCCATTATGGAGTGAGTGTGTGTGCTCTGAGAATAAATTCGAAGTCCTGGGCCATAACTGATTGCAAGAAACTCATTACAGAAATGTATCCTCTTTTTGAAGGCGGATAAGCATTTTGGTGTTTCAACCATTCCTCCCCTCTTCTCCAGTTTTCCCTTTGCTCCTCCGTTGTCATTATCCCTAACCTTGCAGACAGGATCCCTGGAACGAAGAGGAGGAAGCACTATGTAAACAGTTAACTCTAGAAGCATGAGTCATTCAGGAATGAGCTCCCCCAGTCCTATCTAAGGAACGCCCACTCATATCTAAACTTCTCGATCTCTTTTAGAAAGCACTTCTTTGTTTCGTCTTTGCCCATACCTTCTTCTGAAGGACACAGGTTTAAATTTTTCATCTTCTCCAAGCCTTTCAACACTTGAGCTGGATATTCAGTTATCACAACATCAAGAATTGCATTTTGCTTAGTAATACAGCCTGAGAAGCGAAGGCCAGCCAACTCAAAGGGACACTGCAATGCCATTTTATAATTAAGCAGAGCACCCGCTGGACTGCATGTTATAACAGATGTTTCCTGGCCCCAGGTACTAAGCCGGCACATAGTAAAACTGCCCAGAACCTCTCTCTGAGCCAAGATGGGTCAGTGTCTGGAACAACTCTTGTCTAGTGTCTCTTACTGTAATTAGAGAATGAGACTAGCTTTTGGTCATTAATTCAATTTGAAAAATAGCCATGGCTAAATTAAAAAAAAAAAGGAAAAAAAAATAAGAACATCAGAGTGCTTTTAAAATTGAAAAGCCCAGTGAGAACCTGGAGATAATTTATTGGTGATTTATTATTTCTAACAGTGTTTTAGAGCTTCTATAAATTCTGCACAATGCCCTCTCTTCAAGATGATTTGCAAAAATTTTCACTCCATTTATAAAGTGGATAAAAATCAGAGGCTGCTTATGCTTAGGTTGGAAAAGAGTTTATAGATTGGTTCGTACCAGGAAATCAAACTCAGATGCTGTAGCAGCCAGTTGGTAAGTGAACAAAGCAACCGAGAGCAAGAAAAATCATTCTGTATTTTCTAACTTTCATTTTCTTGTTTTCAATAAGAAGCAGGGGTAGAGGAATATATTTCTCCCCTTTGAGAACACAGTGTTCGAGCAGGACTGACATTCAGGTGGTGTGCACCTGAGGCTAACATAGTCCCTACCATTTGGCATATGGATGCTGCTCTCAGCCCACGGAGTGATGGCCACGCCTGCCCTTCCTGCAGGTATCCTTGGACCTCACCATGGTCCAACAGCTGGGGAGAGCAGGACCTCGCCAAGATGTTGTTCTAGCACAAACGTGTCCATTCCGTAAGTCAGTCCCTATGCCTTTGTAGGTAAATATTTTTAAGATTATCCTTGATTACAAGTACTTTGGCAAACAGCAACTGGTGTTTGGCCTCTGTGTAGGGCAGACAAAGGGCAATAGAAAATGATGAGGACACTGGGAACCTGGAAAGCCCATGCCCTGTTAGAGGAGGCAGCTACTACAAATTGAGTAGAAATAGGGGACCCCTGTGGCCAGATCTGATTTCTCAAGGGAAAATAAAAACCTGCGTTCTTATATAAAATCTCCCAATTAAATTGTCACCTCATTCAAACATGGTCAAGAGTAAACAACATGCATCTGTGGTCCCAATCTCCCAGTTTGGCCTTGGTGCTCCAAAATAGCAACCTTTTCTACTTCTGAGAGATGAGAGAGGGTTGGTGTTTAAGTGGCTCACCCAAAGATCACTCCAGTGCCTGGTGGCAGGGTCAGAACTGCACCCTAGAGCAGCCCGTGGCTCCCTACCCAGTGAAGTCTGATTTCTTTCCACCAGGCCCTGGAAAACACTGGAAATGCTTCAAGAGGGATGCGTAGATTACATGTCCTAAGAAGTAGGGTGTCAGCTATGTTTAATCTTACAGTTCTTTTCATTAGTGTCTTCTCCTGCAATAGAAAAGTAAGCGCTCATTTCCAAAGTTGACACACGAGGGTGGAAAAGATGACAGGAGTTCTAGAGATAACTGAGGCCTTATACAACTGTAAGAAAAGGTTGGGCCCTAACTGGTTTGGCTCAATGGATAGAGCATCAGCCTGTAGACTGAAGGATCCTGGGTTTGATTCCAGTCAAGGGCACATGCCGGGGTTGCAGGCTCAATCCCCAGTGGGGGACTTGTAGGAGGCAGCTAATCAATGATTCTCTGTCATCACTGATGTTTCTCTCTCTCTCTCTCTTCCTCTCTAATATATATATATTTAAAAAAAGAAAAGGTTGGTTCTCTGGTTGGAATTACTTTTTAAACAAAGAAGCTGATAGAACTCTTAGAAGAATTTTATAACACCCCCAGGTGAGGGTGACCCATTGAAGGGTAAGAACGCATCCAAGTTCAGTGCAGCTTCACTATTAGGAGTGATCTGATTTTAATGGATTTCTAGTTTCATTTGATCCTGACACCAGTCTGTCATTTTCATAGCTACTCTTTGTTATTAAGCAAGAGTCATGGCAGGTGTTTATAAAGTAGGTTTATTCATGGGTGAACCCATGCTTATTGACTACTCGCTATGGGCTAGACCAGAATTTCCAAACATGTTATTACTCCATCTTCTACATGATTTATCTCCCTTTTACCACTTACACTATTACTTAATTTTTTTAAAAAAAAACCAATGTGTTCTTTTTTTTTCTCCAAAAGAAAAAAAAAACTTAACTATCCTTGTGTTGGAATTGGGGTTACATTGATGAATTAAATAATCCTTGACCTTAAGGATCCAAGGACCATTAATATACAAACAACTAATTTTAATAAAAGCGATGGAAGCGCTATGATGAAGGCAAAGGGGAGCCATTAGTTTTCCTTGAGGCACATGGGGGAGGTGAAAAGTCCCCAGCTCAAATGTCACACTAGGTTGAGCTTCAAGGAATGAGCAGGAGTTTTCAAGGCCAAAAAGGAGGGGTCGTCCATTCTAGACAGAGGAAGAAACTTGAAGAAAGGAGCAAAGTCCAAGTGTGTTGGGTGTTTGGGATGGCGTGAGTGATTCAATATAGTCAAAGCCCAGGGCGCATGATGGGAGTGGCAGGAACATGTGACCTGCGGGCGTGGTTTTAAATACAATATTACACTGTTAGGAGCATAACCTCCTACCCCGAGGCGAGGCGTAGGAGCACCACCAAAGGTTTGGAGCCGGAGGTGTTAGATCTGCAGTAGGCGATAGGAAGGCTCATAAGGGAAGGGGCTGAAAGCAAGAAGGTCAATGAGGAAGCTGTCAGAACCCTTAGGGCGAAGTACTGAATTAAAGAGTCTTCATGTTGAGATGAAAAGGAAGAGTCAGCTTTGAAAAACTTTTCTGATTTAGAAACAATAAAACTTGGTGACCTGAGAGGTAAAAGTAAATAGGAAGAGTAAAACTGACTCCACAATTGCTCACTCTAGTGCCTGGGTGGGTGAAAACATCGTGTACTGAGACACAAGGGAAGCCAGGGAAGCTAAGTGGCTAGGGTCGGCCTGTGGACTGAAGGGTCCTGTATTTGATTCTGATCAAGGGCACATGCCCGGGTTGCAGGCTCGATCCCCAGTAGGGGGCGTGCAGGAGGCAGCCGATCAATTATTCTCTCTCATTATTGATGTTTTTATCTCTCTCTCTCCCTCTCCCTTCCTCTATGGCATGCATATATATATATAATCATAAGGGAAAGCAGAGCTTTGGGAGGTGGGTGTGGGGAAGGAAGTGGTGGGGGCTGGTTGATGAGTTCTAGCTTGGAGATGTTAAAGACGATGTACTTCAGAAGACCATTGTAGGTAGACCTTGCCAAGAAAACATGAAAAAATGGAAAGAGGGGTCCAGAGGGAAGAATTATCAGCCATGAGCTTGATCCATGTAGAAATACTCAGAAAATGACTTTTAAATGGTATAGGTAGAAACTATTGATCCTGAGAACCCTAACTTGATGATAATTAAATAACTTGAAAACTGGTAGTAAAAGAAGGCACCAAGCAGCCCTTCTTTCAGCTTCCAGGTCATTTTCATTTATACAATAAAACTGGGAACTCATTAAAAGAGTGCTGGTCTTATTATCATGCAGATGCAGTTCTGAATCCCACTCGTTACTTTACTAGATGTTTGTCTTTGGACAAGTCATTATTGGTATTATTATTTTTTTAATCCTCAGCCAAGGATATTTTTCCATTGCTTTTTAGAGAGAGTGGAAGAGAAAGGGAAAGACAGAGAGAGACACGGATGTGAGAGAAACACATCAATTGGTTGCATCA
>NW_006284003.1:532194-541340 GCF_000327345.1 Myotis davidii
TGGACAAGTCATTATTTAATTCCTCATAGCCAGATACTTGTGTGCTTTGAGGCAGACACTTTTCTGGGGCCTGGGAATATAATAGATAAAGGAAAAATACAGCCCTCATATACCTTAAGTTTCCTTTTCTGTAAAACTAGAAGATTGAAACAAGATATGACATATCCAGCACCCAGCACAGGACATTACACAGAGTGTTAGAGACCTGTCACTTACTATGTGTGTTGAGTTGGGCTTTTCATTGGCTCATTTAATTCTTACACCAACGAGGCAGATATTAATGCTGTCCTTATACAGTCAGGGAAACTGAGCTGAGGTGTCTTGCCCAAATTCATAGGGAACAAACCAAGAGTTATCTAACTCCCAAATACCAGACTTCATCACCTTTTTCTTTGCCCAAACCAAACGAGTCATGTAGAGAAGAGCACCTTCTCTCTTAGTGCCCTAAAATGTGAGCTAGAAGTTATCATCCAAGGAAGTGCCAGGTAAGTTGACATGTGTGGCATTTTAACAGGAGGATAATCAAAACTCAAGCTCTTCAAGACAGCACTGGCATCAATTTCTTTAAATAATATTCTGAATGACAGAACCAAGGATAATGTCCTACAAATGCTCTTCACCAGTTCACAGATGGGCAAGGCCGCACAGTCAGACAGGGTGACCCTGGCTCCAGCTACAGAATTTCTTTTCTACCTCAAATCATTTTTGCAAGTAGGTGGAGAAAAAAATGTTAGTGAGCCAATAACTTAGAATTAAACGCAATTGGGGGGGGGGGTAATTTTCACTCTTCAATAATGGAATACAACTGCTTGAAAATCATTCCAGAGTAGAAATCTTTACCACCTTCTTCTTTGTTGTCACTACTGCTATGCGTCTTCTTTGCTATCACCCGTCATCTCCCTCTGCATGGCTACCACACTGGCCTAGTCCAGGGTCTCCTCATTTCTCCGCTGGAGAGCATTCAGCCACTCACCCCCTCTCCTGATCATCTACAATTCCTCCAAGCTGTTGCCCTATGCAGCAGTTTCCCTGTCACCTAAAAATATACCCACACACATGTGTGAACACAGGTGGCTTACAATATTTTGACCTTCATTCCCAATGCACAGAACTTCTTGGTTCTGAACGTGCTGTGTTTCACACCTCGGTATTTCCACACTCGCTGGTCCCTTGACTGGGCTTGTCCTTCTTCAGGTTCATCTGATGAACTCCTACTCACCTCTAAACACACAGCCCAAGGGTCATCTCCTCTGAGAAGCCTTTCGTTACCTTTCCATGCTCGAGTCTTTATATCCCACAAGGTTCTGCTTATTAATAATCTGTCACACTCAATGACTTTTACGTGTGAACATGTTTATTTCCCCCAGTAAACTCTAAGCTCCTAGAGAGAATGCACATGATCCTCTACACCATTGCATCTCTCTACCCAGGAGCGCCCTGGCATATGTAGTAGGGCTCAACGCTGTTATTTAATACTGTTGTATTAAATAAAATTGAATCCAATTGTCATTACCATGGTCATCAACCCACGGCTCGGGGGCTCTCACAGGAGGCGAAATGGTGGGTAGGTGTTCCATTTAGTACTTACAGTGGTGAAAGGGGAAACAGCCAAACTCCTCGCTGATTCTGCTGGGGAGGAAAGAGAGCCCCACTGAAGTAAGAAACAAAAGAGAAAAGCTGGGGGGGGGGAGGGGGGGGCACGGCTGACATCGTTCCTTTGGCCACTCTTGGTGCCAGAGATTGGGATTTGAAAGCAGGCCTACTCACTTACCTACGGGGTTCTGACAAATTTTTCTGGGAAAAAGAAAAGAAATGAGTGAAATGAAAATCTGTGGTCAGAAGATTACAGTCAGGAAAGGCACACAGTTCTGCTGGGGAATAGGAAGTGGTCTTGTCTTCCGCAGCAGGGCTGTCTAATAAATCTGGAGAGTTTTATTGACTTCATAGGCGCAAAAATAACCACCCGGAGAAGACATCGGGTTTCACTTATTTTTTTGGAGAGTAATTTTTCACAGACGCGAGGTTAAAAGAAAGTGGTTGCACGGGCCTCAGCTGCGGTGGTGTGTCTTCTGGAATGCGTCATGAACTGGGTCTCAATTCTGGGACCGTGCCCAGTTCCAGAGGCCTGAAACCTCTGTTGAAAGCAACGAGGACAGAGTGTTGCCAACATTTTATGTATGCAACTGTAGATCGATTGTCTTAGTGCAAGCGGAGACTTTGATCAAGAGCGTCTGGAGGGAGGGGTTTCATTAAGTGCTGTTTTCAACCCTTAATTCTACAGCTTTTATGTCTCCTTGTTCCTAAGTCTACTACAGCCCCCAAATGGCCTGACACAGGGAAGCCCCTCCCCAAACCCACGTCTGGCGCTCAGGCAGCAGAAGTGACTGGCATGGAAGGAGTTCTTGGGTCGAAAACATACACAGTTTGGAAGGCTTTGCTTCTACTCCCGGGTCTTTGGTCTCAAGTTAAAACCATTCAAAAAGGAAAAAGCTTGAAGCTCTCCCGGTCCCGCCTCATGTCTGTGATTCATTAGGAAAACTTGCAAACTGCCCCTACAGGAAAACAAGCTTTTCTAAGAAAAGGATTGATAAGAGCGTATGTTTGTTGGATGAATTCTTCCTCTTAAAAATGTCCGGCCAAGAATAGAAAATTCAGCTAGTCGTAGAAAGTTTAAGTAAGTGTCTATTTCCAAATTCCTTTTAACTGTCCTTATAATCATAGGGAGGCAGACTAGGTACTATTCTTAACATGTTGTAACTTTCATGTTAATTCTTGTGATGAACCTACAGGGACCTTCTCCCACAGGACAGGGAAAACTTTGCTTTGCATGGTCATATGTCTGCCATCAGTCAGCTGGAACACAGATAGAGCAGATCTGGTCTCGGCCAGGTTGCTCGCGGGTGGCACTTCCTGGTGTGTGGGAGGCCACATTGTCCTCAGAGATCCCCGCTATTTTGGACAGGGGTTCGAGAATGAAAATGACCATTTGTTTGGGAATCAAGAAATACACATAAAACCACTCTATCTGAAATAATCATCATATTTTACAGGAGATAAAAATAATTGGGTGGTTTTAACATGTATTTATTAGCGGGAAAATCCTGTTTTAAAGGTAAATCTTAGATAATAAAATAGCAAAAATTAATTGAGTCCTTGGCATATACCAGGCACTGGGCTAAGCACTTTCCGTGTGTGGTATTATTTAATAATGCCTTTGTTACTCTTAAATAGGCAGTGTTAGCATGTCTACTGTGCAGATGAGGAAAATCAGAGATCACCTTGTTCCAGATAACACAATATGTGACCTAACACATAAAATAGTCCAAAGTGGGCCTCTTAGGGTGGGATTAGGGTTGGAACACCAAGAACCTTGAACCCCTGGCTACGTTACTCCTCTACCAACCTCTTCTGTTTCATTGAAGCAACTCTAAGGCTTTGTGGAGCAGAAATCCAAATCTTTTGACTGGGTAACTCCTGAAATTTCCCCCAGTTTAATGCCCAGTGCTCCTAATTCAGGAAATTTGAGCCATAGTAACCCCCAAAATGAGCTCCTGAAGACTGGTATTTGGCAAACCTTGCTCTTCCTTAATGGGCTGATTCAAAATCACTCTTCACATCCCTCTAAAGAATAGTTTGTTTTTTTTTTTCAAATTACTTTGCTCCAATAAGCATAGGGATGAAATCAAATTATTGTACAGATGTAAACATTCTCACGCTGTACTATTAAATGTGTTGTTTACATTGAAACAGCAGTGCAAAAGTCCATAGCCATTTATATTTCTTTAGTAGTTGTTGTTAAGTATACTATAACTAACACATTTGCTTACACATTCACGGACAAATTGTCTGTAATAAATTCAGCTAGACACAAGCAGTAGGTGTTAGAATTTTCCGCCTCTCACTTTAACTAGATGTCTGTCTGGGTATTGGCTCCCTCAGAGCAGGGGGTTCATCAAGGAAAGGGGGAGACTTTTGATCTCTTTGTTAGCTCTTCACAAAGGGAAAAAACCCCACAGGCTGAACCTCTTAACTCCTAACTCACATCAGACATCCCCAAATTGCATGGCTTTAGTGTTGCTAAGGGAGGGGGGATGGGGAGACAGGCTCCTTCTTACAATGCGGTTGTGGGTGTAAATCGGTATAAAATTATTGGAGAGCAATTTGGCAATAGCTATTAAAAATGAAATGCTCATACCCTCTGACCCAATAATAATTCACCTTCTGGGAATTCATCATAGAGAAATACTCCTACAACTGCTCAAAGATGTAAGTGTAAAACGATGTTTGCAAGAATATTTGTTACAGGGAAAATTGGAAAGAACCCAAACGTGCATTAACAGCAATTGGTTAAGGAAAGTGTGTCGGGCATACAGTGCAATACCATGGAACATTTTTTTTTTTAAAAAAAAAAGGACTAAAAAGATTACTTTTTACAGACGGGCACGGAAAGATGTCTAAGACATACTGCGAGGTGGTATAAATATAGCACTCTTCAAAGTGGAGAGTATAATCTTATTTTTGTAAAATAATAAATGAAATTTTAATATATGCTTTGAAAAAAAAAGTTAACTGGTTTTCTCAGCTGTGTGAGATTATAGAAGATTTTCACTTTCTAGGCTACATATTATTATAATGTTTCAAGACATGTTTTACACACACGCACTCACACATATGATACTTTCATAATAAGAAAAAAATAAATGTTTCTGTGGCTTGGTCCCTCAAGAGCCCTGTTAGGAAAGGTATAGAAGTCTAGTCCAAATCAATGAACGTTATTGGAAAACAAAACTTAGCTGACACTGGAACAGTGATACCACTTGACCAGGCACGGAAATACTTCTGGCCTGAAGAGTTCATGAGCCATTGTAATAATTAGCCCTCAGTAGGGTGGCCTTTCAGGGAGGAGCTAAGGAGAATACGCTTAACGTGCAGCTGGTTTTTGAAGCACTTCTCTAGGTGAGAGGACACCTGAGGATCAGAGGCTCAAACTAAGAGATCTCATCTTTCGTGGTGACTGGCCAGGGGTAGGGGATGTCCATAAAAGACGAAGAAGAGTTTGTGTTGAATTTGTACTCTTTTATCAAGCTAAGATTTGGGGTCAGTTCTCTTGGATTGAGGAGCAGATCCCAATTTGGGGGAGGGTGGTGGGGAGGGGATGGTCTATAGTTTATACAATCGAGGGGATTCTTTTGACGAAAAGAATGCAAAAGTACAAATACAAAATGAAGGGCCCTGGACAAGGAGGACGCTGGCGCTAAGCTTCCTTAGCTTCTCAGTGATTGCTCTGTTTGAAAACCAAGATGACACAGGAGAGGAACAGGCACACTTCCTCTTCTTTAAGAATGATCCTGGCAAAGAGGAGTTTCCATGTCACATGTGGTGAAAGCTGGAGGAAGCGCCGTGAGCCCTGGGAGACTGTGTGAGCTGTGCTTTGGGGGATACTTGAGTTTCTGTGGATGGATAAGCTCTGGGGAAGCTCTGTTTGTTGATAGTGGCAGGCGCCCAGTTCTTGATGCTCATAAAGCTATGGCAGGCAGAGATGTATTAGGTCATCAATCTAGATTCGGGTCCAAGGCAGGATGGTTCGCTATTGTATTCATTCCAAACCTTTGTCCAGGCAGCCTGGAAAGGTTTGAGGGCCTCACTCTTAAAAAGCTGTTCCTCTCCTCTGGTTCCTAGGCAAATGTTGAGATGTTCGATGAAAAAAAAAAATAATTTAGAGTTGGAGCCACAAAACTACTTAATTATATCCATTCACCTAGATTTCTATCAGTTTTCCACATGAAGAAAATAATTTAGTGTAAGAAAAAAACACCCTGAAACTTGTATCTCTGGCATAAATTTTCCATCAAGGAACAAATCACTGATTTTTTTCTGGTTCCTTATATTTAACTTTGATGGTAAGTTTCTTTTTAGCTTTAGGGGAAAAGCAAACGTACTTGGATTCTCTTTAGCCAGCGTTATCAAGAATGAGTAACATTTGAAAGCTGCTTTTGTGCGTGGAAAGAAAGTGGTCTCCTAAAGCTTATTTTCGTCTGTTTTCCTCTGTTTTTGGTAAACGTGATATGTTCCCAGTTTTTAACTTAGGCTTCTATAGGGGATATAAAAACAGTTTTTATTTTCTCATGTTTTCCTTTAAGGCCATATTGATAACGATCCTAATCTCCCAAAAGATTTTGGTGGCTTCTTTTTGTAGCAAAGAGAGGAGGCTTGTTCTAGACCAGGAGAGTAAATATGAATTGTTATTGATTGATTAATGTACATTATCCCTCTTTAGTGAAATCTCTAATTTCCTAGGCCGTGTGTGTGTGTGGTTTGCTATCTTGTTCTTTCTGTGTTTGATGATTTATGGGAGGAATGGCCTTGAAAATACTCAAAACAATTCCTTCTGATAATTAATGCTACCAGCAAATATAAAAGTGCTAGCAAATAATATAGTCTTTGGATATTTGCATTTGAAAGATCACTGCTATTTTAAGTCATGACATGCGGGCATTAGTTTACTGATGCTGCTGACATCAGTGCTAGTAACGTTCAGCAACAAGCAACCCTCAGGAACCATTTGTTTAAGAATCCCCAAGATAGGCCCCTAGTTATTCAACTATCAAGAAATTGACTCTAAATGCTATCTGAGTTAAACTTAGCTGAGTTTAATTAGATTTTAAAAGTTGACTGGGAATTCATCCAAAACGTGCTCATCAAAAAACAAAGGTATTGGAAAGTAGCGGAAAGAAATAGGATTATGGGGGACAAAATTAATTTTAAACCTCTTGAAGTGGAAAAATGTTTAAAGATAGAAATGCTGAAGGTAAAAAAGATTTTCCTTTTATTTTAAAATGAGTTCAATACAGTATGTCTCTCCCTAGGATTTTCTGTGACATGCTCCTTTCAGAAATATGCCAGTCTCCACTAAAAAATTACTAAGGGTAATGGGAAATAAAAATTCTTGAAAGGTACAAAATTACCAAAGGTACAATGTCATTGAAAAGCACTTTGAGAATATCTTCCCAACTCAAAATATTCAATTTGGCAAAATATCTTTTATGAGATTTAAATGGAATCTCATAAAAAAGTTAAAATATTTTGATTGTGCATTAAACAAATTCACTCTAGGAAAAAAACTAGTGAAGGTAAATGAATTAGTACTGTCCAGAAGAAAATGAACTAAATAATAAAAAGTTAGTACTAATGGTGATCTCAGTGATGTAGGCTATACTAGACACCTTACTGGCAAATTCATCCTAAGTTCTTAAAAGGATGGGTATCCATCCTGAATGGAATGCTTTAGACATGGTTGGGCTCAGTAAGTATGTGTGGAACAAATGAACATGATTGTGTTTGGGTAGATCCCAGATTGTTCACTGTTTGATTTCTATTTCCCTGGTTGTCAGTTATGCCTGATCAAAACGGTAACTGATCAAATGATAGCACTTGTATATATCAACAACCCTGCCTGTGCAAATAAGCACTTTCAAATGTTCTCTGAAAATTGACACGTCTATATTGGTTGGGAACTTGGTTTAAAATGAAAAGACATTTGTTCCTATAATAAAAATTCCAAGTGGTAGATTAGATCCAGCTTCTCAAACAACGTTATCTAAAATGCCTCTCTCTCTCTCTCTCGCTCTCTCTCTCTCTCTCGCTCTCTCTCTCTCTCTTTCTCTTAGATCCTAACTTGACCACTTTCTGCACTATTTGCATTTGTGGGCGAGTATAGTAGCCAACATGGAACCACTCAGCAACCCTCCAGTCTGAGAGTGTTTCTTTTACAGTAGAAACTAACCGTCATTGCCCTGGCTTGGGTCACGTAGCCATCCCAGAACCATGTAGTCATGCTGCAGTGGTATGCAGGTATATTAGTTTCCCATGGTGACCATAACAAATTACCACAGACTAGGTGGCTTAAAAAAAGGTACATCTGTTCTTTCACAATTTCTGAAGGCCAGTTATCCGAAATCAAGGTGTGACCAGGCCTGTGCTCCCTTCACAGACCCTGGGGGAGATTTAGTTCCAACTCCTGATAACTCCAGGCATTCCTTGGCTTATGGTCAGATCAGTCCAATCTCTGCCTATGTATGTGATCACGTAGCCTCTCCTCTTATCTGTGTGCCTCCTCTGTGTCTGTGTCAAATCTCGCTCTCTCTCTCTCTCCCCTCATATCATAAGGTCACGGGGATAATCCAGGATGATCTCATCTCATGATCTTTAACTTAATTCCAACTGCTAAGGCACTTTTACCAAATAAGGTATATTCACAAATTCCAGGGATCAGGACACAAACATGGCTTCTGGGGACTGCTGTTTAAGCCACTCAAGCTGGTACATGTTTAACAGTCTCCTGACAGAAAAGGGAAAGCCCTGATGTATAGTATTTGCCTAATTCCGTAGTTTAATACTGCCACCATAGCTAACGACAGGCTGCCCCTGGGAAGTCACTGAACCTGTAGGTGGAGGAGATACACATAGCACATCCTGACACAGTACTCCCACCCTTATACCGTACGTCCAGTAGGTGTAAGGAAACTCCAGAGCACAGATAGCAGTAAACCCTAATCAAATGAATAGGAAGCAATGAATGTTGAGAGCCTATTAACTTTGTTTTAAATATAATTTATTTAATTATAAGTTCATGTAATCTAGCTTTGAATAATGATTATGTTTAACAACTGGCTCACAAAATGCCTAAAAATTTACGAGTTGGTTCGGATGAGCTGGTATGAGCCAGCTCCAACACGCTACTTAATAGAATTTGCTGATTGACCAGGCCTGAGTCACAGAGCCTGCGGCCAAGAGAGGGTCAACAATATTCAAACCACATGAACCGAGAAGAAGGTGGGTGGTTTCTTAAGAGAAAATTGGGGTGCTATTACTTAAGGAAGCGGAAAGGAATATGGGAAGACAGAAACAACAAAGCCACTTATGTATCATTGTTTAAACATATTTTAATGATTTGAGCCTAAGGCAAAATTTTGCAGCGAAGTTCAAAACACTTACAGGCACACGTATTGTGGCTGCGCACCGACCTGCAAGTCACTCTCGCCGTCTAAGGCAGCGGTTCTCAACCTGTGGGTCGCGACCCCGTTGGTAGTCAAACGACCCTTTCACAGGGGTCGCCTAAGACCATCCTGCATATCAGATATTTACAT
>NW_006284003.1:541568-552176 GCF_000327345.1 Myotis davidii
TTGCACAGTCTATGAATTTCATATAAATAGAATCCTACATTATGTGACTAGCTTCTTTCACTTAGCATGGTGTTTTAAGGTTCATCAGTGCTGTAACATGTATGAGTATTTCATTCCTTTTTATTGCCAAGTAGTATTTCATTGTATGGCTATACCACATTTTCTTCATCCATTCATTAGTTGGTGGACATTTGAATTGTTTCTCCTTTGGGGCTATTATGAAGCTAATGCTGCTGTGAACACTCATGGACATAGTTTTCCTTTCTCTGAAACCAGTGGTCTTTAAGTTTCAATGTTTAGCAAGGTTCTTATTTTCCTCTTGCTTAAGGCAACTGTCACTTAGGAATTAAATCAGAAATACCAAGTTTAGATTTGAATCCTCTTAAATATTGACTCACTAACCCAACCCCTTAAGAATCTTGGGATTGGCTAAGCCCAGAGGAGAAGTCCTGCTCACCAGCCCCGGGGTGGGGGAGGGCGATGGTGTTTGTCAGGAGACCTCAGGGGCCGACTTAGGGCCCACAGATCACTGTGCAGGTGATTGCCCACCCGGGGCTGTACCTGAGTCCTGGCCGCTCCCCAAACAGGCTCACAATAATCAGTCCCTCGCATGCTCCCTCGGCGACTCTTCCCAGGCAAAGTATAAAGAATAACAAAAGGAAAGCCTTATTCTCTGACCTGGAAATCAGAATCTTGTGGTTTGGACAACTTGCATGGGAGAGGAGAAATGTTAGCTTCCCTGATAGAAGCCAGTAGAGAGTTTCATTTTCCACCTTGCATGATGGGAGAGTTCTTCCATATGTCCTGCAGACCTGTGATAAAAGGAAGGGGAAAATAGCTCTATATTAATTTATATAGCAACTTTCTTCCAAGAAATTCGGAGTGTCTCAAACAGTCTTTCACTCATTCCCCTGAGGGAGTTTGCATAAATGTGCATAAGAAATGACTTCTTTTAAAATTTACACTCCCCAGCTAGCCAGTACTGGGCAGAAATAGAACTTTAAAAAGCAGGCCTCCTGACCAAACATTCCGCTATAATATTTTCAGTGAGGTTCTATAAATCAATGCGTAGTCTTCAAAACAGGATCTCTTCCTAATATCCCCAGGACTCTGTTCCTCCGAGGACTGGACTTCCTTTCACCAGGGGCCAAACTTTCTCTCCCAAAGTTTCAGAATCAACTGGCATGGCATGTACTATGAAAAAGTATATCATTTACTTACAATTAACGGTCAAGTCTGCCTAGAAGCCGGCCAGCCGGCCAGGCTGCACTCTTGCAGCTCAGCCCTCCTAGCCCAGCACAGCTGAGAACCCCTCAAGAATCCTGGGACTGGCTGGGCTTAAGGGGAAGAGTCCTGTTCACAGTCCCCTCTCACCGCGGCTTCTTGCGATGTCTCTGTGTTGCTGTCACATGGGCTGCACTGGCCCACAGGGTCCTGATGGCCATACTGGGGAATATATTCAGATCCAACTTCCCAAAGCTCAGCTCGGTGCCTGGATGGACGAGCCTGGGAGAGCTTCCAGCATCAGTCATTGGTGGGGGCCCAACCCAGCCCTTTGCCCCAAACCAAACAGTTCCTCTTGCTGGGCCTCTTCTCAACATATTCTTACTGTGAGGTTCTCATGGCCCATCCCGGAGAGAGAAAAGATTCTTGGTCAGGGCCACACTGGGTCCTGCAGAATCTCAGGGAGTCACAAACTGGGAATATCTTTTCTCTCACCTCCATGATACCTCTGGGCTCCATAAATTCCTTCCCATGGATTCTCAGGGAATGAGAGGTCTTCATCCAGTTAGTGACAAGAGGTTTCTATCAGTGTCCCACACTATATCCAGCCTCAGACATATGTTGTTTCGGCTGCCAAACGCTTAACCTGAACATTCTTTAAAATTTATATTAAGGACTAGCTACATAGTTTGTGGGGCCTAGTGCAACAAGAAAATGAAGGGCCCTTGTTCAAAATTTTAAGAATTTCAAGATGGCAACAGCAGAGCAATAAACCAAATGGGGAGGCGACTTTTTACTACAGTCGTCCCTCAGTACCCATGGGGGATTGGTTCCAGAATCCCCCTGCCCCCCGTATCAAATCCAAGGATGCTCAAGTCCCTTTTATAAAATGGCATAGTATATGGTACATCCTCCCATATACGTTAAGTCATCTCGGGATTACTTATAATTCCTAACATAATGTAAATGTTATGTCAATAGTTGTTATGCTATTGTTTAGGGAATAATGAATGACAAGCACAAAAAGTCTGTATGTGTTCAGCACAGAGGCAATCATCCTAAGCCTTAACTACATAGTATATGTCAGCCACAATGTGAGATTTATTTCAAGCAATTTTAATTCGAAGTGGGTTGAATCCAGGGATTCAGAACCCACGGATACAGAGGGCTGACTGTAGGTAGGGGTCTTATGTGACTTCACAGGTCAGTGCCCATGAAGCCAGCCCTGCTGCCAACACTTGAGAAGCAAAGACTCTTAGCCTCTCATAAAAACTAAAAACAGCCGAAACCGGTTTGGCTCAGTGGATAGAGTGTCGGCTTGCGGACTGAAAGGTCCCAGGTTCGATTCTGGTCAAGGGCATGTACATGGGTTGTGGGCACATCCCCAGTGGGGAGTGTGCAGGAGGCAGCTGATCGATGTTTCTCTCTCATCGATGTTAAAAACAAAAAATGGTGACTCTAGGTCTGCATCCGCAACTGGAACACAAAACTGTCTGGTGTGAGTTGCGACTCGTGTAAGTTTGCTAGGGCTACCGTAGCAAAGAACCACAGACTGAGTAGCTTAAATGACAAGAATTCACTTTCTGACAACACTGGCAGCTGGAAGCCTGAGATCCAGGTGTGAGCAGGATTGCTTTGTTCTAGGGCAGCGGTTCTCAACCTGTGGTTCGCGACCCCTTTGACAATTGAACGACCCTTTCACAGGGGTTGCCTAAGACCATCCTGCATATCAGATATTTACATTACGATTCATAACAGCACCAACATTACAGTTTTGAAGTAGCAACGAAAATAATTTTATGGTTGGGTCACAACATGAGGAACTGTATTTAAAGGGCCAGAGGGTTGAGAACCACTGTTCTTAGGGACTCACTCTTGGCTTGCCTACTCACTGAGGCCCCTCCTCACTGTGTCTTCGTGGAGTTTTCCCTCTGTACCTGTGTCTGGCCCCTTCTTCTAAGGACTTCACTAGTCACAGTAGATTGGAGCTCACCCTAATGACCTCCTTTAACTTTGTAACATCTTTCAATCTCTACCTCTAAATACAGTCACATTCTGGGTACTGGGGGTTAGGACTTCAGCCTAGGAGTGGTAGACGGATACAACACAATTCAAGCCAGAACGTAGCTGGCCCCCGACAGAGGAGGCACAGCGCTCCCAGTCACTGCGCGAACCCCATCCTCCACAGTGGCCATGGTCATCTTGTCTGTGCTGCTGTTTTTCCTCCCAGCTCGCCTCTCTCATGCAGAGGGACCTGCTCCCCCCACGCAGCACATCAGATGCTGACACTGTCTATTACAGGGCAATGGCTGCCTACTCCCTCCACATCCGCAAAACCAAATTGCTCCTCTAGTGACCTTTTGCAGGACTGGATCAGTTTCTTAAAAACAACAGGCAAAATGCACCCACTACACAGAGATAAGAAAGGATATATTGCCGGGAGATACAACTGACTCCCTCTCAGCGTCTAACCATGCAGGGGTAAGGAGCGTGAACTCTGGATGACACCATCATTTCTCCTGGGGCTGTTTCTACTGCAAATCACCTGACCTTACCAGGAACAGCCTGAAATTTCAGTGGAACCCAACCACACAGCCCCTCGGACAGAGCATACTCCCAAATTGGCCTTTGTACCTATTTGTGGAAACGTGAGCTAGATTATAGCTGAAAACGCTGCTAATTCTGGGGAAGGTTTTGGTCTTGTGCCTGGAACTATTGAAGCAGATATTCACACCTACCACATGGAACACGTTAGGAGCATAATTTCCAGCGCCGCACGTTCGTGCTTTATTTTTAAAGGAAACAGCAGCATCAGAAGGCCTGCTCAGTCTGCTGCTTTCTGTAGGAGGCCCCACAAAAGGCAGAGGGGACGGCTACGGTGCTAAAAAGAGGCACAGTTTGCCTTTTTAAAAGGAAGGGGGACACACACACACACACACACACACACACACAAAAACACCCTTTGCTCAGGATCGGGAACTCGGGATGCTGAAACATACAACATTTGCACCTTCACAGCAATTTTTTTAAAGGTCAAATTTGCAAGGCTCTGGAAAAGTAGTGTAACATGTTAGCCAATAAATCTCAGTCGTAGAGCTTGGAAAAGAGCTACCAACATCTTACTCTCACCCCTTTGGTTTTAATGCCCGGAAAAGGAGGTTCTAAAATGCCCTGTGACTCGCCCCACACCCGCTTCTCTACCTAAAATGCAGGATTTTGCTTTTTGGCTAAACAGGCATTGTCTGGTCTGCCTCCAGTGTACGCAAGAGCAAAACCCTCCTCTCTCGACATCAGCGTCACTATTCAGATTCCAGAATTGAGAAAAGCAAAGGCTATTTCGACTTCCACTCCCTGAGCAAACAAGAAAAGGCATCTGACCCGAGGACTTCCACAGCGGGTCCCTGTGTCTGACCGCCCACGGTTCCGGCCGCGGCGAGCTGGCGCCGACTGCCAGGCGGACACCAGGGGGCGCAGCACCCTTTGTCCTGACGCCGGCATGGAAGGCAGGCTCTGCAGCCTGGCCGGGCCTCCAAGAAAATCGGACCTTCCCTCCTTGTCACTGGTTTTCTCGGGAACACAGCCCCCTCCACTCATTGAAAATCCGTTTCCTTCTTCCTCCCTGAGGCTCGGATTCTTCCTCGGGACCATCGAAGATGTGTGCGTTTCACAGGGTGTCGCTCCTGGGTCTCGACGGATTTTCAGACACACCAGCCCTCCACGCCTGCTCCTCCCCGGCACAGCCTGGGAGACCATGGTCCCCCGCTCATTATTTGCTCTCACTTGGAGTCCGCTCAACTCAGGGTGTTTCTAAAGATTCTTCCAGAATGAAGGAGCCTCGGGGACAGGACGAGCTTCTTGGAAGAATGATCATATCTGTCTCCTAACAACCCTCCCCTTTCCACTCGAACACAGGATAAACAAATGAAAGGCATGCTGCCCCGCACGTATCCTCACCCGCTTCTGCCTGCTCTGGAACAGTCTCAGGTCAGCGTTGGGTGCTGGGCACTTCCCCAAAGAGACAGGCTCGAGCATCTTTTCAGCCACACCTGGGACTGTGCACCCCAAGCAGGACGAGGCCTCCTCCTGCCTTCACCAGCTGAGCGCGGCATGTTCTCCAGCCCAAAGAAATCCGCTTTGTATTCCCAAAGTCTCTGATCCCAAAGATTCAGTGCTCCCGTTTTTCACCAATACGTGAACATCCACTTGAAGGCACACTTCTCGCCCTGGTCCTATTGACACAGCACACAAAAACGCAAACCCTCAACCCCCCCAAAACACACCCTTTTGCAAAGAACACTGAAAACCCACTGTTTGGAATTCAAGGGCCATGGGGGCCCTAGCGCAGCTGCTCTATTTACATAAAGATTTCAGGGATACACAGTCCTCTCCCTGTCTCTCCTTTGAGCTCCCCAACAATGCTGAGAGGGAGGCAGGGAAAGTTAACGCTGAAGAGGCTAACCCCAGTCCCAGAGCTAGTCCGGGTGGGGGCAGCACGGGGAGGAGGGCGGTGTGTGTGTGGCAGTACTGGGGTGACCTTACTTGGGTGACAGCGGCCTGAGGAGAGGAATGCAGTCATCACAAGTGGTTATCAGGTTCTCTTCGTGGAAGGGGCCTGTGGGCTCAGGTCCTGAAACACTGTAGCAATAGCGGGAGCCTAGAAGGGGCAGGTGGGGAGGAGAGGAAGGGGTGATGTAAACGCTGACCTGACCCTTCATTTTATCTGTGGCCTCGCTCACTCCTTTTTCTCCCCACTCCGCTTAGCTCATGTGGACTAACGGAAGCACTGAGCCTGGAGTCAGTAGCCACAGCTGGTTGTCTTGACCGTGAGCCTCCCTCTCCTCATTCATAAAGTGTCGATCGCATCCGTGTATCAGTTATGGGGAGAGCTACTAAACGAACCAAAAACATCAACATGGTCTGGGAGAGACGGCAGAGGTGGAGATCTTTATTTTCATCGTATGCCCTTGGGTATTATTTGAAGTATTCTGACTTATACATATATTACTCTTACAATTCTATTTTTTATTCTCACTTGGACTAATGATGCTCCTTAGACTTGCTGTGATGATGAGTTGTGCAAAGTGTCTGGCACATGGCCTGAAGCACAGTTGATGCTTCCTGAGCAGTGTTTTATTATTAGCTTCCATACCACCCTCAACACTGAGCAAAGGGGCTTCGCATCAAGACATTTGGGGTCTGGCTCAGTTGGTGGAGGAAGCATCGTCCCATGCATTGAGTGGCCGCCGGTTCGATTCAGGCTTAGGGCACATGTCCTGGGTCGTGGGCTCTCTATGAGGTTGATCCCCAGTAGGGGGCATGCAGAAGGCAGCAGATCTCTCTCTGTCTCTCTCTCTCTCTCTCTCTCTCTCTCTCTCTCTCTCTCTCTCCATCTCTCTCTCTCAGATGTTTCTCTCTCCTTGTCCCTTCCTCTCTAAAATAAAATTTAAAAAAGAAATGTGAGGTCTGGTGCAGACTCTGCTCTCAGCTCACTGTGTGACCCTGATTAAGCCAAGTCCCTCTTTTGCCCCTCAGTTTCCACATCTGTAAAATGGAAAGACCCATGCCAATTGATCTGGAAAATGGTGGGAAAGACAGAGCCATGCTCACCCCCAATGCCCGAGGCACCTTCTAAAATGCAGCCTCTGACTTTGCAGAGGAGACCCCCAAGCCTGAGTTTGTGAGGCAGAAACCCTTCCTGGGGGAAGGTGCCACCTGGGGTGTGCAGAAAGGGCAGCTGTCAGCTGAGCAAGTTCTGAAGATCATACAGAAATTAAATTAGGCAACAACAGTGTATGAACAACAATGTGTAAGGCCATCAGCTGAGGTGGGAAGAAGAAAATTGAGGCTGTTCCTCGGGCACAGTTGGGACCATTTTCCCCACAAAAGAGATGCCCTTGGTTGCCAGAGCCAGCCCCAGCCCAGTTCCCTCGGTGAAGAGTGCTGTGTCAGGCACAGGACTCACCTTGATCAGAAGCAGTAAAAATGGACTAGCACCCCTCCAAAGTCTCTCCCAGCATTAGCTGAACAACAACAACAGTGGAGAGACTGTGCCATAGAAGGTGCAGATGCTGAGACACTAAAACTTCAGCAGCTGAATTGGGGAGACCAGTACTGGGGCACCTCAGCTCCTGAGAATCAAATAGAGATTCTTCCTGCAGCACACCACTGGTTCGTTTTCACCCCACTCCCCCGGAATCTGGGTGTTCCTGGTGGTTGCCCTTGCTGGCGATTGGCCTTTGGGGGTGGGAGGCAGGTCGTCTGGTGGGTGGGAAGGTGGGGACTCCCCCCCCCTTCTTCCTATTTAAAGCAGCCCCGCCTGCCATGGTAGCCTCCTGCCCATGTTTGCAGGCAGCAAGGTTTCTGACATTGTAAGGGGGTGTTCAGAGCAGATGGCAGACCCTTCCCAAGGCCATGAGGCAGGACAGAAATCAGTTGCACCCTGCACCCTGGAAGGACTTCCCAGCCCCCACTTTCCCAGCCAGCACTCAAGGAATCTGAGCTTATTTTTTTTTTTAAAAAAAAATAATATTTTAAAATATATTTTTATTGATTTCAGAGAGAAAGGAAGAGGGGGAGAGAGATAGAAACATCCATGATGAGAGAGAATCATGGATCGGCTGCCTCCTGCAAGTCCCCCACCGGGATCAAGCCCACAACCCGGGCATGTGCCCTTGACCGGAATTGAACCTGGAAACTTTCAGTTCGCAGGCTGATGCTCTATCCACTGAACCAAACCGACTAGGGGGAAAGAAATTTTTTTGTATCTTTAATTATCCGGCCATGCCTGTTACAATGACATCTCACCCCCTCGGCCCCCCCCCCCCAAAAAAAGCTCCTGTTGTCACTGCCTAAAGGGGAGGTAGTGTTTTCAGTTGTTGAGGGGAGTGGAATAAAGGTGCGGAAGTGTGTGGACACCTGGAAGACCCCTCCCTGCTGAATGACCGCTCCCTGTGTGACTTTGAGAGCTAAGTGGGGAGGAGGTGGCGGTGGCTTGCAGAGCGGCTTCAGCAGGTAACAACTCCACCTGCTTTCCAGAGGCAAAACCAAATAGATGAAAAGAGCTCCCACCGCCCTCCATGACACACCTAGAGAGCGGGGCTACTGTCATGGGAGAGCCACGCCTTCCGCTGTACATTACACGTCTGGCCGCTGGTTAAAAATGCCCAGTGCTTGCTTTCCCGCGTGGCTCCTTTCCGTGCCCGTTTGCATCTCCAATAAGCGGCGTTGTTTATTCTCCGTGGGTCGGTGCCTCTGGGACTAAACTGAAAACAGGGGCGCGGAGGCTGAGCGCTGGAAAACAGGCTGGCTTTCCCAGCTCCCCCCACCCCCACCCCCAGGACGGCCCCCAGGGCTGCAGTGCACGCGGAAAGCCCACGGGTGCCTGAGCGCCTGGGAAGAGCAAGTTCGCCAGAATTATTCCAGCCGCCGCGAGGCCCTGAGCCACCTGGAGCTGAGAGGATGGGCAGGGAGTAGGAACCCGGGGAAACGAATGTCACTGAGGACTGAGGCCTGGGACCCGGGGTGGGACTGCCGGGCTGCCGGGATCATAAGAAGGGACTGCGGCGCGGGGAGCGCGCCGAGCCGTCTTTCAGGGGAAAGTCTCAGGCAAATGCTCTAGAATAAACTCTCCTCCTTCCAGGTAGCCCGGCCGTTTTCGCTGTAAAAATGAGCGCCCTGAACAAAACGGGGCTCCCCTCCCTCCTTCCCCGCGGGGGCCCAATATCTGTCCCCATTTCGTTCTTTCAGCCAGGCGCGTGGTGGCCCTGCAGGACGGAGCGCACGCCCCAGGAAATCAGGCTGCATCCCCAGCCCCGGAGGAAGTGTTCCCGCCCCCTCCGACCCCAGAGGGCCCCTCCGTCGGGCTTCTCGCAACTTCCACTGCTCCCCAAACCAAGTGGGCTTGTCGATCAAAAAGCAGAAACCCGCATCGGAGACACAATGCGGGGACTCCCTTCGGACGCGCGTCTGGGGGGAAATCACCCATTTTGGCCCAGCCCGTACCTCCCCTTTCCCCCCAAGTTCATGTCGGGGCGGCTCGGTCGGAGAGCGCGCCTAGCGCGGCAAACCCCGGCCATGCGCGTCCCAAATCAGCGACCTGCCCTTTCCACAGGTTCCTGTGAGCCACAAGCTCCCTGCCCTCGGGGTCTCCGAAAATCCGCCCCCCCCCCCATCTTTAAAAAAAAAAAAAAAAAGGTACAAATTGCCCTTGCTAGCGGCGCTCCCTCACCCAGTGTTTAAAAATACAGAGATTCGGTTTTCTCGTAAGATCAGAGCCATTTCCCCGCGGCAACTCGCAGGAGTTCCCTTCCTCCAGCGCCGCGGGACTTTTCCGCATTTCAAGAGGCCGGAGAGAGGATTTCGGGGCAGGGGGAGGGCTCGGTGTTGGGCCGCAGGGTGCGGGGTGGTCACCGAGGAATCCGCCAGCGGGCTTTTGGTGTTTTTAAAGTCAGACTTGCACGGAGAGGCCAGCACAACCGGTGCAGCTTCGCGGTGTTCGGATGGAGAGGTCTCGGAGCCCATGCTTGCGGCCAGGCCCCCGCCTCCCGTTCCCGCAGAGCGGGCAGAGGCGCGGGCGCAGCTCCGGGGCCGGGCAGTGCCAGGCGCGCATGGCCAGCGGTGGCTCTCCTTCCTCGTCCTCCCGGGGCCCGGCTGGCGCACGGAGCAAGCCAGGCCGAATGTCTCGGCTGCGGCATCTCCCAACAGGTAGTTTCACGCGGGAGCTGACCGGGTTCAACTATCAAAGGCCGGGCGGCCCGGCTGCGAAGCTGGAGCCTAGGGGTGGGCAGACACCGAGAGGGCCTTGGAAAGAATGTCGGGTTCCGGGAGTCACTTGAAATAACCTTGTTTTCTCTCCGCTCTCCAACTTCTCCCGAAATAGCGGCAGCCGAGCGTTTAGGAATGGCGCTCCCTGAGCCTAAATAAGCCACTTCGGGCTGTAAACTCACATCCGATTTGGATTCGTTTTGTCCCCACCCCGCCGTAGTTGCTACGGAACCCAGCTCGGTTTAGAACGATCGGCTTTTATCTGAGAATTGGGAAATTCCCCTTCGAAACGCCCCAGGCGCTACAGCAAAAGAGGACGTGGCTGTGCTGGGGTGGCATAATTGAATTCTGTGTGCGCACGGAGGAAAAGCAAATGCCAAGCCCAGCGTGGAACGGGCGGCTGCGGCCTCGCGCTCCAGCCGGCGCACCAGGCTGCCTTCCCAGGGGGCAGGGAGAAGTTGGGTTGGGCCACTTTGTCCTTCCCCGGCGGCGAGGATGCGCAGGCGGGGACCTGGCAGAAGGCTGCCCTGGGCGTTGTGGCCCCCTCCCGTCCTGGGGCGCACTCCAAATGTCCCCGCCAGAGGCTGTGGGTGCACGTGGTGCGTGCCTGGAGACCCCGCC
>NW_006284003.1:552229-554372 GCF_000327345.1 Myotis davidii
CCCCGGAGCCTCTGATCCTGCCTCGGCAGATGAGCCTTTCGCGCTGCTGCTCTGAGTGCTGGCTCTTGCTTTCGACATCTGCACAAACCCCCGAACTCCCAGCTCTGCCTCGCCTGTCTGCTGATGAAGGTCCTGACTCCCCACAGCGTCCGCCCGTGGCAGCGTCTGTGGCCTTTGGTGAACTTGACCGACGATACTTGGATCTTGAACCGCCTCTGGACCTAGCTTCCCAATAGCACCCACCCCGCTGCTCCCCAACCCCCCAGAACTGCTTGCTTGCCTTCAGCCTCCTTCACTAATCGCGCTACAAACTTTTCGCCCAAAGTTTTCTCGGCCACCCCAAGTTTGCCTCGACTGGCACTGGCAGGAGGAGAAAAAGACACCCCCCCTTTCCCTCCACCTATCGTCTCCTGTCCCTCCTCCTCCCTCTCCCCTGTGAGTGAAAACCTTGTGGTGGGAGCAGGCGGTGGCGGAGCCCCCGAAGGCACCGGCTCTGCAGGGAGAGCCAGCACTCATCCCCCACCGACTGCGCCGTCCCCGCCTTCCCGCCCCTCCGCCCCCACCTCACTTCAGTGGGGACCTGCAGGCGTGGAGTTTAGTTTGATTCAAATTAATTTTTTTTTTTGAGATTTCATTTTGCTGGAGCTTGGAGCGTCTGCCTGCCTCCCAGTGCTCCTGCGTGTGGCTTGGGAGACGCGCCCACAGTGCCGCGCGGGTTGCCTCCCGAGTGGGGGCCTGGGCTCCCCCTGCGCGTCCTCCCGCTGGGTTTCGTCTCCCATGGAGACACGACGCCCTGGTGTGAGAGGGTCCTGGCGTGAGGAGCTCGGCGGCCTTAAGGCAAGCCTTCTGTGCCTCTGGGCCCCTTCCCAGCGGTGGACGCTGAGGTTTGGGGGTGGGGGGGTGGTTATGTTTCGGAGACAGGAATAGTCAGGAGGGAGGAGACCTCGTCCTAAGACCCAGGGAATTGGAGGGAGGAAGGTTCCCTTACTCAGGGTCACGCAGCTCCGTGGGCCGGGCCAGGAGACTACCACGCAAGTGCCCCAAGTCCCTTCGTTTGTGGCCTATCGTGTGTTTATTTTGTCGGGATGAGCGGGGTTTGAGATGTTTACGGACAGCCATACGACCCGAGGGCTTCAACTCGCAAACCAACAAGCCCGCGGGACGCTCCTGGGACAGGGACTCTCCCAGGGCGCCGCCGCCGGGCAGCGTGCGGAGAAGATAGACGGAATCCGCGCCATCTGCCACCTCGGATGGCGGATGACGCAACAGGGCAGGTACTCCCGGCCTGGTGCCCCGGGCGCCTCTCACTCTCCTCCGACTGAAGTCGGACTGGAATCACACTTGACCCCGCCAGGGTCATTGCCAACATGTTGCTTTGATCCTTCAACGCGCCGGATGTGGCCCTTTGGGATGCCACCAGGGCTCAGGTGTTGCGACACGGTCCTGAAATCAGAATGAAGTTTTTCCTCCGCTCAAAATTAGGAGGCTATCAGTTACTTCGTGCGACTGCAGACGCAAACTGTCTCAGCAAAGGCGGCCACCAATGCCTCCCCCAGGAGCAGCGGATGCCGGGTCCCCACCGCATTGCATTCTCTCTCTCCACCGCTCTGCGCACCGCCCTATGCAACCCCTGCCCCGCACGCAAGCAACCCCGCAGGCTCCTGCCTCGCTCCTTTGCGCCAATCCTGTGCACAGGCCTCCTTCCGACTGGGCCTGCCCAGAACCGAGGTCACAACTCCTCATCACCCATTTCTCCACCCTCGGCTGGTCCCTGCACGCTTGAACCCATGTTGCCCCCAAGGCCGTGTTGGAGATAACAGAGTGACCTGTAAAGGAGGGGGGTTTTCGGGTCCCCTTGGAATGGTACCCTGCCAGAAACCAAAGAATGCAGCCTCGGCGGGTCAGCGGGACCCCTAGGGTGGCTTTGAACATGGTGTGCGGCCGGGAGAGGTGAGGCGGGCAGTGGAACCAGTTGTGGATGAGGGTATATAAGCAGTTTGCTTCTTTTTTAAAAAAAAAAAATATTTTATTGATTTTTTACAGAGAGGAAGTGAGAGATATAGAAAGTTAGTAACATCGATGAGAGAGAAACATCGATCAGCCGCCTCCTGCACATCTCCTACTGGGGATGTGCCCGCATCCT
>NW_006284003.1:554478-555892 GCF_000327345.1 Myotis davidii
TTTTGTCCCAAAAGCCGACGCTCTATCCACTGAGCCAAAGCGGTTTCGGCAGCAGTTTGCTTCTTAACTCCCTACCTCACCACCGCCAGGCCTAAGCCCCTGACAGAACTGCCTACCTTCTTTTTTAACTCCCAAACTCCTGGAGGGTGGGGCAGGTGAAAAGCCCCCTCACATCCCTCCCCACCTGGGACTGTAGTCGTTTATGTGTAACCTAGATTCCACTGGGAGATGTTAAAGCGAGAGAGGAGAAGGGGAAGATAGGATTGAGACACAGAGCTGGGCTTCCTTATGGGAAGAGGTCTAGAGAGAACTGAGTATCAAAGGTGGATGCATTTGGGAGTGCCTTTCAGTTTCATTTCTTTCCCAAGCTGTCCTGCCTCAGACCCAAACCTATTTAAGTTACTATGAGGACAGGAAGCTGGGAGTCTCTGGAAATGAAAAAGTGGAAGGCTTGCAGGACACCCCTCTTGCCCCTGCCTCTCCTCAAGTGAATGGAAAGCAGCTCTCAGTTCAGTTTGGTGACTCAGGACGCCAACACCAGCACCTGGGCTGCCTGAGTGTACCAATCCCACTACCCTCAGGATGGCTGAATCCGGGGCAGCGCCCCCAGTCAGGCTCCCAGAGCATCACTTTTTGTCTTTCTGGGATGGAGCCTGGGGAGGACATGGGAGGAAAGCCAACCTGAGATTCAGGCTGGGGGGTGGGGATGGGGGTGGGGGAGGCCTTGGCAGTGTGTGTGTGTGGGGGGGGGGTCCCACTACCCCTCTCCAGAGCCCCTATTCTGCTGGTAATTTAAAGCTCCAAGTTTATATTTCTGGTCTTGATGCCTAGGTTAAAAAAAATAGAATTAAAAAAAAATTAAAATGTAGAATATTTACCCATGTGTTTGAGGTTACTTATATATGATCTCCATTTGCTTTTATTTGTAGGTTTTCTCTTTTTCTGTCTTCCTTCCCCTGCCCTGTTGGCAACCCTGTGGGAGATTTGGTGGGGAAGGTGAAATTGACCAGTTTATTCTTGATAATCAGGCACAAAACAGCATAAAGACTGACTTTCCGTGTTTAGTATGATCCTTAAAAATAAAATAGGCATTTGGGTGGGAACTGGTTAGGACTGAGAAATCACTAATATTGGTATACTAGCTAATCCTGTCCCTTTAAGAAAAAATCCATAAAGCCCTTCCATCAGCCCAGTGTCTGGGAAAGACGCAAACTAACTGCTTGCAACAAAAGAGACAAAGAGGCCCAACAACAAAACAAACAAACAACTCCCCCTACCCCTCCCCTCCCAGACAACAATAGACTAGACACAGCAAGTGCAGTTACTGCCTGGCCGGCTGCTGCTGTCCACCTGCCAAGTCTCCCGCATTTGGCTGGAGACTTTCTCTCTCCCCCTCACTCCACCCCCATCACCC
>NW_006284003.1:556112-558485 GCF_000327345.1 Myotis davidii
AGTATATTAGCATACTCGGGCATTTATTTCGTTATTTGCTGGGCCATTTCTGTGGCATCTCTTAACTGCCTCCTCACGACTTCTGTTGCTCTGAGTTGCCACGGTGGCCTGTTTTGTATTTTGTTTGCAGCACTCTTGGCCAGCAGCATCCCAAAGTCCATTTGCACTTCAGTTGCTAACCATTCTTCATGTTCAGGTCTTTGCTCTTTTCTGTGAGACTGGCACACTCCCCCCTCCCCGCTACCTTGTCCCCTTTCTCTGCTTCTTGGCTGCTGCTTGGGACTCTCACGCATGTCTGCCTTCCCTTTCTCTCCCTCCCTCTCTCCTCCTCTCTCTCCAGCAGCCAGCCATCACCCCCACCCCCTGGCCCCAAATCCAGCCTTTTCCTCCCTCTCCTCTCCTCTCCTCTCCACAAAACTTTAATAAAATACTGTAAGCACGGGGATTGCTTGTCTTTATATAAAGTGAATATAAACCCATGGAAAGTAGAGAGTGGAGCGAGGAAGGAATCAATACATGGAGACTGCAGACAGCAGAGACTGAAGCATGGAATAGTGGCCCTGCCAACAGCCCTATCCCTTTCACACTCCCCTCCCCACCCCCCCACACACACCCCTAATAGACCTTTTGGTGAAAGCATGTCCTCCTGACACATCTGTGCCTGCTCCAGGGGGACCCTGGGAAAACTTGGCCAGGACTCCCCTGCCCTGGACAGCAGGTGGCAATGGGAAGGGAGGCTGAGCCTCATCACAGGCACCCCACCCCCAGCCCCTTTCCAAGTCCCCTCAGAAACACACACACACACACACACACACACACATACACGCATACACACACATACATGCATACACACACACACGCACGCACGGGGGCCTTGGATGCTTGAAAAGAAGCACCTCCAAGGACAGTTTTAAAGGGAGCAATTCCAGCTACCAGAACAGTGCAGGCCTCACCTGTGTATCTAAAGCTGATCTGAGAATCCACAGTCTGGGTGTATGGGGCGTATGGCACATGACGTCCCTCCCCCTCACAGAAACAACCACCACCAAACCATGCCCAGTAAGCAAAAGAACTAGGACAAATGATCTCTCTCCAACTCCTGCCTTCCCATTTCCTCCTTTCTTCAATACCATATAGGCAAAGGCAGATGAAAACAACATTAGAGACAACTTTGCAGAAAGGGAAACCATTTAGCCTGAGATGAGTAGAAAAAACAGAAATAGGAAATTTGTCCTTATTGTTTTGGTTGCTTGGTGATGAGGGCAGTATTAAGAAACACTTGTGTAATAAAACATATATGCACATGCATATATATATATACACACAGGTGCATGCATGTGTATTTAGTTGGTGGAGACAACTTGTTAAGAGGAAAAGAGAGGAGTTTTGAAGTCAGAGAAACCTGATTTGATTATAATCCTGTCCACTAGACCTAGCTCACGGTGGGGTTCTGAAGATTAAGTGGCATTGCACATATGAAAAAGCCAAGAGCAAGGTCTGGCAAGCAGCCTCTGCTCACGAATGCTTGTTCCCCCTTGTCCCCGCCCTCTCTCCCTTTCTTCTTTTCTACCTTCCTTCTCAGTCCACTGGCCTCCTCCCCGAGCTTTCCAACGTGCCAGCAAAGGGAAAATCCGTCAAATCTCCCCAATTTTCAGATCCTAAGCAAAATTTTACTGCTCTCTGAGACCCCATATTGGAGCTTTACAGACCATACCCTACATCAAGCATGTCAAACTCTTGGCCTGCGGGCCGCAGGCCTTGTATATTTGGTCCATGTTAGCCTTTGAGTTTGACATGCTTGCCCTACATAGCCCACGCCCCAAATACACCTGGGAGGATTTGTTCTTGGATGGGGTTATTTGGCTCCGTTATTTCACTCCCTCCTCTAGATTTTTTTTCTTTTCAGCAGTTACAGGGAGAGAAGCCTTATCCAAACCCCAACTATTTACATGTTTTTATTTGAGAGCGGGTGTCCAGACAGCCTCTGTTTTGGGGGACATATTAAAAATCATGCCATGGCCAAAAAGCCGAAGAAAGGAGAAACAGAAAAGAATATGTTCTAACGAACTGTGGTCCTGACCCGTAACTTCCCAGTTGGGAATGCTGTTTTCTTGGTATTTTGACCTTGTCAAAATGACTGATATTTTTTCCCTCCAGAGGAGTCCCTCTCTAGCTGAGCTATATTTCTGGAGCCGTGTTTTGGGACGGGTGTTTTGTCCCTGTCTATCTCTGTTTTGCTTTCACTTGATGTTGCTCTCTGTCTCAGACCTTCATTATTATTCTCTCTCTCTCTCTCTCTCTCTCTCTCTCTCTCTCTCACACACACACACACACACACACACACACACACACACACTTAAATATGTGCAAATG
>NW_006284003.1:559453-580585 GCF_000327345.1 Myotis davidii
AAACAACTTTGCAGAAAGGGAAACCATTTAGCCTGAGATGAGTAGAAAAAACAGAAATAGGAAATTTGTCCTTATTGTTTTGGTTGCTTGGTGATGAGGGCAGTATTAAGAAACACTTGTGTAATAAAACATATATGCACATGCATATATATATATACACACAGGTGCATGCATGTGTATTTAGTTGGTGGAGACAACTTGTTAAGAGGAAAAGAGAGGAGTTTTGAAGTCAGAGAAACCTGATTTGATTATAATCCTGTCCACTAGACCTAGCTCACGGTGGGGTTCTGAAGATTAAGTGGCATTGCACATATGAAAAAGCCAAGAGCAAGGTCTGGCAAGCAGCCTCTGCTCACGAATGCTTGTTCCCCCTTGTCCTCGCCCTCTCTCCCTTTCTTCTTTTCTACCTTCCTTCTCAGTCCACTGGCCTCCTGCCCGAGCTTTCCCAGGTGCCAGCAAAGGGAAAATCCGTCAAATCTCCCCAATTTTCAGATCCTAAGCAAAATTTTACTGCTCTCTGAGACCCCATATTGGAGCTTTACAGACCATACCCTACATCAAGCATGTCAAACTCTCGGCCCGCGGGCCGCAGGCCTCGTTTATTTGGTCCATGTTAGCCTTTGAGTTTGACATGCTTGCCCTACATAGCCCACGCCCCAAATACACCTGGGAGGATTTGTTCTTGGATGGGGTTATTTGGCTCCGTTATTTCACTCCCTCCTCTAGATTTTTTTTCTTTTCAGCAGTTACAGGGAGAGAAGCCTTATCCAAACCCCAACTATTTACATGTTTTTATTTGAGAGCGGGTGTCCAGACAGCCTCTGTTTTGGGGGACATATTAAAAATCATGCCATGGCCAAAAAGCCGAAGAAAGGAGAAACAGAAAAGAATATGTTCTAACGAACTGTGGTCCTGACCCGTAACTTCCCAGTTGGGAATGCTGTTTTCTTGGTATTTTGACCTTGTCAAAATGACTGATATTTTTTCCCTCCAGAGGAGTCCCTCTCTAGCTGAGCTATATTTCTGGAGCCGTGTTTTGGGACGGCACTTCAGTACATCTGGAAGCGTTCACTGGGAGAAGTGCCTGTCCGGACCCTCCACCATGACTGGCTAGGACTCCTCCTCTCACTGTCTCTTGCCCAGAATCAGGTTGTAGCAGCAGCATGCAAGCCTGCAAGCCACGGCTGGGGCCCCAATGTCAGTTGGTGGGAGAATGAACACGTGAAAAAATGTTCCCACCTTAGACTTCCTTTTTCCATAAGTCTCATTGTCTGTTCTGCAGATATTGCATTTCCACATTTCCTGGGCTTCCTGTCCACTTTCCTGTTTTACCCCAGCCTTAACAACCGTGGGGAGCCGCTAACATTGGAGTGCATTCTGGAGTGGGGTGGGGGGCGGTCTCTGTGGCCCCCTCCTGGACACTACTGGTCATCTCCTTGCTCTTCTCTCGTCTTCCCTGTTTTCATCACGAGGCCTCTGCTACTTTTGACGAGGGTGTGGAAACCTGTTGTGTTTTTCTCCCCCTTCCAACACCCCAATTTCCAGGTGGCACCTTTCCGGGAACGACAAATAGAGCCATCTGTCCTTCCTGGGAGCACCTTTCCCCACTGCAGACTCCAGCTTCCATGCACCAGGCGTCCTTGGGCAGTGAACAGCCTGCACAACCAAACAGCCTCCTGAAGCCCCCCGATTCTGACAGGCATGAGTGGTGCTGGGCTCTTAGTCATTTAGGGACACTTCCCTAAAATGAAAAGACCACAGTGTCATGTCAGAAGCCTAGCAGCCTCTGGAGCCTTCCAAAGCCTTGTCTTTTATTCTTTGAGGGCACTTGTCCAGGAAGAAGCCTGAGATTCTGTTTCCTTATTTTGTCTTTGACCTACATTTTTCATCTCTCGAGGCTTCGTTGCCACAGTCGTGGCAGGAAGGCATTTGTTACTGCAGGGGGTACAATGGGTATTAATGCCTCACTAAGCCAGCCCCTCGAGCAGGGTTAAGTTCTCTGTGCTTTGCCTGGTTGCTCCAGTGGGCCCACTTTTATACCAAACTTCGGGAACACCTGAGAGCTTTAAGTTGGCACTGTTGCCTACACAGTTCAAGTCTGGAAAAATTGCCAGGTGTAAATAGTACCACCGGATTAACAGATTCCACACTACATCATTGGGAGCTGGCATAGCCATCTGCACTCTTCACGAGGAAAATGTTTGAAGAGCAGTCAGTTTCCTGTTTAAGAGGAAGGTTTGTGTCTAATTGCTAGGTTGCAGCGGTTCGTACTGACACCATTCTATAGAACGAGAAACCTCCCAGTGGAGACGTCTTTGGAAAAACACTGTCCTCTGAGGTGGCGCTCCACCCTGGCTACACGTTAGAATCACCTGGGGAACTTTAAAAAATTACCAGGGCCTCAGACTCTCCTCAATCCAATTAAATTCAAATCTCCGGGGGTGTGGTGTGGGCATCGGTATTTTTTAAAAGCTCCCTTGGGTGATTCTAATGTTTAGCCAGGGCTGAGAACCACTAATTTATAGGTTGAGAGAACAGCACATTGTGGTGAATAATGCTCATTCCTTTAATAAGTATGTAAAGAGCTGCTACTACAGGAGATGGTTTACTGGAGACCAAGAGATGAACTTGTTGGGTACTGAGCTCCTCCGTGTGGTTAGGATTCAGTGGGCAATGCTAATGTGCAGGTGTCTGGACAGGACCTCTGTGCGGCATGCTCAGCCTTGCTTCTGCAAGTGAGAGCCCTAAGTTCCAGTCCCGGTCCCACCACGAACTGGGGTAGTGACCTTGGACAAGTCTCTTTACCTTTTTGGACCTCAGTCTGCTCATCTATAAAAAGAAGTGGCTGAAAAGAAAACTATAATTTGCCCGCTGCGGTGGCTCAGTGGTTGAGCATCGACCTATGAACCAGGAGGCCACAGCTTGATTCCTGGTCAGGGGGCATATGCCCGGGATGTGGGCTTGATCCTGGATCAAGCAGGAGGCAGCCAATCGATGATTTCTCTCTTATAATGGATGTTTCCATCTCTCTCTCTCCCTTCCTCTCTAAAATCAATAAAAATGTATTTTTTTAAAAAAAGAAAACTGTAATTTGTGTTGGTGCACTCCCACCTTATCATGTACTGCTAAATTCTCAGAAGCCAATAAGCTTCTCCGGGCAATTACCAAATTCTTTTGGAGGCTGGCTCATTTCACTTATACATACTATGGGACAACTGCCCTTCTGATGTTCCACCAAATCCCTTTCCCAAGCCCCAAGTATCAGAGCATTAACTTTTAAATACTAGGCTCCCCTAATTCCCTCAGTCTCTCACAAATTAGCAGAAGAAGAGACTGGAGTGGTGGTGATGTCTACGAGCAGTGGGTAATGACTAACAGAAGTTTATCCAGTTGGATAAATGTCTGGTGGATTGCTGCTGGGGTCAGTGTTAGTTCTGGTCTTAATTAACATCTTCATTAGCAGTGTGGGAGAGGGGATACACAATAGCTAATGATATTTGCAGATGGTAGTAAATTCAGAGGTGTTGCTACTACCAGTGAGAGCAGCAGAGCCATGGGGATGTCAGAGACGTGAACAAGAGGTGATTATAATGTTATTTGTTCTGGAAAAGGCAGAGTGAAACATTCGGGGAAATGACGGGAGCGACTGAGAAAGCTAAACAACAGCCTCCATAGCTATCCTTTGTAACTTGGGTTTGGCAACCGAGGCAGCTCCTGGCCTTACAACTTCTGTTGCAGGTACTGGGATGTTGTCCTAAGCAATAATAATAATCCTCATTAACAACAACACTCGCAATATGCAGCACTTACTGAGGGCTGGAGTATGGCACACAGGGTTCTCAATGATTTACACAGAAGCAATTTTTATCCCCATAATCATGATGCAATTCTCTCAGGCTCTCTAAGGACTCTGACAGCAGCCTTGATATGGTTCTTGGATTTCTAGGTGTGAAACAGGCCCATGCGTTCAAGGGAAAATACGGATAAAGGGGAATGGGCTCTGGTGGTGTGGTGCTCTTCCCCCAGACCCATGAGCAGAATCTTCTTTCTGCCTTTAACTTGTGCCTGTTCCCAACCTGCTTACCACCCTTTTCTCTCATTATGCAATTGCTGGATTAACATGGTGGGTGAGGGTAGACAGAAAAAAAATTGTGAATGCGCTAATAAAGGAAGAAAGAAGACAGTAAGGGGGTGGGGGGAAAAAGGGAGAGAGAAAGAAAACTAAAATGTATGGCATGTGTATGATAAGTCATGCAGTGGCACGGTTTTCCTGTTTAACCTTCTACATATCTAATTCTCCCAAGGACTCTCATAGGTATCTTTTCGTTTATTAATGAAAGAAAAGAAGACTCAGAGAGTTTGGGACATTGGCTATGAACACACAGCTGATAGGTTGAGTGAAGTTGGTTTCCTCCTACAGTCAAGTCCTAAAATCATGTCCATGAATACATGTGGGGTTTTTTTTTTCCTTTCCATTTAATCCTGCCCTGTTAATGACAACATACAGCCACTCATAGAGAACCAGGAGGTAGAAATACTAAGCAGAGAATAAACACCTAGAAGCAGAGGGCTAAAGGGAAAGTAGCAGTACACATATCCACCGCCCAACTCAAGGTGATTGCATTATTTATAATTATATTTTGAAATGAGGAAAAATGGAATTTCCAAATAAGAAAGGCTTCTCAACAATGGAACCCATAATAACATGGATTTGACCTTGAGGGAATTTGGCAGAGAGTATTAGTGTCTGAGACAAAAGTAAACTGAAAGGAAAAACATTTGAAGGCTATAAAAGCCAAGACGCTTCTTGGCAAACGTGAGGCCCAGGGCCAGATGGACGCCAAAGGTCTTCACAATTGTGTGAAAGGAGCTTCGGGAAGTGGGAAACATGTGGCCTGGCCGGGGCAGGCAGTTCCCTGTCCCCCGACCTCACTCTGAAATGAGGCTCCAAATTCCAACTCAGGGTTAGAATTAGTAACTAACATTTTTTTAAAAAACGTCTTTAGTGATTAAGGCATTACATATGTGTCCTTATCCCCCCCTTCCCCCCCCCCCCCCCGTTGTCATGCCCTCACTCCCCTGGTGTCTGTATCCATTGGTTAGGCTTATATGCATGCATACAAGTCTTTTAGTTAATCTCTCCCCCTTACACCCACCCTCCCCTACTTGTTTCCAGATCTTAGCTATGGTGAATTGTGCTGCTATGAACATAGGGGTGCATATATCCTTTCTGGTTGGAGTTTCTGGTTTCTTGGGATATATTCCTAGAAGTGGGATCATTGGGTCAAATGGGAGTTCCATTTTTAGTTTTTTGAGGAAACTCCATACTGTTCTCCACAGTGGCTGCACCAGTCTGCATTCCCACCAGCAGTGCATGAGGGTTCCGTTTTCTCTGCAGAATGGCTATCATCAACAAATCAATAAACGACAAGTGTTGGTGAGGATGTGGAGAAAAAGAGTAACTAACGTTTTTAAATGATGGACATACATTTCAGAGTAGATACATGAAAGGTATAGTTCAAGAAATAGACACAAAGCAAACACGAAAGTAGGCAAGACCCAGGTCAAGAAATACAGCACTGCCAGGACCTCAGCAGTCCCCTCCCCATCACCTCCTTCCCCAAATGGTAACCATCATTCTGATTTTTCATAAGATCATTTCCTTATTCTATTCTATTCTATTCTATTCTAATATCTTAAATATATTCTTATTGATTTTAGAGAGGAAGGAAGAGGGAGAGAGAGATAGAAACATCAATGATAAGAGAGAATCATTGATTGGCTGCTTCCTGCATACCCCTGACTGGGATTGAGTCAGCAACCTGGGCATGTGCCTGGCCTGGAATTGAACCTTGACCTCCTAGTTCACAGGTCAACACTCAACCACTGAGCCATGATGGCTGGGCCATTTTTAAAATTTTAGTTTTAGCACTTACGTAGGCCTATTTTTTAAAATTTTATACATAAAAAAATACTGCATTTATTCTTTTATGACTTGCTACTTTCTTTCAACCATATGTTATATCTAAATAAATGACGATGTTTTTATTCTTTCTACCTTTATGGGGACTTTTGGTTGTATCTAGCTTGGAGCATCTAGGAACAGTTGTGAGGTGAATTTCCTGTACATGTCACCTGTTGCACATGCGCAAGAATTCCTCTAGAGTAGGGCCAGAAATGGACTACCCATAGGCCAAATAGAACCCACTGCTTGTGTCTGTATGACTTGGGAGCTAAAAATGGCTTTTACGTTTTAAATGAGGCAATAAAAAACAAAAAAGGAAGTCTATTTCATGACATGTAAAAATAATATTACATTCAAATTTCAATGTCCACACATGAAGTTTTATTGAGGCCCAGCTAGGCTCATTGCTCACATATCGCCTATGACTGCTTTAGTGTAATATGGGCAGCGCCAAGCTGGTGTGTTAGGGACTATCTGGCCACAAAGCCTCAAATACGGATTGGCTACAAAATATCCAGTTTAAAATTAAATTTTAGAGCCTCTTATTTTTTATAAAAACAACAACAACCAAGAGTTTCGGCATGGGGACAGCAGAGCATTATTAAACCAAGTGCAGAACCTTTTTTTTAAAATTTTTTTTTATATGTATATTTTATTGAATTTTTACAGAGAGGAAGGGAGAGAGATAGAGAGTTAGAAACATCGATGAGAGAGAAACATCGATCAGCTGCCTCCTGCACATCTCCCACTGGGGATGTGCCCGCAACCCAGGCACATGCCCCCGACCGGAATCGAACCCGGGACCCTCCAGTCCGCAGGCCGACGCTCCATCCACTGAGCCAAACCGGTTTCGGCAAGTGCAGAACCTTTGTAAACACTTTGTGCTGTGCTAATGCACAGGTCCGTGGCCATGAAGTTGGCCCTGCCTCAAATTTTCTGGACCTTTACAGAAAAGGTTTGCAGGCCCTGCTCTAGACCATTTTCCTAGAATGGAAATTACAATGATCCTGGACAAAATAAGATGCAAAACAGCCAGCACAATAGCTAGTAACTTGCAAGAATTACTATAACTTAAAGGCCCCCTTCCCTTCCAATTTCCATCTGGGCTTCCCAACCCCCAAAACGTCAATCTTTCCAAAAAAGTCAGGTTCTCAGTTGGCTGTCAGTAACCATAATAACTGATGGCTGTTTGGCTTAATACCACCACAACCCTACTCCCTTCGGTGTTCATGCAATTTATAAAAGATCTGAGTTAAAATGACTTTTAGGCCCAAAGAAATGAAGGAATTAAAATCCACAGGTGTTATTTCCAGCCCCAAGTTGGAAGAGTGTCTACCTGATCAGATTCAAGGTTTCTTAGAGAAAACTTGCTAAAAAGCAAACAAAACACCAGAAGAGTTCATCAAAAGAACAATACAGCAGAGGAGTTCATCAAGACAACGTTAAAAAGAACAAAGTTAGAGAACTAACGCTACTTGATTTCAAGTGTTATTAAAATGCTATACTCACTAAAACAATATGTTATTGGCATCAATATAGACAAAATGATCAATGAAATTGAGTAGAGAACGCAGAAATAGACCCATACATATATGGACAACATTATAAGGGCAATTCAGTAGAGAAAAGACAGTCTTTTCTACGAATGGTACTGCAACAATTGAATATCCATATGAAAAAAGTAAATTCCAATCTGTACTTTACATTATACACAAAATTTACATCAAAATAGATCAGAAACCTCATGTAAGCCATATAACTATAAAAACTCCAAATGAAATAGGAGAAAAATCTTTGTGATGTTGGATTAGGCAAAATTTCTGTTACTTTTAATATATTTTTATTGATTTCAGAGAGGAAGGGAAAGGGAGAGAGAGATGGAAACATCAGTGATAAGAGAATTATTAATCAGCTGTCTTCTGCACACTCCCTACTGGGGATTGAGCCTGCAACCCCAACATGTGCCCTAACTGAGAATTGAACCATGACCTCCTGGTTCATAGGTCGGCACTCAACCACTGAGCCACACCAGCTGGGCGAGGCAAAATTAAATATACAACCAAAAGCATGATCCATAACTTTGACTTCATCAACATTTAAAAATTCTACTCTACAAAAGACATGGTTAAGAGAATGAAAAGAAACGTGACAGTCTGGGAGAAAATATTGCAAATCAAATATTTGATAAAGGAGTTATAGCTACAATATACAAAAAAGCCCTATTGGCAAAAGATTTAAATAGACACTTTAACTTTATTAAAGAAGATATAAGAATGGCAAATACGCACATAAAAGAATGCTGACACCATGAGTCATTAGGCAAAAAAAAATAAAAAAATGTTAAAATGATAATGGATTGCACCAGCTACCTTAAGAATAGGTAAAAACAAAAGACTTGATTATACTGAGTTATGAGGATGTGGAGGAACTGGAACTCTCATACATTGCTGATAGAATTGTAAAATGGTACAGTCACTTTGGATAACAATTGACAGTTCCTTAAAAGGAGATACCTAATCTTTCAAGAGATACCTAACATACGCCCAGAAATTCCATTCCTATGTATTTATTTATTTTATTTTTTTAAAAAATCTTTATTATATTACATATGTTCCCTCTATTCCCCCCCACCCCACATTGACTTTTTCTAGCCCACCTCCACTCTCTACTCCAGGCCTTCACCACCCTATTGTCTGTGTCCATGGGTGATGCATATTTGCATACAAGTTCTTTGTTTGATCTCTTCCTGCTCACCCACCCTCCCCCGCCTTCCCTCTGAGATTCAACATTCCTAGGTATTTAATGGAGAGAACTGAAAGCTTATGTCTGTACAAAGGCTTGCACACAAATATTCATAAATCTTTACTCATAATAGCCCCAAACTAGAAACAATTAATTGCCTATCAACAAGTGATGGATAAGTTACTATACAATGGGATATTACGCAGTAATAAAAGCAAATGAACTATTGATATTCACAAAAATATGAATGCAAGAACCCAAACAACAAAAAAAAAGAGAGTACATGCTGTGCGATTCCATTTACATGACATTCTAGATGGACTATGACAACCAAATCACAATGACAGAAAGCAAAGCAGTAGTTATAAGGGAGGAGGAATGAGGGAGGGGAAGCAGGGGAGAGGGTTAACCCAGTGGCACAGAAAACCTTTTGGAGGTGATTAAAATACTTCCTGTCTTGATTGTGGTGACAGTTTCACAAGTGTACACATACGTTAAAACTTATCAAATTGCACACTTTAAATATGTTCAGTTTATTGTATGGCATTTATTCCTTAATAAGTGTGTGTGTGTGTGTTTGTGTTGTTGTTTTTTTTTTAAAAAAAAGCACAAAAAATACTGCAACATTAAGTGAGTGACATTGCAAGCCACAATGCGGGAAGAGAAATCTGCAATGGATAGAACTAAGAAAGATTTCATGTTCACAATCTATAAAGAACTCCTACAAATCAATAAGAAAAACAAGCAAACCCAGAAGAGCCCAACTAAATAAATGGGCAAACTATATGAACAGACATTTCATGAAAGAGGATATCCAAATGGCCAGGATATAGATGAAACGTAATTAGTCATATGGAAAATGCAAGTGAAAACCACAATTGAGATATTACTATACTGCAGTTATTAAAGAGAAAAAGATCAATTATACAAAGTGCTATTGAAGATGTGAATCAACCAGAAATCTCATACACTGCTGGCAGGAATATAAATCAGTATACTCGGTTTGGAATTCTATTTGGCATTATCTACTAACTTTTATTATAGGCTACTTCACAATCCAGAAATTCTACTCCTAGCTTATGCCCAAGAGAATGCATACATATGTACAACAGAAAAATGTAGAAAAATGCTCATGTCTCCATTATTTGTATTGGCTTCAAACTGGAAACAACCCCGTGGGTGTCAGGTATACAATAGATTTTTCGTACGTGCACAATAGAATTCCATACTGCAAAGTGGAAAGAAACAACAACAAAACAACACACCATGAAACTTTATCTGCGACAGCAGGAACTCAATGGAATGTTGGACAAAACAGTTCAGACATAAAAGAACAAATGTCATGCTTTCCTTTATATAAAGTTCAAAAACAGACACTATACGTTTCCATGGTTAAAAATCAGGATAGTGGTTATCTTTGGGGAGGATTATGGGTGTAGTAATTGGCGGAGAGTAGCATGTGGTTTCTGGATTGCCAGTAATTTTCCATTTTTTAATATGATGGTAGTGGCATAGACAGTTCATGTAGCTACATTCTAATGATGTGCACTTTTCTACATGCATGATATAGAGAAGTTTATTCTTTTTACTGCTATGTAATACAGTGGGGCCTTGACTTACGAGTTTAATTTGTTCCGTGACGGAGATCGTCACTCTAATTACTCGTATGTCAAATCAAAAAGTGAACGAGTGAGACACATGATGCTGGGCTGATGTGGCATTCACTGTGACGTTCACTGTGCCAACTAGTGGTGGGGTATCTGAAGCTGGCTCGTAACCGGACTTTTAGCTCGCAACTCAAAAGCAAAAAATCGGCCAAGAGACGGCTAGTATCTAGAAAAACTCGTTAGTCAGGACACTCATAAGTCAAGGCCCCACTGTATTCCAACAATTTATTTTATTTTTATATATATTTTATTGATTTTTTACAGAGAGGAAGGGAGAGAGATAGAGAGCCAGAAACATCGATGGGAGAGAAACATCGATCAGCTGCCTCTTGCACATCTCCCACTGGGGATGTGCCCGCAACCCAGGTACATGCCCTTGACCGGAATCGAACCTGGGACCTTTCAGTCCGCAGGCCGGCGCTCTATCCACTGAGCCAAACCGGTATCGGCAACAATTTATTTTTTTAAAGCATAGGAAGAGAGATGGGGGAAGTCACTTAGGTTTCATTCTCTAGGGACCCAAAGATATAGGCCAAGTCTTTTCTGCTCAGTGACTAAGTCCTGACTGGCCTTTAGTGTCACTCTATAGTGGTGACAAGGTTGCCCACAATTATGGCTCCTTGTTAGGGAGTTTTGGGGCTTAGAATGAGCCCTACAGAAAGGAGCAGAGATTTCAAGGTTGGGCAAAGTCACTCTAGGTTTGGGACAGATAGGGGAGAAGAATATGTTTGCATAAAATTGGTGATTAGCAGCCAAGGGTCTAGAACAGGGGTGGGCAAACTTTTTGACTCGAGGGCCACGATGGGTTCTTAAACTGGACCGGAGGGCTGGAACAAAAGCATGGATGGAGTGTTTGTGTGAACTAATATAAATTCAAAGTAAACATCATTACATAAAAGGGTACGGTCTTTTTTTTTTTTTTTTTTTAGTTTTATTCATTTCAAACGGGCCGGATCCGGCCCGCGGGCTGTAGTTTGCCCAGGGCTGGTCTAGAACCACACTGGGTAGGTTCAAATCCTGCCTCTGATACGTGGGAGTTATTGACCTTGAGGAAGTTATTTACTCTCTCTGAACCCTAGTTTTCCCATCTGTATAATGGAAACAATATTGACCCTGTATTATAGGATGGTTAAGAAGATAAATGAGTTAAGATATATAATAAGTGTTACAACATGAAAAGGAACATAAGTCAGCTTGAAAGGGAAAACACCACTCACTGCATTCAGGCTTGCAGGTTGCTGCAAAGGAGAGAGCAGAGTGGTTTCAGATCAGTTGCCAAAGCTCTAAAACTACCCTTGGAGCTGTCTCTGTCCCTTGTCCCTGATAGATATCCCTGACTCACTGTGTGTTGCAAAACTTTTTGCATACTCTTCTTTTCCTTCTTTTGATAAACATCTTGCTGCAAGGTTTCTAGAATTCTCAGATCACCCTTACGACCTCACAGAGAAGCCTAGCGGGCATATGAACTCAGAACAACAATAGCCAAACTCTGCATTTCTCTGTTAGCTCTCCCTCTATTCTCTGCTCCACCCTCCCCATTCCAGGTCTCTGGCCTCTATGCTAGAATATTGTTTTGTTCACACTGTATATTTCCTGGCCGTAACTGGTGCTCATTAGTTGCCTGAAGAGTTCTATCTTATTCAATAGATGAATGACACTCTTCGTGTCTATGGGTTCTGAGGTGTTTTCAATTCTTATTATTTAGGTATCATCATTCCATGCCTGTCGTCAGCCAGCCCTTTGGAACTGTGTCTGAGAACAGGAGCAGTGTCTCTTGTCTTACCTTGAGCCAGGACCTGCCACAGGGCAGGTGTTCCTTAAATGTTTGGGCAGAGACACTTGCTTAAGATGCTCTTGTATTTCCTACCTTTCTAGAGAGGTAGGAAATAAACTTGGGATCTAAACTACCTTCCTAACATTTCAAACTGTACTGCAGTCTCCTTTAAATCCATCTTGCTTAGCATCAGGGAACGAGGAACAATCCTCTGGGTTTTTAAACTAGAATGGGAAATAAATGCTACCTGCTAGGCCCAGGGGCACTCAGAGAGGCCCCGGCCTCTGGTCATTGTCACAGACCACATTAACGCTTGTTTGTCATCTCTCACCACATTTGAAGGACAAGGAAGGACAGAGACAAATAATCGGACAGTCAGATTCAGGAGAAATATTTATTTATTGAGAAAGGTCTAGTTTCAGACACATTCCTACAGATTCTGATGTATGATATTCCTGACCCCCAAACAACAGCACTGACGCAGGCATTTTTATTTCTTACACTCTTTTTGAAGGTAAGGAAACCACGGCTCAGAATTATTCCCGTGCCATGCTGTCACATAGCATTTTGGTGGCTAAGTCAGGAATTGAACCCCAAATCCTGGTGCCTTTGAGTCCAAGTCTACAGTCTCTATTCCTGGCTCTGGCCCAGCAGCTTGGCTGGTTAGAGCGTCATCCCAATACACCCAGGTTGAAGGTTTGAGCCCGGGTCAGGGCACATACAAGAATCAACCACTGAATGCAAAGGTGAAACAACAGACCTCTCTCTCTCTCTCTCTCTCTCTCTCTCTCTCTCTGTCTCTCTCTCTCTCTGTAAAATCAATTAATTTTTATTAAAAATAGAAACGCAACCAATAAATAAAAAATGTTAAGGTCTCTATTCTATTACCTTAGAACATACTAGAGAATGAAAACAATCCTGTTATATTCTGTCATACCTTGCTTCTGACCCAAACTGGTTTACCCAGCTTGATAAGTTCTTTAATCACCACGGGGTATTGAATGAATCATGGTCATATCCAAAACTCAAATCCACATTCAAAGGAGAAAGATCTATCCCATTGATAATGTTTAAAAGAATGTGCCTGCGGTTCTAAAGGAAATTTCAAAAGAAGAGTGATAAAAATGCTTTAAGGAATATTTGAAAAACCTCCCCAGGCCTCTCCTGTGAAGGGGCGCACTCATCTAGGTGGTTACAGCATGACTAACTCTTAGCTGCAGGTACAGGTCTGCTTCGGCCATGGGCTTTGGAATTAGAAAACAAGGTCTGGATGAGGAGCTCTGTGACCTTCTGCTGGTAACCTAATCTCTCTGAGCCTCAGGCTCCTCATCTCTGAAAGGGCTGAGATGATATACGTGATAGACTGAGCACATAGCAGAGCCATAGTTAGACCTCAGTACCTGGTAATTATTATCTCTTGTTATGACACTCATCCTAGTCTAAGGTTGGAGAAACTACTGCCCCAGGGAGGCCTTGCTTAACTGAGGTGCAAGCAAGGGTCACAGTAAAGAAGATCCAGCTGGTGGGTGGTCATCTGAAATGCTCTTCTCTAATACTTTCCACGGTAAAGATTAATTTTGTAAAAATGCTCAGGAAGGAGCCTGCCCAGCACAGAGGGTCTGGCCTTCTAAATGTGGAATAGGGTGCCCACACTGCTCAACTAAGATGGTGCTTTGGCCAGAGTGTCAGACATTCAGACCTTCTGTGAATGAGCCCAGAGCCTGATGGACATGGACCACTTCCATGCATGCCAGGAGAGTAACTGTAGACTCAACCCCTACATAATGTATGAGCTTCTCAATTATTTACTGTGTCGACTCTGTGATGTTGTATGTGTGTTCTCAGGTCCTCCTCCACTTGGGACTAGAACCCAGAGGGTGGGTGTTTGTCTGAAGAGCAAAGCTACAAGCACGTGCAAACTGTATAGGACACTTAATGGCATGGACGACGTGGCCGTCACTGTCATCAAGTCCCACTTTCTGAACAAATCCTAAGAATTGCCCACGTGGGTAGAGAGGTCAGGCTTTCTCAGACAGTAGATATTTTTATTCTTTTTTATAAAGCCCATTTGTTTAATAATAGCTAACAATGATTAATTTTTTTTAACTTTTATAAAACTTTCCAAAATCTTAAATTCATTAAAAGCAGAAGTTCTTAGTTGCACTATGCGTCCTGATTTAACGTTCAGGAAATATAGTCTCTGTACAGATATGGGAGTTTTACATTTTCTAGGGTAGTGGTTGTCTGCTAGGGTATTTGGCATGTCACCACACCTCTAGAAGATATGTCTGATGGGAATATTACAAAGCATTTAACTTTTTATTTAGGTAGCTCCTTTATCTACTAGAGCGGATTTGATGTTATCTCCATAAAGTGATCATCTTCCCACACTTGCATTCTGGTATTCTGTTTTCAGTGAGAGAAAGAGGAAGAGTCGCTGTGAACAGGGCCAGGATTTATGGGGATTCAGGTGTCTGGCTTATGGACATCCACTGTTAGTCTTGACCCGGAGAATAAAAGATGGTGGATGGCGAACCTGGGACATTTCAGTCCGTAAAGGAACTTGTGGTCATGGTAGTTCTGCTGAGGCTGTCACGCTGGCCCCCAGAACCCAGTTTCCCACAGGCTCTGAAATCATCATTAATATAAAGAGCACTTGTTTCCAATCAGGGGGCCTCTTGTAGAATGCTGGCACTGCTACTAACTAGCTCTCTAGCCTTAATCAAGTCACTTTACCTCTTTGAACTGGTTTTTATTTTTCATCTATTAGAAGAGCGTTTGGAATACATCAAGGGTTGTAAACTCATGGGTATAGGAAGCAAGGCAGTGGCCTAAATGAGTCTAAGCCTAGTGCAGTGATGGCGAACCTATGACACGCGTGTCAGAGGTGACATGCAAACTCATTTTTTTGGTTGATTTTTCTTTGTTAAATGGCATTTAAATATATAAAATAAATATCAAAAATATAAGCCTTTGTTTTACTATGGTTGCAAATATCAAAAATTTTCCATATGTGACACGGTACCAGAGTTAAGTTAGGGTTTTTCAAAATGCTGACACGCCGAGCTCAAAAGGCTCGCCATCACTGGTCTAGTGCAACAGAGAGCGAGGGGCACTGTGGAGCCCAAGGGGGCAGCAGCCACTCTGCTCTGACTGATCGCTCCTGTACACAACACTGGTTCAAAAGTGTCTCACCCCCCACTTTTCAACAGAAGCAGGGTTTCTCGGTTTTTAGTAAAATATCCTAAATTTTAAATGTTGACAGTTAATCCAACATGAAAAATATGAGAGGGTAAAACAGAGATGTGGTCATCTCAAAATATAACTATGCAGCCAGGCCAGAGTGGCTCAGTGGTTGAGTGTTGACCTATGAATTAGTTGGTCACGGTTCGATTCCCAGTCAGGACACAGGCCTGGGCTGTGGGCCGAAACCCCTGTGGGGTGCATGCCAGAGGCAACCAAATCAATGATTCTCTCTCATCATTGATGTTTCTATCTCTCCCCCTCTCCCTTCCTCTCTGAAATAAATAAAAATGTATTTAATAAATATAACTATGCAAATAGTATATGTGCATAGATGCAAATTGGATTGGTATATATGTAAATTTTAGGTAATGGGACTGTAGGTGGACATTTGTCTTTGGTTAACTGTTCATTTAAAGTGTCTCTACTTTTGTATAAAAAATTTTTTTTAACGTAATGGTAAAAGAAATAACGGAGGGCAGCTCAGGATGGCGCCAGATAGGAAGAGAAAATGAGATAGTGATATTAGGTATGTTCTTGAAGAAACTTATATTTCTACCCTGACTTCTATATTTGTTTGTCAACCATTTTTAAACAATAGGTTACTGAGAGAAGGCTGTACTAGTTGCGGGCTGGGTAAACCCTAGGTGCCTAAAATTTCCCACCTAGCGCTGCTCCTCCCTGTTTTCCCTGTTGTTTATAAAAATACTTCCCATGTCATGAAGAATATAAAAAGTTTCCCAACTTTGTTAGTTTGGTTTCTGAATATATTATAGGGTTTTATTTTGTTTTGAGAGGGTGGAGTAGGGTGGGGAGGGCACCTTACTTATTGTCCCTACTTACATTTTTCTTTGGTTTCTATCAATACTGTTTTGGTTTCTATCAATTCTACAAACTCACATCAGCTGCCCATAAAGTGGGCAGAACACCAGAGGTTGTTATTTAGTGTGTTTACTCGAAGGTTTTCGAGACACCCCATGGGAAGCTTATGCTTGTCTAAAAATACGTAGAGAATATGATCATAAAGGAATTGAAAGCCTTTGTGTCAAAAACACAGAAATCCTCAAAAAATGTATCTATTCACCCTCGCATTGTAGCACCTACAGGACTCATGCTAAGCACGCGATGATGATTGTGCAAGGATCGCTTTCTTTCTCTACTCCCTGAGCTGTATGAAGGCTTTCTTAGTTATGGAATAAAGACAACTTCTTTATTGATCTTCTTTAGTAGTAGGCAACTTGAAATGATGTCATCATGTTCTAGATTGGCCCAGTAGAATCTTTTTTTTTTTTAAATATGTTTTTATTGATTTCAGAGAGAGGAAGGGAGAGGAAGATAGAAACATCCACGAGAGAGAAACATTGATCAGCTGCCTCCTGCACGCTCTGTGTTGGGTAGGCATGTGCCCTGACTAGAAATCCAACTGCTACTTCTGGATGCACGGGACTACGCTCAGCCAATGGAGCCACACTGGCTGGGCCAGAGAATCTTTGATGCTAAGGAGACCACAGGATGTGGATGCAGTGGGCTTGCCATTCACTTTCTTGTTGAAAATGGCCCCCTGAGCAAAAGGCAGGATGATCCTTTGCCAGGATTTTACTGAAGGATCAGTAGACTGTCTCGCGCTTTTTTGCATCCTGTTGCCTCACTGATTTCAGGATTGCCAGATGCTTCTGTTTTTTGAAAATGGTTTAAAAAATACCTTAGTGATTCTGTTGTTTTAGAAACCTTACATATGGCATAAAATAGCCTATTTTTTTTTTGAGAATACATTTGCTTTCTCTTTGCTCAACTTAATCATTATAGCTGAAATTCATTTAACTCTATTGTTTTATTTTTATGGGCATTTTGATAGCTGACATTCTAAAGTTATATAAAAGTACGAGTACGCAAGGTATGAAGATTGAATTGCTCCTAGATTTTTTTTAAAGTGAGTCTTAAAAACATAACTAGGCTAAGAAAGGTCAAGCTTTCAAATTGAGAAGTCATATCAATATAAAAATGATTTTTTCAAAGCTGAGAGATATCTTTGATTTATCACCATTCATCAGAGACTAAGATTTTTCACACATTGAGTCATCACTAGAGACTTTTTTTTTTTGGTAAACCACTTTAACCTGCTCTTGAAAACCTCTGGTTCATGAACGGAATGAGTCTGCGTCTGTCTCTATTTAGCCTGTGAAATTTAACAAGACCAAAGCCTGGGGTTGGCGAGGCTGTGAGCCATACCACCATCTCAGGTTTTTGATGACACCACAAACCACTTGAGATTTATTATATTAGCAGATGTCATCAGATATATGTGTGCACAGGTGCAGCATGCAGCTAGTGAAAGAAGGAACACTGTGTGTGTATATTTATTTTTGTACCCATACTCTCAATGGCTAGAAAATGCCTGTTCTGGGTAGTGTGGAGTTTCGATTCTATTGCAAGGGCCTATCCGGTAATCTCTTGAAGTCTTTTCTACAGAAAAAATTCTGTATGATAAGCAAGTGTTTTGTGGGAAAGACACTGTTTGTTTTTACAATCAATATCTAAAGAAGAGGCATAACAGGATTATAGCTCAAGACTGCTAGAACCAATGAGAAACGAAAATGGTTACCAGAGGCTATTCTTAAACTTGGGTTTTCCTCTTGCACAACAGACTGAGTGTGCGCTCTCCTCTCCTCAATAAAAGCTGTACGGGACAGCTCTCACATCTTGAACTTCAACAAAATGCCAAAAGTTGGCCTTTGATAAATGTTCTAACTTAAGCCTCTCTAAATATGTTTAAATTATTAAGAAATAATTAAAACTATTTCCCTGAGGCGATATGAAATAGGAATGTTTACACAGGTTTATACATTACGTATTTTTTAAATTCTAAAAAATAGTTTTCCAATTGTTTTAAAAGACGGTGTATGTTTTATTTACTGTCAAGTCTTTATTATATACATTGACTTTGCACAAAAGCTGGCACAGTGGACTAAATATAATAATCTAATAAATTAGTGTGTACTCTGATAATAAAAAATAATATAAATAAAACGTACTTCCTGTACTTTTGAGAAATAGAGAAATAAGATAAAATAAACACCTTTGGGGTAATGACTGAAAATTACTGGTTTAGATGGGGTAGAGGAATTACTTCAATTATGACATAAAGCGTTGTTACAATGCATGCCTTTTAGAAATAATTATATAGTGATTATTCTCAAAGATAAACACATGCAGATGTTGCTAGTACATTTTAAAAAATTCTTAATTTGAGGAAAACATACAGAAACTGCATTACCAGTTAATTGGCTTAAGAAGAACCAGAAATATCTAAACTGCCAATGTACTTGAGGATCTTCTAGTAAGTTCTAAGGAATGAATTGTGCCTGCAACTGAAAGCAAATAAATAAATAGGTAAGTAAATTAGCTTTTCTACTAGAATCACTTTATTTGGTGTGTCAGAGGGCCCAAATGCTCAAGTATGTTGGACAGTCCTTATTTTAAATGATTGAAGGATTAGTTATAATTTCTAAAAAGATTCTTATACAAAAATATTGGACCTTAATACATTCTAGGAAAGGCTTTTAACTAAGATAATTTTAATTTTGAAAAAGCATCTATTTTAAAAAACTTCCTAATTTCTACATTTTTATTTTCAGGAAAAAAATATGAAAACCAGTAATTCAAGTGATGTAGATTAGAAGACCATGGTCATTAACCAATTAAAAGATTTAGGAGCAGTAACCCTTTGGGATGACCACTAATTAGTGAGACCAGTTTCTATAAGACATGATTGAAAATTAGCCTCCTTATTTCATAAACCTTGGGTATCATTTAATTATGATATATGTACATTTTTGACAGACAGAAGAGAGGTTGTATAGGAATAAATATTCTTGTAAGCTTCACATGTCAAAAGAAACGAATGACATGCAAATAAAAAAAATCTATGAAAGGCTGAGCATGACATGCAATGGTACATTCTATTACCAAATAATATGCTTAGGAAGAAATCCTCTGACAGGTGACACCAAATCTAGATTCATCCAAGTCATCACTAGAAGCACAGAAAAATCCTTTCCCTTCCCCTTTCCTATTGCTTTTCCCATTTTGTGTTTGGAATCTTTCCTAAACAAAACTGGATTCTCTCTGTAATGCCATTTCTCCTTTGTGTGAACTAGATGTTGGGAAGAATTATTAACTCTGCTGTGGACTTCAGATAATTACAAGAGAGAAGACTTTCTGAGGCATACTTAAAGAAGTTTTAGAATTGGATAATACTGTCCGTTTAAACACTGTCTTCCCCAACCTAAATAATATTTTTAAATTTTACAATTTTATTTTTGTTTCCTTAGTGCTAAAATGTGATTATTTAACCATGAAAGTACTATTAGGAAACCCTATAATGGAAACAGACCTGTTTGTTACCCATTTGAATTGATTGCCTGGGTAGACTGAATTATAGTTACACTAGCTGAGTGGTTAAAAATAACTAACTTGGAACAAGGTAAACGTTAAAATTTAATTTTCCTTTGGAAGTTATAGCTGAGTGTGGCGAAACCTGCAAACATATATGTATACATATATATGTGTGTGTGTGTATCCCCATCTTTCATCTCCATTCCCAAAGCTATACTTACAAGTGTAGATATATACTTTTAGGTTTTTGCTTTTGTTTTTTTAGAGAGGAAATTGGGATCTGCTAGACCTTCACTTTAATAACCTAGTTTTAAATTTGGCATTTTCTAAAGTCAAATTGGATCAATCCAATTTTTAGTTTTGTACTTATTATTACAGAAAATATATTATTCACATACAGCAAAACATCTCTATGATGTGTATTATATGTGTGCTGGAGAAGAAAAACCATTTTTTTTTTGTTATAAGGCCACAAATGTCTTTTTTTGTTTAAAATATGCATTGTAGGAACTAAGACACTGAACGATGTTGTTTAAATTCTTTTGGACTTTAAGGTAAACACGATGGGGATTAAAATACTGACATGCTCACATTGAATAGAGTGATAAGAACAATTCATCGGGAGTTATTCCACTCCCACTGGTAATCACATAATTGAACAGGGTTTTTAGCGGATATTTGAAGCTATTGTTGTCTGTTGTGCAATTATATAACAGTCGGGATCTCTGTAATAAAATATTTTCCAAACCCATATGGGTTAGTACTAAGTAAATTTAAGGCTCCTGTTATATTGTTACTTTTAATATTTCAATTTAAAATCAGAATTGTATCACAACGTAGTGATAACAGGCATTATTTTACCGCACTACAGATGCTTAACATAAAAATAAATCATTTGAAAACTGAACAGAAAAGTACATGTATAAAACTTTTAAAAATACTAATCAAACCTTCTTTATTTATGAGCATTAACTCACTATCAAATCTCACCTAGAGTGTTTACTTCTGGGGACACGAAGGTTGTGTCTCTCTGGTGCTGGTTATTTCTCCCCCCTTCCCTTAAATTACTGACGTCCCCATTCGTGCACATAAATGGAAATGAAAGGTGCTCTCTCGGGCAGTTTTGCCTTCATGGCCAGGCCTGGCAGTGGGACACTGTAGAAGTCCTTCCACGCGGGAACGATCGCGGCCTTGCAAAGTTGACCGAGCAACGTGGCGGGAAGCAGGGCAGTCACAGCAGTTCTGAAGTCACGCTATTCTTTCGCCCAGAGTCGTGCGCGGCCGGGGGGCGCCGCTCCCCTCTCCCCACGCCCCGGAGCACAAAGGGGGCCCGGCCCCGCCCGCGC
>NW_006284003.1:580766-584523 GCF_000327345.1 Myotis davidii
ACAGGCTTCCCCACACAACAATGAAACCCCGCGACGCGCGCGCGCACACACACACACATGCACACACTCACACACACGCACGCACACACTCTGGACGGGTTTCAAGTCCACCAGGAGAAACAGTCTGCAGCAAGCGAGAGGAAAGAACACTGGATATCCAGACGGAGGGACTGCCTGCGTTTAAGAGTTGACTTTTACCGCCTTTTCTTCTGAGGTCAAGAATGGTGGCATTACAGAAACAGTAATTTTAAAAAAAGTAATAATAAAAGACTACTCCTGGATTGCCTTTTTTTTTTTTTTTAACCAAACACAAAAAGCGACACCAAAACAACCCTTGAGAAAATCCACAAAACTGTACCTGAGACACATGAAGCCAGCGGCCCAGGGCTCTGTCACAGATTCAAGATCTCTTGTTTAATGCAATACAGTGCGATGGTATGTGGCTTTGAAATGATGGGTTTTATTTACTTGTCTTGTCCGTCCCTGGCTTCCTCTTCCACCTCGGACACGGATATTTTCCCCTGCTTATGTTCTGTAAATTGTTTTACCTAAATGTTATTCTGCTTTCCAGGCTGAGCTATAGTACTGGATTTCCAAACCTCATGCAAATATGTAATTTTTTTTTTTTTTTAGCTTTGGCAATTTTAGTATAGGTATAATACTTTTATGGAGGGAATCAATGGATAACGTTATGAGTCCAAACTGAAATGTAGCATTTTTTCCTGTTTCAACTTCCTACTTTCCCCTCCCCCAATTTTGGAAAAAGTTACTGTACAGATGAGACTTCGTTTGTACCTTGTAGTCCATTCTCTCCTTTTGCAGCCTTCTTTTCTCCATTTTAAGATGAATATGCACAGCATTGTTGTATATTCTCATTTAAAAGTGCATTTTTAAGTGAGGGAAGTACTATCTTGCTCTGATTGGTGCGGTGGAGTTTTTTAAAATCAATATTCATTGCAAAGCAGGATTGAATTGTTAGCCCTCTTCCTCCCCCCGCCCCCTCACCCCTTAGAAAAACAAAAGATTATGATGGATTTCTTCCTGCTCCTAGTAAAACTTTTTTCCCCTCCTGCCCTGCTGTTTTTGCTGTAGGGTTTTTTCCCCCTGCTCAGTCTGTGTGTGTGTGTGTGTGTGTGTCCCTTGTCCTCTCTTCACCAGTACGTCTGGACACATTTTAATGCACAATATCCCATCCATTAAGTTGTGGTTGAATGCAGAGTGTGTGAGGACTTGGCAGCTTTTAGGTTGAAGGGGGTGGGGAAGCCAGTTTCGACTTTGACACAAGATGCCGAAGTGGCGTGATTGGAATTATTATGAGGGCTGTGAACATGGCCATCTTCTCCTGGGTTAGAAGAACTGCCATTGAACTTGAGACAGGACAGACTAGATCTCCAAGTTCCCTCCTCCTCCCCACTAAGTACAGTAGCTGGCAGGGAAAGGGCGCCAAAATACACAAGATTAACTCTAACTTGCTTTGAACGGATCTTGTAGCACCCTAACGTGGTAATTTTAACTTTCCAACAGGCAGGAAAAAGTTAACTTTTGAACCCATCCTTGAACAGACATTTAAATCAGCCCTAAAGTAGAATAAATCCAGAAAGTCATACATGCATGCTTATGTGGTTAGAAAAGAATGCACGTGTAAATAAGCAGGGTGCGTGTGTGTATCTGACTGGAGAGTTCGAGATTTAATCAAAATCAGAATAAGTGTGACTTTGGAGTACATTTGCTGCACGGGGGAGAGCACTGTGAGAGGCAGAAGCTGACCTTTAAGCAGCCTAAGGAAAAACTGCAAAGAGTTGTGAAACACAAAACGTTGTGGTTTCCAGTTTTACATTTGAGGTTTGATGTTTTCATTTAATGGTATGAGAGATGGAGAAAGCTCAGGCGCTGAAAAGTCCCTATTAAATCATATGTGGGCAAAGGTCAAGCACTCCAACTCACTGATACAATATACTGCAGATCCCTGCTGAATTGATGGGAGCACAGGAAAAAGTGCTGGGGCAATAAAAGTATTTAGAAGGGTAATTATCCTTCGTGGTTGGGACTGCATTCTTGTGCACTGGAAAAAGGTTTTTACTGGCTCCGATGAATTTGAAAAAAGCTAAGCATTGTTGAAAGCTGTTTTAATAGGAAATTGATTAGCTGAGTGTTTCATACAATAAATGGTGACAGTTTCATTGTTTGATGTCCAAAATAAATTTCTTTTTATTCTTTAGCAGACATAGGCATCCATTTCATTTTAATATGGTCAGACTGAGCAGCAGCATAATTATGAGTGAATGTGATGTCACAAACATCTGTAACTTTGCTTTTGGAGTCTGTGACATCACACAATTTGACAATTTTATTGCTTTGATATTTATTAACTTGTTGGGTTCAAATATTTCAGACACATTTCAGGGATACAGTTCACTGTAAAAAAATGTGTATGGGCTCATTTTTTTTTTGTCTTTTCTCTGTAATTTATGCAAGTGTTTGCTAAATTTTAATTTGAAAGTTAAAATGCACAATTATGTTGTTATCCGTTGTTTTGATTTTCAAATAGAATGGCAGTTTTGAAGGGAAGAATTAGAGAAAGGGATGCAGAAAGTTTGAATTGATTTGCAATGGACTTTCTATACCTGATACAGAATATGACTCCTTGGCCATCTTGGTTAGAACATTCTGAACATCTCTTTAAAACTGATCTGTCTCCATGTCACAAAGGCATATGTATCTGGGTAGCACAAGTCAATTTACACATAGAAATAAAGTGACAGAAAGTTTTACTTTACCGTTCAGCTATTGTGAAAAAGGACAATAACTACGACTCAGTATCAGCAGAGCAGAGGTTGTGTGTGTGAGAGTGTATGATAACTTCTGAAGTATTGTGAATGAAACAAGGCAATTATTACCACGGTTTTCAAAGTTTAAAATAAATCATGCAAAAGTTACAGGGCAACAAACTGCTGACTTTGTAATCCTGGAAGCAGATGTCTTCAGCAGTTGGGAATCTCTGCTGATGAACTGGCCTCCTCTCTGTGGAGGAGTGGAAAGTGTCTAACCTTAATGGAGGAATAGGGCCCAGTCGGTGCTCCGATTCAGCCTTAGCTTGTAAGTGTGCCTGGAATGTAGGCACACTTAGTGGGACACTTTTTTCTTTTTTAAACAATTGAGTACAGGCATTTCAGCAATGACATTATTAACAGCGTCATTTTTTCTCATTTAGTTTTGTCCTCAGGGGACACCGAACAGCCCCCAAAGGAGGGAAAAGAAGTCCATGGTTATTTATTCATGTCAGTGAAAGGCAAAGCCCTGGTGGTGGGGTGGGGTTGGGGTGGGGAGGTAACTGGTTGTGAATTTTCTAGTAGGGAAAAATTGCTATCCTAATTTGACAGTAGTAGTTTAAAGGCTGAAAGAGCTGGGCACGATTTTGCAATTCCCATCAAGCACAGGCAATGTCAGTACTTGTTGGTTGTTTATATATGTGTTTTTTGAGAGGATTTTTGGTGTTCCGGCTTGTGGATATAAAACTGTGTTTTCCAAGCTACACATGCTTTTTTGTGGTTCATTTGGAAGAAGGAAAGGTCCCTGGGCCTGGTGTAGTGGATACTTGCAGTTTTGCAGGCCTATTTCCTGGGGTCAGGAGGTCATCTGTCTCTTTTGTATTTAGTTTTAAAATATTGATATTGGCAATGAAGCCAGGGTGTGTGGAATTGTTGAGCCTCCCCTCAAATCACAGGCAAGAGCTAAAAAAAAAAAAAAAAAAAAAAAA
>NW_006284003.1:585962-587681 GCF_000327345.1 Myotis davidii
GAAAAATATAAAAAAAAAAAAAAAAAAAAAAGTCATCCGGTATGCTGAAAATGACAGCTTTGTTAAGCTCCAAGAAACTTTTCCCTAAATTGCCTAGGATTTGCAACCTGTCACGGAGTTTCTTTAGCAAGGAGAAGGTTAACAGAAAATCAATATTAGGAGATTCTTGAGATGTCAAGCTCCTCTCTGGAGGTCAGTGAAAGGCTTCAATGGGGTAAACATTGCTTCATTTTTTGCGTATGCTGAAAATGACAGCTTTGTTAAGCTCCAAGAAACTTTTCCCTAAATTGCCTAGGATTTGCAACCTGTCACGGAGTTTCTTTAGCAAGGAGAAGGTTAACAGAAAATCAATATTAGGAGATTCTTGAGATGTCAAGCTCCTCTCTGGAGGTCAGTGAAAGGCTTCAATGGGGTAAACATTGCTTCATTTTTTGCAATTATACAACTGAGTTTTGAAAAATCCAGTCACCTGAAGCACAGGCATTCCTTCTTGAAATCAATAAACTATCTGTCAGAAAAGAACCCCCCCCCTCCCCCCCAAGGTTGTAGGTAATAGATGATCTATGGAGGAAATCTTTAGGAATTCTGAAATATAAGATTTTCCTGTGGCTGCAGGAACCTTTCATTTTCTAGCTCTTCAAGCCAGCTTAGGAGGTGAATGAAATTGGCCTGTCTCTCTAAACCTTTCCGTGTGGGAGAAAGAGAAGAAAGAATTTAGGAGAGGTAAGTGCCAAAGTCTCAGAAGTATCTGACCCATTTTTATAGTATCAGAAGCTTCTCAGAGATACTTTCAAACCACTCCTGACACCATGGCACAGACATACAGGGGGGAAAAAGGAAAGTAGATAAGATGTAAATACTTTCTCACTTCCTCTTCTCTACTGTTCTCCTGGGGGTTTAAAAGATTGGTATTTCTCAAACCAAAGATAGTGGAGGACAAGTGTTGTGCTGAGAGAAGCCAGATGTCCCCCACAGGCAAACACACCAGCCCCTCTTTACAAAGGGCTCTCTTAGAGTTCACCCTGGGAAGGCCTGCAGTGACCTTGGATTTGGCTGGACGAGAAGCAGTGTTTTGGGGGATGTCAGCCATCCTGCCTAGGAGAGGACAGTCAAAGCCACAGAAATTGAGCACCCAACCCCTTGAGCCCTTCCAGGATGTCTCTTTTGCCTATTCTTCCTCCCTCCTGGCTTTTCCCCACATCAAAATTACTCCTTTCCCCTTTTCCTCTTTCTTGGAAACAAATCAAAACCCAACTACCAAGCATCCGCTCTGCCCATCAAAACTGTATCCAACCTTAAGTGCCCTACAGACATGGAGCACCTGGAAGAGATCTGAACCCCTAAGGGACAGGCCCGGGAGGCCACAGACTGTCCTCACTTCTCTGGGGTCTTACCTGTGTCTGGCTGCTCCTTTACCCCTCTGTGTGTTGCTGCAGCTTTTGTGGGCTCTTCTGTGTAACGGTTGTCCATTTTCCCTTTTTAAGCCTGTGAGAAACTTTTGGATGCAACCTAGTTTTGGTGACAAAAGGAAATGGTTTCTGTTGGTAAGGGAAACTAATCAGGGAGGAGGGGCAGCGATGTCTGCAGACACTTGCCCAGGGCTCAGCACTGGGCCTCTTTTGCCAGGGGACAGCGGCTGGATCTCCGGCTGAAAGGAGTGCTCTCTGGGTGCCAGGATTTCACTGGGGGTGGTGTGGTGAGGAGGGAGGGAAGAAGGGA
>NW_006284003.1:587691-589023 GCF_000327345.1 Myotis davidii
GGGAAAGAGAGAGACGGGCACTTGATTTTTTTTTTTAAAGAGACCCCGAAAAATAATGGCTTTTGTAAGAATCCAGGCATTCAAAGAGGTGTGTTCAAGGACATGAGTGCATTTATGCCATGGGGAATGTCTTTTATGGTAAATTAACTCCGGTTAAATTGAATATCTGTTCAAAGGGAAACTCTAGTAGTTAAAGCTGGTATTATCAGTAGAGCTTCCCTGCCCGCTCTCTCCTCCCTCCCGTCCCCCCCCCTCCCCCAGGTCGGTGAGAAAGGGATGCAGTGTAATGTTCAATACAAAGTGATGCTGGGGGAATTTTTTTAAACATTTAAAATGAGATTGCCTAAAAATTTCCGAGAGATAAATGAGTATTTATTTGGATTAACCCCCGCGGTCACCTCATGCCTTTGATCTGTAAAGACTGTCAACTTTATCCTGACTTTTCAAAAAGAAGAAAAGGCCCACACAAAGGAAATTAACGTCGTTAGAACGCCGACGGGAGGATTTTGCCTGGGGGGGGGGGGGGGAGCAGGAGGCTGTGCCCTAAAGGGTTAACGCGGAGTTAGTTCTCGAAATTTCCCCGACGTTACCTGCCTTCCCAGATCCACCGCCCCCTCTCCCCGGCCTCCACTCCCCACCCCCAGCGCCTTTCTTCTCCGGGCCCTGGGTTTACGGGGGCTGCAGCTGGTAGACTTGGCAAGCTCGCCTCATTAAGAGCGCTCTTTGAAAACGGACTGTGTTTGAGCATTTCCCTAATGAGGACAGGACGGGGTTAAAAAGTGACCATTTCATGGTTGACTTGAACCTGCCTACTTTTCTTGATGTGTCGTTGTGAAATGCTTGATGTGGATAACTCCCACTTGGGGAAGGAAAAGTCACTGGTTGCCTCAGGTCCGCGGCGGGGAGAGAAGGGGGGGACCGTGGGCAGAAGCGGGTGAGACCGGGAGAGGAGAAAGTTGAGAAAAAACAATCCAGAGGGAGGGAGAGAGGGTAAGAGAAACGGGGAATCAGGGGAGAGCCTCGGAACACCCCCACAGCACAGTTGGAAGTGGGGGTCTCGCTCCTGGGCCTGGGGCAGTCGAGCCCCACTCCGGGCCCCAGCCTTCCGCGGCAGCCCCCGCTAGGTAGACGCGGAGTTGTCCGCACTCACTTTTCCTCTCCATTGTCTGGGCAGCCTTGCTTCTACCTCTTCCCACCCACCCTCTGCGGAAAACAGGGATTTGGGGGGCGGCGTGCGTGAGTCTGCGAGCGCGCCAGAGAGTGTGTGCCGCGGTAGAGAGGGTGCAAAGCAAACCTCCACCCCCAGAAGACCCAAAATCAAGTTCATTCACT
>NW_006284003.1:589473-590128 GCF_000327345.1 Myotis davidii
CAGTGTTTCTCCCACTCGGCTGTCCCCGCGGCTTAAAGAGTCCGCAACGAGCACCGAAAGCTCTCTTCCAGGGCGGCTTTTCGTGTGTGTGTGTGTGTGTGTGTGTGGGAGGGTGCGGGACTTACCAAAAGGGCGGAAAGATCTATTTTGGAAAAAAAAAACCCCAAAACACAAAAACACAAAACCCCCCAAACAACTATGGTTTTGTTGCACTGGTATGAAACCTTAAACAAATGAGAGAGAGAGAGAGAGAGAGAGAGAGAGAGAGAGGGAGATCTCCAGTCCCAGGGATTTACCTCTGGCAATTCCTACAGTTCCAACCCCCTCCAGCTTCAGCTCCAGATCTGTGTGAGGAGGAGGAAGGTGGGGGGCGGGGGTGTGGAGAGGCTGGTGCAAAAGGAATGCGCGTTTGCAGGAGGAGGAGTAAAGCGATGATTGTGTAATTAAATAATAAAACAATCCTTAAGTCTGATTTGGAGAGAGCTCGAGCGGGGTCCAGAGGGTGGAACCGGTGAATTTTTCAACTTCCAAGTTTTGCAAGGAAAGAAAGCGAGAGAGGGAGGGGGGGAGAGAAAGAGCCCAGAGCAGAAAAGAGAGGAGTTTGGAGCCGAGCGGGAGAGCGGGATTTATCGTTTGGGATTTTTCAGGAGCTCGT
>NW_006284003.1:590375-590658 GCF_000327345.1 Myotis davidii
GTCGGCTCGCGGCAAAGTTTCGCCTGCGATCGCCACTCGGGAATCCTGCGGCAGGGCTCCGGGCTGTAACCTTGAACTTTCCCAGTGCGGTGACACATTCTCTCTGCTCTTGCTCCCGCCCTCTTTCCTGCGCCCCCCACCCCGCCTTTTTTAAAAAAGCATTTCACCACCAACCACTACCCCAATCCAACCCGCACCGATCCTCCGCGCACCTCCTAGCTCCCAACAACAACAACAACTGCAAAACAGAAAACAAATCCCCAAACCCAGGCAAAAAGAAACC
>NW_006284003.1:590674-591206 GCF_000327345.1 Myotis davidii
GGCGGCGGCGGCCTGGGAGAGCACGGCCGGCGCGCTCGGACGGCAAGGTCTAAAAGTGTAGATTGGATTTCACCCCGGGAAATCTAGCACGCCGAGTGAACTTGAATCTTTGGCTATTTAAGGAGGACTGGGTTTGTTGCGAAGTTGCGGCGATCCAGCGACCCCGTCCTGATTGATCGCAGCGCGGGGCTCCGATGACTGTAAAATGAATAGATGAAATTCTGGCTTCTCGAAGATTGTCTCGGGCATCTCCTGGAAAGTGCGTTTTTAAGGCGAAGTCATGATGTATTCTCCCATCTGTCTCACTCAGGTACATGTCTTGATCGCGCTTTGGGGCTTTCTCTCTAACCCGAAATGCCTTTGTTTTGTTGTGTTGCTCTCCTCTGCAGACAGTTCAAGGCTTTTTTTTTTCTTTTCTTTTCTTTTCTTTTTTTTACTTAAAAAAAATATCCCCCGTCCCTCGAAAAAGTGGCTGGGAGTTGTGACGGGATTTACCGGGCGGCGTGGGAGCCGGCGCGCGGCCTCTAGCCCA
>NW_006284003.1:591456-616613 GCF_000327345.1 Myotis davidii
TGTGCGAACCCCGGAGTGCGTGCTGCGGCGCGGCGCCTCTGCCCGAGGTGCCCGCCACCCCTCCGGTTTTTGCTCGCGCGCCCTGGGGCAGCCTCGGCTTTAGAGGGGCTTTAGGAGGGAGTAAGCCCTCATCAGCCACCGGTGAACTTGGACGAGAGGACTCGAGCAGGAGTCCTCGTGGGCACCTTTGGACTTCGCTGCGGGCTGTGGCCCGGCGACGAAGCCAGGCGGAGGTTGTGGTCGGGGGGGATCCATTCCTTTGCTTAATTTGGGGATCTGAAACTCTGGTCCTTCGTGATCTGCACTTGGCGGTTTACAGTGACCCCGCCACAAAGGTAGCCTTTACCTTAACACCAGTTAGCTGGTCGTGGTGAAAGTTAAGGACTTTTACAACACGTTCATTTTGTGCAGACCTGTTCATTTGACGATCTTCAGGCGTAGCTCCTATGGCAGAATGTAATGCTGAAAAAAGTAAAGTCATTTTTTTTTTAAAAAATATGCACGTTGAAAATTGTCCCAAGACTTTAGGAACAATGTTAGGAAATAAAATCCTGGCTTTATACTTTTTGAAAGAGCAGAATTGTATAATTTTAAACCAGACGGTCAATTGGAAAAGTGACCAGACCGAACAGACTTACCTGGGGGTGGTTTTCATCGCTGCCCAGCTAACTAACCAGCTAAGGAACTCACTAAGTATCTTAGCTATGAGCTGTTATTTGAAGCAGTATTTTAAACCTCTGGAGGTGTGGGGCAGTTTACTTTAGCTTTTAGGAGGATGTAGCATGATTGGTCATTGATAACCATTTTCTTTGACATTGGCATAAAGACTAAACAGTTAAAGGAGTGTCACCTCCTCTTAGGTGTGTTGCAATTTAAAAATATTCCAATATCACGATGATGCATTTTTATAAGGGACAAATGATTAAGATTTCAATTGTATGACAATTAGAAGCCATTGTGATTCAAAAGGACTGAGGCATTCATAAATTGTGAATGAAGATGAAAACAATGATAAGGCTTATTCAGTGATTGGATACAGTCCTGTAGCTTTTTGGCTGACACATTTTTTATTGTTTATATTTTGTTTGGCATCTGAGTATGATTAACTTAGATATGGCTATTTTCAGCAAGTAAACGTGCACTTTAATTTAACAAAACTGGAAAAATGAGTTGCTGAGCTATTTGTCCTTTAAAAGCTAAGAATAATGACCAATAAATACGATGATTGAACTGTGTCAGGTAAAACGAATTTCCTTTAGTTGTAAAAGTGACGTTTCATATTACCCATCATCAGGAATTTTTTTCTCTTTCTGGTAAACTATGGCCATTTGATATTATTTTTACATTATTGAAGCATTATTCAAATAAAACAAATTGAGATAAGCTTTACACTTGCAAAGTACTGACTCACTTACTCTCACCTGTACAGGATTGCTTTTCTGTTTTAATTTATGTTTCCAGCATTGGCTTTTTAGAAACATTGCTAGTGATTTACATACACTGCATTTTTTCTTTCCTCTACACATGTATTGAAAACTCACTAACTTTATCTTAATTTGTGTAAGTTAAAAATAAAATTGCAGCTTCTAGACATATGGACTGTCCGAAGCATATACTGCATCATCATTCTGCTATCACATCAGTAGTCAAGAATACATACTCACCAACACTAATTCATGGTGACTAATATTATCTACTGTTTAATAATGTAAATCTATGTTGATGTATTAAAACTATTTTGGGATTTAAACTCTATGCAAGAGCAGGTATTTTAGCTTTAGAATTCTCACTTAACTAATACTTTCTATGTGACTTTATAGGTAAGGTAAGGTAAGGTGTTGTAAATGTAAGGGCACCTTAATTATGTTGCTTTTACATCAGATCAATAATTTGGTTTTGTATTGGAAGAGCCTTATAACTGTAGCAAAACACTTTTTTTGGATTTTAAAATACAAAATAGAGAAATATTCTCAATTGGTTGAAAACTTTATAAAGTTTCAATTGTTGAAATGTCAAGATTTTTAGAAAGGATTTTAATTCAAAAAGAGCTACAGTTAAAGTTGATATGTAGCAGAATGTTATGCAAAAGTATCAGTGAATCTGTAAATCAGTATTTATAAATCAGTATTTATACATCACTGTGAATCAGATATAAAAGGATAATTAAGAACCATCATATATAAGATAGTATTTGCTTTTTCTAAAATTACTGTAAAATCCTTAATAATAATAACTTTCACTTGGCATGTTTGCATTGATATTTTTTTCATTGTCTGTCAAGTTCTGTAGTTACATTTTTAAATGGTTTATCGTTAAATAGCAATACTCCAAGAACATCTAGTATTTATTCATTAGCAACTATATTGGTCTAATTTTCCATTCTTACCATGGAAACCATTGTTGCTGTGAAGAAAAATCAATATTTTTAGTGGAATTAGGACTGTTTGCTTTTATATTTGAAACTTGTAACTTGTTATTTATTTTATCAATTTAGTTAAACTGAAAGAAGTTTTAAAAGAGCATTATTGAATCTCAGTGTATTTTAATAAAAATTCTGGAAGAGCAAGGTGATAATATAGAGCCATTAGATCTTAGATCACTTTGATGCCTTGCTTTAAAAAATAATTTTCATAATTGTTTAAAGTGTTATTGTGATAATCTATTAATTAGGACATTTGAATACCTTAATCACCTTTTTTTTTGGATGAAGACAGTTACTGTGCTTCATATTAATGCCACTCAAAATTATGAAAAGTATATTGCAACTTAGCATTAGAAAACAATCACACTTAGGAGATGACATTTTAGGCACGCTAATACAGAAATATATGTGACATAGCAAACCCCTACTTAGCATCATTTTTTTGAGGACATGTTTTATCAGTAAGTGCTTCACTTGAATGGAATCCTCATAATAGTAGAGCCCTGAAATATATTAGGGCAACTTTGTGGACTGTGAAAGTTTGCTACTCCTATTTAACAATAATGAAAACAATTTTTTAAAACATTACTTAGCAGCATCGGTGACAAGCTCAAGGCAACTTCATAAAACATTGTTTTTATGTGCATTTACTGAGACATTCCAAATTCAACCCTCAACTTGCAGTTTGATTGTTTAAAAATAATTTATTAAAATTTTGAGATCTGTGACGTGGTAGATGATTTGAAACGCAAACAAATGTAATCGAAAATATGTTTGATGTCTTTATAAGAAAAACGAAATGTCGCTGAACATAGTACTTAAGGATGCAAGTACTTAAGAGTTCCCGCATTGCTTAATATCTGTTAAAATAATTTTGCATTTTTAAGAGCATGAAAAGGGTAAAATGAGTGACACAAAGCTGCCTTCCATGTACTCTTTACATTCTCAAGTTTTTAGTTTATGAGTGTATAGATGTACGTTTTTTAGTCATATCAATAAATCATAGTTTAAAAGTCAGGTTATATGTATAGGAAGTGAATTCCCAAAGCATGTTTAAGCCCACATTTCCTTGAGCAGGGTTTCCGTTTGCATATGTTTCGAAGGGGGATAAACAAACTTTTTGTAGTTGCAGTGAAAGCTGAAAGCATGGCATCAGAAAGGGTATGGAGATAGGGAGGTCTTATCATGGGCTATGATTGCTGTGAGCAGGGCTGCCTTCCCACACAAAGAACAGATTGTGGTTTAACTCTTTCCATGGCCTAGTTTAATGTGCTCGCATAGTAACTGAATTGTTCGAATCTCTGCTGGAAACTACTGATCGGTTTAATGATTTCCTCCATGGCATTTGGTTATGCCTCATGCTGTGATATAATCATCTGTATTCTGTCGTGTTATAAAATTTTGATTTATATGTATCCTGCCGTAGGAGCGTTTTATGACAGTATGTTAAAACCCTTGATAACTGCGTTCTTGATTGGATGGGACATGCACCTCTTCCTTTTCTGAACTGCAAACGGCTAACATACCGCAGTCTTTAGCGTTGAAACTTTGCGTCTCATCATAAAAAATGGATTCCTAACTACATGGGATTTTGGGGACACCTTCTTTGTTAGGGTGCCATTAGTTGTACTTTTATCATCTTTACCTAATGGGATTCATCAGTCTGCTGGTTAAATAGAATTGATTCCACATAGTCCAGGGTGACCGTCACTAGTGTATCCATTCTAACTTGGGAGATGATCAGTCAGAGAAAGTTACTTCGTGACTGGTTGGCGTGACAATACAGTTAACGTGACCAGGAAAGTGGCCGCGGTGGAAGTTCTTGCTTGCTTCACCTCTTAGCTTATTGCACGCATGCAGTATGCGTGCACAAGATGTGAAGGGCTTTTTCTGAGCTCATGAGACAGGTTTTACCTACGGCAGGAAATAAGGAAACACGGACTGCTTTGGAAAGCAACTTGAAATATTTGTAGGTAAAGATTATCTTCCACTCCTTGTGCTTCCCTTCCTTGAAAAAGGCTTAGGTGAAACAGGCAGGAAGAAAAGTGCAGGAGCCTAAGGTAAAACCACTTAATTCGGAGGATAGGCTACTAAACCATCTGTACGCACTGGCGCAGACTTGCAAGCACATGATAGGGGCACCCACCATCCTGCCCGAAAGCTCGTGAGCGTAGCAAATGAATCATATTGATTCCACAAAAGCAGTGAGTGACCAGCCGTGCAATCCTGGTGTCACCCTGCCACTACATGCAGAGACACAAAGAATGTAAAGTTGGTGCCAAGTTGCCATTTTTCATTGTTCACCTCAGATTGATTTTTTTTAAAGGCGTTTAGAATAATTGCTGAACTCATGTGATCAGTTAACAAATTAACTGAGGCTGCGGGGCTTCAGATTCTAGAGAAAAAGCTGCCGCAAGAACATTTGTGTAATTTTCGTTTTCAGCTTAACAAACTTTTCTTTAAAAAATGCAAGAGTGTCTGCGTGTCTGTGAGAGAGCAGGAGAGTGTTGCGTGTGCGTGTGTGCGTGTGTGTGCGTGTGTGTGTGTGTGTGTGTGTGTGTGTGTGTGTGTGTGTGTGGTGGGGGCTCCTGGTGGTGGAGGGGGCGAATGCATTGCTCAAAGTATGGGAACCTCTGTTCAGGACACTGATACACAGGCTGCGTCCTTTGCCCACTTTCCCTCACTGTATACCGGTTTCTCTAGTTACCACTCTTGGAATGGTGCTGTTTCAGTGTTGGAATGTTGGACGTTTGATAAGAAAATGGATCAAGTTTAATGGCGCATGCTCTTTGTGCCACCAGCAGCCTCTTGCTGAGAGCATGCTCCGAAAGCGGGAACTGTGTGGCATTGCACTGAGCATCTATATGCTTTGTGTTTCTGTGCCACAGAGGAGAGAAATGAACTGTGGCATGGCTCCTGCCTTCTGAACAGCTCTGCACCGGTTAAAAAAAAAAAATCTCACTGTGTTCTTTGTAAAATGGTACTGCATAGTGTTAGTTGGTCAATCCAATATTTAAATATGAAATTATGTGCCAAGCACCTTGGTTGCTTACGTTTTACAGAATGCAGGATATCTGGTGGGAATGAGGGGGATGGGGCCGGAGTGGAAATACAAATGTAAACCTTATTTTATTTTTAGGAGGGAGAATCAACCTGTGCATTTTGGTGGAGAAGGGGCAGCTTGGCATACTTGATTTTCTTCTCGTTCTACTGTTTTGGTCATTTTAAATAAGGGAAGAATATTATTTTTTATGCGTAACTTTTCGTGCTGAATTGGGAGTGCACTGTGGTCTTATTTTTATTTTACTTTATTATTTTATTTTATTTTATTTGAGCCTTTAAAGCGAAACTGACCGTGTCTGTTTTTTCTTTCCTTGTCTCCCGCAGGATGAATTTCACCCATTCATTGAGGCCCTTCTCCCGCATGTCCGTGCAATCGCCTATACTTGGTTCAACCTGCAGGCTCGGAAACGCAAGTACTTTAAAAAGCACGAGAAGCGAATGTCAAAGGATGAAGAAAGAGCAGTCAAAGATGAGCTTCTCAGTGAAAAGCCTGAAATCAAACAGAAGTGGGCGTCCAGGCTCCTGGCCAAACTGCGCAAAGATATCCGCCAGGAGTACCGAGAGGACTTTGTGCTCACCGTGACTGGCAAGAAGCACCCTTGCTGTGTCTTATCCAATCCCGACCAGAAGGGTAAGATTAGGAGAATCGACTGCCTGCGACAGGCAGACAAAGTCTGGCGTCTGGATCTAGTCATGGTGATCCTGTTCAAAGGCATCCCCTTGGAAAGTACCGATGGAGAGCGGCTCATGAAATCCCCTCATTGCACAAACCCAGCACTTTGTGTCCAGCCACATCATATCACAGTGTCAGTTAAGGAGCTTGATTTGTTTTTGGCCTACTACGTGCAGGAGCAAGGTAGGAGCAGATTGTTCTTTCTTCTCGCACCGCAAACACTGCCCACAAGTCCCACATCCGGGATGTCTGGCTCGGGTTGAACGGTCCTGGAGGCCCCTAGATCTCCCCCCTCACCCCCTCTGGGTAGAGTGGCATGCGGTCTTCCACTCAGGTGCCCACTGCCCCGTGCAAGCCCTGGAAATAGATGCGGCGCTTTCATACCTGGATAGGCGTGGATATTTAAAGAAAGACCACACAGAGATACGTTTGCAAATGTCTTTGAAATAATCTACCTTTTTTTCAAAGGCACAGAATAGTCTGAAAAAATACGGTTTGTTACACTTTACCGTTTTTGTCTTAAGGCTACATTCCTTGCACCATCTTTTCTCAATGTGAAAATGTAACGTTATTTATGAATAGTTGAAGTGCACTTTAAAAATCTTTGTATTATCCTCAGAACTAATGAGGGAGGTGAACCTCGTGCACACATCTAGTGCTATTGCACTGAAAATAGAATTAACATTTCCTATTACAAAATGCTCAGATAGCCAATATCAGAGAGTATATTTTATGACAGACCTAGACTTACTTCATTTAAATGTTTCTATCAGTACCTACTTTTGATTGTATGATATTCTTGGTAGGTTAAGTGGACTATTGTTGTTTAAATAATTTGTTATAATATTTTTCCAGAGTGACTTTGGAACACTTAATATTGTTAGTTTACTTAAATGTAAATTCATAAAACTTACCGAGGAGAAAAGTTGCAGCTCTTCTGATAGAACAAAAAAAGAAAGTGGACCAGTTACACTGGTTTAAAATAAATCTAAAAAAGAATGCAGAAACCACATACCATACCTATTTTTTTAAAATACTTGATAAAGAAAGTGATATAAATATTGCCTCAATAATTCAAAAATAGGTGATATTTTTGCTGAGTGTTTTTTGAGTTGATGAAATATGTTTCCTTACTATTTTTATTTTTCTTCACATATTTTCCTTAAGTAGGTGAGAATTTCTTTTCTTCAAATCAATGTGTCAGGATATAGATGGCCTGGTATTAGTAACAGTCCATAGTAAAACATTATTTTGAAAAACAGCATACCAAAAGTGGGCAGAAGTTTGATCTGCGACACATGGTGGGTTATTTCCTAACTTGGCCTGGCGGTAGGGAAAATGGCCTATAGATAGTCAGGTGGCAGATGGTTATCAGATATTTGTCAAATAAATGTGGGATTTAATACAGTGGTATGAACTTTATTATCATCCAGAAGATAAAACATCAAAATTACTCTGCCTCATAAATCTAGGTAACTTACTATGTGCTTTTTGTCTTTATCTTTCCTTGATACAATTTTAGAGATATGTTTAAATGTCATTTAACCTTTTTTTTGTTTGATTTTAAATAATGGTGCTGGACATCATACATTGGGAAATACTGCCTTTTTTTTTTTTAAAAAAAAAGAAACATTACATTTATTATTTCTATGCATTTAAGAATTAAAGTCCAAGTAATGATGGTTTGGGGAAAATACATATTTTCACCCTATGTGTCCTAAAATAAAAGGTCATTAGCACATGACACTTAATTTGATTGGCAGCTGTCTAGGAGGTGACATTTTAAGGTGGGTTGTATGTATGTGCTGGCTTGACTGTAAATATATTGTCACTGTGTTGTGAAAGTCAAGGCTAGAAGTAAAGTTTTTAAAAAGTGGGTCATGTAACTTTTCAGTGCAGTGGAGGGAAGATTTGCAAGCATTTGCCTGCTGCTCACATTTTAACTTGCTTGAAGACTAGTCTGTGAGGTGTGCACGTATGGACATCCACTCCCAGGGCAGGCAGCCAGTTCTCTGGGCTGATGAACTGACAATAAAGAACATACCCCTTAGATTTGTGAAGATAGATTGAAGGAAGAAAGAAAAACGCACAAAATGCTTTCTGCATTTCACCATCCGTCACGAGAATCGTAAAGCTTGAAGCAGCTCTTGGAGACCACATTTTCAGATCCAACATTGATTCTGCTGTTGTTTCGAGGCTCCGTCATAAAAACCTTTCATTATTTCACCCTGTGCATCTAATTTGTAACCTCCCCTACCTGCCGGTCCATCATCTCTTCTTAACATCTGTTGGCTCTTCCTTTGAAAGAAAAAAAAAATCACATCAGGATGCTTTTGTGTTTTCCCTTTTTCAAAACTTTTTTTTATTTTTGGGCAAATATAGGCTAATGGTGTCGTTTTGCAGTTGATTAATGAAGGCATCTTAAAAGATAAGTCTGCAGTCAGTGAGGGCTGCCTGTTTTCCACAGTGACCTTTTATTTCTCTAAGTACAAGAAAACCCACTTAAGTCTGTTTTATATATCAGGTAAAGAAGTACAAAGAAAAACATGAAAGAAAAATCAGAAAAGAAAAATGTGATGTTTGCCATGGAATGAGCAGCAACATTACCTTTCCCCCTTTTTTCTTTCTTGCCTCACTTCTAAACGACTGGGAGGAAAACGAGAGAGAGAGAACAGGGAGAATGCCAAAGATGGTTGCCACTGGCACCAGGATTGGCATCAGCCCCTCTTTGTTTAGCTCAGGGTGCCCGTGATTTGTTAGTTGGCATCCGCATTGCAGTGCGGAGTGATGTTGCAATATATTGACAATTTCCAGATCTGGAAATGTCAATAGTCCTCTTGGTTATTTATACAAGATCATAAACGGCATCTCTTCTCCAGGATGAAATAAAGACCAACATATAATAAAGTTCCATTGTTGACCAACTTCCTATGCTTTCCTTTTTCCCTCTTTCTCTTTTGGTTCAACCCACACACACTTTTTTTTTTTCATGCCCAGAAGCCTCATCTTTTTTTTTTTTTGAAATGTGGAAAGAGTTACTATAGCTTTCACAAGCTATAGTGCTACATCTGCATCTGATATGGTTTTGGGGAAAATTTATGCATTTCGAAATCATTTTTGATATATAGTTCATTAGACTTTTGCATCACGTGGCCGCAAGGCAGTATTTTCTTTAAAGCACAACCTCTTTGTTATGCAGCTTCTTCTGTGCCTATAGACTGGTTGGCCGCAATTTAGCCCATTTTTTCTATTTCTCTACATTAGCAAAGGGTCATGTTCAGTAGAGTCATTTATAACATTATGTGACCCCTCCCACTTTACCTAAAATACACACATCATTCGGGAGTGACTGCGTTTAAATCCATAAAATCACTGGACGCTATTGCTGCAGAGGGCTGCGCCTCGGCTGTTTCGTTGCTACAAGAACCGCCATTTTGTTTGTGAAGTGCCAGGCGAGGGGAAAAAAAAGGCAGACAGTGTGCTTGATGCCAATAATGGTTGCCAGTGGCACCGAGGTTGGCATCAGAGCCTCTTTGTCTAGTTGCTGAATGCCTTTGATTCGTTGGTTGGCATCCGCATTGCAGTGGGCACACTGGAAAGTTTCTGACAATCCCTGAATGAAAGCTGCTTGCTTGTTTGCTGCAGCAAACCTTAGCTAATGTAAAACCCTTTCTTTCTTCTTTTACTTTTAGGTTTTTTATTTTTTAAGATTGGGAAAAATTAAAGGAAAAAAAAAAAAAAAAAAGAAGAAGAAAGAAAGAAAGAAAGCTCTAAAGGGGCCTCCATTTCCCCAAAGATATTAAAGATGTCCAATGATTCCTGGGCAGGTGGTACCTCTTCCCCATATTGTCTTTGTTATTGCGTGTATGACAGCAAAGCAAGGCAAAACAACACACAAAAAGCAGGCACACCTCGCACAGCACACCTTCCAGACACACACGTGTGCTTCCTATAGGATCCGGGCTGTGCTAGGAGGAGGGCGTGGAGGACCAGCCAAATGGAGCGAATGTGCGGTGTGTTCATTAGGACTGACTATTTCTTTCGGTCACATCACTACGTACCCTCCACTCCCACACTCCCAAAATGTATACCGACATGTTGAGAGGACCTCACTTTTCTTTCCAGTTAGTGTAAATGATTAAAAAAAACCCAAACTATGTATGTGAGCAAACCCGAAGGAGGAAAGTTGTGTTTTTCAGGTCTGATAGAAATCCGGCATGCCTGAATGTTTCAGGGCTGCATCAAAACCTGGCCAAATTCTCAGTGCACAGTTCTGCACACCAGGAAAGCCAACCAAAAGGCTGAAATAATTTTGGTTGAAGTTTCCTAGACAGTTAGCATTAATATTGCTTTCTAGTCAACCGCCATTCTCTGGTTAATTAATCAGAAGGATTAGCAGTTCTACCCAAAGCTCTGCACAGAAGGAAGTCTGGCCTATGGGAGGCCTGGCGTTGCCGGGTGGGGTGAGGCAGTGGGGCTGGGTTTTCTCAGAGGCAGTGCAGGGTTCTGAGGAAAGAGAGGTCGCAACGCACGAGACCTTTAGAGAGCTCAGGAGGTAGTCACTGTTGTCATGAGTTTAACAGATTAGAGTTTGAAGGAAGTCAGCCTAACTGATTTTTGGCCTGTACTTTGCACTCGTATTAAACATGTTTTGGAGGCTAGCGAGAGTTCAGGAACCTCATGGCTCCCGGCCGAGGGGCATTTGCCTGAGCCTCGTGGCTCCCCGAAAACTGCGATCCACTGTTAGGGGGCAGCTGCCGTGGTCTGATGGTTAAATGTTCATTAAAGTACACGGTGAAGTTTTGAAAACTACGACTTGTTTACAGGGGAGGTTGTAATCCTGCTTGTTTTTGAAACGGAACCCTTCCTGGTTGTCACATACCATCAGCAAGGAAGTGAATGCTAGGAATTATTTTCCTCCTTCAGCCCCTGACTTGTGGAATCCTTTGGGGGCAACAATTATTTCTTTATGAAAAGCTTAAGTAGATAATTGTTTGCGAGTTGACAGCGGGCTTTAACATTTTAATACATTCCACTTCGTTTGCAGGTATTTCCCATCACTGGGAACTGGAAGCTTTCACAGTGTGTTAAAATGAGGATGGTCTGGGTGTGCTGGCCTGTGAAAGGCTAGAGAGCATGCAGTCTGTAAGCACGTTTGATTAAGGGGAACCTCTAAGTTTTCCTATCCTGCATCCTGTCCTTGACTGAACTCCTGAACTCTAGTGCTCATTTGTTTGCATTCTGGCTCGCACACAGTTCACCAGATAAAGAAGGGCTCTTATTGGCATGTCTGATGCCTAGGCTTAATGAGACCTTTGTGGGAACATATATTGTAAGATAAGATACTTAGCAGTTTTCTCACTGATAAGAAGAAGACATGGTCTGAGGGGCCAGCAGTTTGCTCTCTGTGCCATGATGTCCCGGCCATGAGATGGTCTGGCCAGACAACTCAAGAGTTAAACTCTGAGGCCCCACATGCCAGCTGGGGACGCTTGGCATCTGTGTTCTGATATGGCAAACTAAGGTCTTGCATTGCTCTTCATATGATCTCACTTTTCAAAGGAAAGAGAGAGAGAGAGAGAGAGAGAGAGAGGAGGGGGAGAGAGAGGAGAGGGAGAGGGAGAGAGAAGAGAGAAAGAGATAGGCTCATTTGTACTATCAATTATGATTCTTGGATATTTAAAAACTGTAATAACCCACTTTCTAGAGGCAGCAAAGGTTGGTAAATATCCCAGTGACAGTGTTAGGCACCCCTCCACACTTGCACTGTCCCTCCATACACACAGCCCTACATATTTTGAGATAAAAATATTCATCTAGATAATAGATTTGGATTTGTAAATGTACACCTTGCCTCCTGTGTGGCAAAAGAACTCCATAGGTAAAAGAACTGGAATGATGTCCGTTATTCAGGAATAGTGGTAATTTGGGGGAAATGTGAATTGCTGTGACAGGGGACGATGGTTGGGCTTCCAAAAGGTGTCCCCCGCGCCCCCCACTGCCTCCTCGAACAGTGCAGTAGGTGCCTGGAGACTTGGAGCTGGGCAGGAGCCATTCAGGGAGCCCACTTATTGCCCCTGCTTTAGTTCTTTAAAGTTTCTAAAGTGGTTGTGGTACCTTGGAACTATGTCTACAGATAAATGTAATATAGATTTGGTAGGATTTTTTAATTTACTTGTTTTTCCCTAAATTTGAGAGGAAACTGCCAAAAGGAAATCACAGTATTAATCCTCCATGAACTTTTTCCTTTTAAATTTGGCACCACAATTTGAAACAACAACCCAAGATGTCTGACTTTCACTGTGCTCGGTGGATGGAAAACCTAGACCAGCGGGCTCCTTAAAGAACTCTTTTAGAGGACGCTGGCTCTTCCCACCTCTGCCCACTGGTTATAATTTAAGTATCTAAAGAGGGAGGGACCCTTTGGGTAGCTGTGTCAGAATCTTCTGGAATTCCTAAAGTTGAGATGAGTTTTCATTTCTGTCATCCCAGTGGCTTACATGATAACTCACTATAATAAAAGGGCTAATGATTGCTTTTGTGTGAAGCTTAAGATTTGCAGAGGGTGGAAATAGCATTACATTCTCATTGAAATAGGAAATTCTTAAATGCCTGTGAATTATGGGTGAAGGCAAGGGAGATCCCTGACTCTGAAAGTAGCTTTCCAGGGGAGGGGCGGGGGAGAAGTTTCTCTGCAATGTGTAAAAAAGAACAGCATTTGCTAGTGTGAGGTTGATGCAAGTCGAACTCGGGACACTGAGGCGTTTTTCAGTGTCTGTGCTGTGGCAGAGCAAATGATTAGCCAGCATAAGGTTCAAAGCAAAGTTTTCTAACTTTCCCCCCCTCCATCCTTGTGGAGGAGGAATACTTTTAGAAATCTCAAGGACTGGTGGTTATGCGATCGGAAACTGGAGTTATTACAGCAGCACGCCTCAGTGCCAAGCATAGCAAGAGGGGAGCTTCCTCATAATCACGCTCACTTCTGTGGCAGCGTGGTATGTCTTCTCATGTTAAAGTGCATTCTTGGGCCCTTGAACTCTAATTATGTGATGTGGTTAATTTAACTGAATTCAGTTGTGAGGATTTGGCCTAGAGAACAGATCCTCAAACTGCAGAGAACTTGTGAAAACTAAGTGTGCGCAGTGTGGGGAGAGTCTGTGGGGTTAGCTTGTATTAGCCTGAGCATTACAGGATGTGAGGCTAATGGGACCTGAATGGTTGGGCTTTTTGGTTGTTATATTATTCAGAAAATTGGAAGAAATGGCTACCAATTAACCAACGAGGTGGAAAGACCTTGAGGCTGAATTGAAGGCCACATGTACCCCCTCAAAAAAAATTTTTTCCTGCAAATTTAAATTAAGTGATATTCTAAGATGGGAATGCAAACGATTCTTGTGCATAAATATATGGTTTGTAATAAAACACTTAGATACACATATTTTCTCTGTTTATAATGATCGTTTATACAGGACAGCATTGATGAATCACAGACAAATTAAAGAACTCTGAATAAGGACTATATAATTGAAAATATGGGGTGATGGATGAAGTAATTTTACTAGCTGAGAGTTGCCTGGAGGTTGTATATTTTCAGAAATTTAAGTCAGTTCAGAGCATGTAGTAAGTTATGGCTGAAGCACAAATCAGTTGAAAATGGGATTTGTTTAAGTAAGTGCAAAAAAGAAAAAATCAGAATTGCCTTTGAAAAAAAAGATTATTTAACCCAATATATGCAGTTTTCAAATTCTGGTTAGCTTCAAAATAGAAAATTCAATAAATAGTATCCAGTTGAATTTTAAAATACATAGATCTCCCACAGAATCACACAAAAGCATTTAACAAACATCTGTTAATATTGTGACATAAATATATATTCTGATGTTGAATGAAGCTGAATATTTTTTTTTTTTCCAAACCTCGCTTGTTCAAAACTCCCCTTGGGAAAAAAAAAATACATGGAGAAATGAATTGCTGTTAACAGGAATGGTAGAGTTTAGAACACAAATCTAGTCATGAGCCCAGATGTTAAGAAAGTTATTTGAAAGAAAGCGAATTCTGTAATTCATGTGCGTAGGGGATTACATTCACGTCTAGGTTAATAACACGAGGATGTCAATATGAAGTCTATACCCCTCTATTAGTGAATTCCAAAGTGTGAAGAATGTTCCTGCTTAGGACAACTTGTATTTTATTATTCTGACATCTGCAGTTTCTGGATGGATTACCTTAAATTTGCTATGCTATGTTAAAAGCCTTGTTTTATGAGGTCGGTCTCAGCGTCTGGCCTTGGTGTCAGGAACCCTGCTACGTGATGCAACTCGCCTTGTTAGGTTTAATTGACCAAAGCTGATGTGTTAAAACAATTCATTTGTGCTGTAACTTATGCCCTGGCTAAGTTGCTACCTGAGTCCTTTGACCTTGACTTGTCTGGGTCATGAAATGGCTGCAAGCTGTTTGACCTTTCTATTGTGTGGCAACGTCACTGTTTCCTCTTCTTCTTTTATGGTAATAGCTGACAAAAAGCCCCAGCCCTGACTTTACACCCCAGTGGACTGGAGGCGCCCCTCTGCAGCAGCTCCGTCTTCTGTGTGACACGGTCTGGCTGGAGAAGTGAGTGTCTTTTGTTTGCGGACAGTGATGGGGACAGATTTGCAGCCCTCCTGGCTGTAGGAGGTGCGGGGTAGTGTTCTGGCTTGGGGAGGCTTTTGGCATTCTTCTGGTGAGATTTTCAGTTTCCGTGTTTTATGATGATGCATATCACAATTTCCTTTCCCCCACTCTTCTGAGGTCAACTTTTCAGCTTTTTATATTTATGGCTTCCTTAATAATCACTTTTCAACGTTTTCAGCTGTTACAATAAAAATATTTTATTGTCCTTATATAGGATATCATGGTAAATTCAGTTATGCTTTCGGTTACCAATGTGTAAGTCCTAAAACGATTGACTTTTAAACTTCACCCTATCAATTTTGGTCCATTTTTGGAAAAAGCTGTATGCTCAACATGTAGGACAAAAAAATAAAAAAAAATAAAAACGAGAGTAATGTTGCCACTTTATGTATTCCATCTCACATAATTTTAGAGGAAGCCTATTTTTTGTGACTTAAATAGCTAAATTTTATGACTTAGTAGTGAACCATTAGTAAAATTGAAGTTTCATTTCTGTGGGGATTTTTGCCAGTATTTCTCTCATCTATTTATTTTAATGGATATAAAAATTGTGTTGTTTTTTTCTATTCTCTATTAAGAGCTCATATGCAAAAGCAGAGAATTTTATATCTGTTCTCTTCTGCAGCAGTGAAATAATTTTATTTTTAAAATATTGGAAATGCCTTCTAAAATGTTAAAACAGATATTTTTATCCTACCAAATTTTTCTTTGCCAAATATGACATTGTAGTTCATGATTTTTCCTATATTTGCCAGATTAAATATTTAAAATCCAAGCTGTTACATTTTATTTTTACATTATTAGAGGAGAAAAAGGAAGTTTAAGTTAGAATGTGCATTTCCTGACTGGTATGTCGCATACTGTTTATACATGTGTGTGGGTACACTGACAGATGAGACACAATGTGGTGCAGGCAAGAGAACCTTGGGGAAAAAGCGCTCCATTTTTCTATTCCCATTTTAAAAAAAACCATCTGAAATGGCAGGTGAGAGGGTTTTTCTTCCTTCTCTTTCTCTTTCTTTGGTGGTGGTTGTTTTAAACTATTTCTCCCCCAGGACTGTTCCCAAGATCAAGGAATTTAACTGCTTTTCAGCATTAAATATATGGATAATCCAACATCCTATAATCTCAGGAGAGCGGTGAAGGAAATGCACTGAATCAGATTTTAGTCAGTAGCCTCTGTTTCTCTCTCCTCCCCTACAATAACCAATCTAGACTAGAAGATACCTCTCTTGCCCTTTTCTTATGCACTGGTGTCCTCAGTGGTAGTGTGGACGCGGAGTTGGGTTGGGATGTGGTTAGTGGGCTAATGGATCATGTGCAGTGGGGCTGTGGTACAAAAACAGCAACCAGCCCCTGGGGATTTAAAAAATGTCTATGACTTCTTCCAGAAGTCTGCCTGAGTTCTTCCATTGAAAGCAATTGAAATGGATCTCAGCTGTTGCGTTAAAGAGGTTAAGTTCCTGGACCATGGGTAATGGGTGCGTGCATGCGTACATGCTTGTGCTGCAGAGTTGGAGGGAAGTTCGAGAAACAAAGAGAGAGGTAGGTCTTACATCTTGCAGGGATTACATAAGAAGGAGGGCTCATTCGTAGATTGAGTAAATAGCGTGCGATTTAAAGTATTCTGTCATTCTCTGAATTTTGGATTGCTTTGGGAGTAGAGCCCATCTCCCTCCCTCCCGCCTTTTCGGTCTCTGTGGAGCATAGAAAGTAAGTGCATGAATCTGACATTTTGGGTTCTAGTCTTGGTTCTGCCCTTTATCAGCTTTGTGACCTTGGTCAAGTCACGTAAGCAGCCTACGTCACAGGGCTGTGCTGGGCTGTGTTAGGATCACATGAAATAATTAGGGTAAGTGAAAGCAATACTGTCAATTCTAGCCATCGTTACTGTAAAGGGACATAACCTAATGTAGATGTCCAGAGAAACTACCCAATAATGAAGAGAAGGGAGGGGTTGGGCATTAAATAAGACCATCAATTAATTAGTTGTTATATATTTCAGATGATAAGACATTCCAGAGAGAAAATGAAAGTCCTGATCACAGTAATGTGTATAGATATTTGTTAGTGGATCCTCTGAATGTAGGCACGTAAAGTTAGCTAGTTGTATGTAGTTTGAAATTGATTTAAATTGGAATTGCTGTGTAAATTTTAGCAATCCTTTATATCAGAATTACCAGGGAATTAATTTCTTGGTCAATCTAGGAGTATTTGAAAGAAAAAAATAAAATAATTTTATTAATGGCACGCTGAGTAATTAACTCAACTTTTGTGTCGAATGAAGTGTATTGTAACTCATTGCAATTCTCTATATTCCATTGTACTCCAATAAAAGCACAAGACTTTTATTTAGCAAAAAATTAAATTGCCAACATTTGGGAGCGCTACACTTATGTTTTAGATTTAGTTGGACAGAAGTGATGATGATGTGGCTAGACTGGATTGTTCTTGAAGAGAGCAAGCTGCTGGTTTTTAGATCTAAGCCTGAACATGTCTTTATTTAAAAATGACCTCTGGTTGGGTTGAAATGCAAGATGTTTAATTAGTTACATGAATTGTTTTGATTTAATTGCCATTTAACTCTTCTTTTTTTTTTTTTTTAAGTCAGTCTTTCCCATTCGTCCTTTTTATGGCATTGAGAAAATTAATTAAATGATCTCTAGAGGAAAAAAGTTAATATTTCTTACTTACAGTGATTTCACTTTTACTAAGAACAACTGGAAGCAAAATGGGATGTGGGTAAAACATTTACTTTTTCTTTCCAAACTAGATTTGGGATTAGCGTTGGACGTGAGTGGCTCTGGTTGGTTGGATCCGTGTGGTCATGAAGCCACTGTGCGGCCTGGATCCTTGGGGAACTAGTCATGGTGCTTGCTGTCCAGGGCCAGTGGGTCTCCCCTCCCTCACTTTGCACAGCAGGTTTGGGAAGCGGACAGATTAGCCCATATCCTCAATCCCTACGAGGGAAATACTTAAAATCGCATGTCACATGGATGCAGTGCAAAAACCCAAAAAAATTCATTCTCTTATATGAAGCCTTTTTATCATCACAGCCAAGGGGTTCTAGCCAGGAGTTAATAAGAAAAGTTACCTCACTGTTTGTTCATCAGTTAAAGGGTAACTAGGGTGTACAGAAAGCAGAATCAGAACATTGATTAGCTTGTTCAGATCCTGGCACATAATTTTTAATAATCTGTGTCATGACTTTCTTTTTGAGCATATACCTGGATTTTTAGTTCTGTTCATGCAATACACAAAAGTTACAAAGCATGTGTTTTAGTTCAGGAAACAAACTGCATGTGAAAATGTTAAAGCTATAGAAAATGTATTGCTGTTAATGGTGGAAGGATTTGGTATTTTGTCTTTCTACTTCATTGGAAAAAGCTTTGTTTACACTCATGGTTTAAAGTTGATGTTGACTTAAAATGGCAATGCGTCCGTGGTTCTTTAATATTGGTTGTCTTTCAGAGCCTCCTGGACATGGTAACATATTTCTTTAAATTTCCTGATGGTGAAGCATTAATATTTTTGGATAAGACTAACAGTTATCATGTAACAGTATCTGTTCAGTCTCCAAATAAGGGAAAAGCTGCTTATAGTAATATGAGGATCACTGGTCTTACAATAATTAAATAGACTTGTTATACTACATTAATCTCTTTTGGAACATTTGGAATGACTTCTTAGTACTAACAAACACAGCATTAGGGCCTACAATTAATCTGCTTTTTGTATCCAACATTTGTATAATATAAAACATGTGTCTAGAGAAACATATTTCAGGTTTAAGATGAGTTCATAGGAGGACAAAAGGAAATTATATTGGACCATTAAGCAATATGATTCCAAGAACTGATAAAATAGGGAATTCATTTTGAGTCAGCATAGGTAGATAACATTGTTTTCAGTAAGTTTTTGTTTTTTGGTGGATACCATGCTTGGGCTCTCAGAATTACTTCTCCCCTGAGATCCAGGTTTTGTTCATGACCCACCAGGTACAGTATATGCAATATGACGTGGAAGCATTCTTAAAAATCTAATAATACAGGAGGTTGTGTTCACACCTTGTGAGCTGGTGTTTCTTGGTACCTGCCATTGATACAGTTATTTATTAATCGTAGAGAACATGAAGGAGACCCCGTTTTAAAGTCTGCTTTGGTTTTGTCCAGTGTTTCCTAGAGATGGTGTAAGTTAATGACAGACTGTGCATCCACTAAGCAAGCAGCATGTAACAGATCTGTTGAAGGGACTTCTGAGTTAGGATTATGTTCACATCTTCTGTTGTGGAAGCCCCATGAGGCATACTTTCCTCCTGGATGTGGGCTCTTTATTGCGGTTGATGGGAATCCAGTCTTAGGTGTTCCAGTTACAGGAAAAATATTTTGCGAAGGATGAAGGATTGGTTCAATTTTAGGACAGATTGCATGCGTATGCACAGAGTTCTAGGGAAATGCAGAGATTATTGAGTGGTTTGCATCCATTTTAGACCATGTGCCTGGGACCAGCGAACACATTGTCAGGGAAAAACACGATGTAGCAACAATATTAGATCATGCAAATGAGACTACTGAATAGTAATAGTTATGGGCAATATTTTGGAAAACACTGATTAGTGACAGTTTTATTACAGCAAATGTATGTATCAAGTCCCCAGATTTCATTGTAATGCACTGAAAACAGATGTCAAAGTGTCCCAAACAGAATTTCATGCTTAATCTACATATTGCACGGAAAGTACAAACAAACCATTTAGAATTCTGTTATTTAATCCTTTTTAGAAGGAATGAAAATATACAATTTAGATTAACTCCATTCTTTCTTTTAATTTCAGTTTTTGTTTTCTAGGGGCGGATGATAAATTATTATTTTTTTTGTTTCCTATATTCTTAAGATGCTTATGGGATAAGATATATCTACATATGGACATGGTTTTAGTTAATGTACTTTGAACTGTAAGTTTCTGAACATAAGGTCTTTGCATTAAAAAAGAAGAAAAATTAGGCTCTAAATTATTTAGTGGCCTGGTAATGGGATTACCTTCTTCTGTTCCTTTGTTTACTGATGTAGAATTTCACTCTGTGACACACAGTGATTGAAGCAGCATGCTGAAGGAGAAAAGAAAATTAGGTAGCCTGACTACTGTTTGCAAGTACCTGAGAGTCTTAGGGCCTCTCAGTGACTCAGTTTCTTTATCTGTCAAGTGAGGAAATTGGCTTGAGGACTTCTCCTGTCCCTCTGAGTTCTGGCATCCTAGGAATTTGGCCTCTGGTTACCTTGGCTGAAGGGCATTGCCCTTCAGATTAAGCAATATTTAATGAAGCTTAGCATACTCTTATTAAATATGGGATTTTAATACATTTGTTTATGAAAGAGAAATAGAAAATGTGTAACTTGACTCTTGAGTAACACTCTCAAGTTGCTCAATTCAGAGTCCAATAGTCAGATCCTTTGGTTCAATCTAGATAAAAAGCTTTCTTTTTTAAGAAAGAGGTCTTTAACTCATATAATTTTAGAGCTGGGAGAATCCCTAGAGACCTTCTCACTATGCAGCTGTGGGTTCTGAGTCTAAGAGAGGCCCAAAGACACTTTGGTTGCTTGTGTTCGTTTTATTGCTACAGGGGCATAAATAAGGAGAGAGAGAGAGAGAGAGAGAGAGAGAGAGAGAGGAGGAGAAGAAGAAGAAGGAGAAGAAGAAGAAGAAGAAGAAGAAGAAGAAGAAGAAGAAGAAGAAGAAGAAGAAGAAGAAGAAGAAGAAGAAGAAGAGAAGAGGGAGGAGAGAGGAGTTATTTTACATAGTAGCAAGCAAATTTTTTTAAAGGAATATAGAAGAAGCCCTAGTGGGTTTGGCTCAATGTATAGAGCTTCTGCCCCCGCACTGAAGGGTCACGGGTTCAATTCCAATCAAGGGCATGACCAGGGCCAGGTCCTGAGCCTGCAACCAATCAATGTGTCTCTCTCACACTGATGTTTCTCTCACTCTTTGTCTCTCCTCCTCCCTTCCACTCTCTCTAAAATGGAAAAATATCCTCAGCTAAGGATTTAAAAAGAAAGGAATATAGAGTAAAATCATGATTAAAAGTCTGGTATTATCATCTGTAACTTACTGAGATCAATTGATTCATGAGTCCAATTTTTTTCTTCTGTACCTTTTCATAGCCTTTTCTATTGAAGTCAATCTGCAGCCATGGTCTTCATAAAAATGACTCCTTTCTCTTCTATTTTCAGCGGATGGAAAGTAATATTTAAGTATGGTCAACTAATATGGAATTGGTGGTGGTTGGAAACAGAAAGGATCCATTAAAAATATTCCTGCCAGGCTTCAATAACATTGTAGGTCATGTTTGAGATTGGTTGTAAGAAAAGCCATTTTTGAGTGTTAGTTTTTGGAAAAAAATATGGAGCTGGTTATGAGGAGCTGGTTTAAGTTTTGCTTCCTGGATTTCTGTAATTTTCATATTAGTTTAATAATTACTATATTTCTATTTTCCTTTGTGTGGTATATACCTCTCATCTTAATTTTAAACAATTGTTTTTTAAAGTTTAAAACAATCATCCATGTACCTTATTTTATTTAAGAGATGTTTTAAAATTTTTAAGAATTTTTTTTCTTAGCTTAATTTTTAGAAACCAAAACATTAAATTCACAAGGGGAATTCAGTTCCAAAAGGAAACTTTACATGAATCCTTTTGCAAAGGTAAGAATTCTTATATAACACTAAAGATCTATCTGTAAATTATGCTTTAACAGTGTATTTATGTATATCAAGGCATACCTGAATACAGCAGCGATGAGGTTAAGGCAGAGATATTAGTAGTAATGGGAAAAGTTTAATATCAGCTACTTTTAGTAGCTAATTTCCAATTTGATAGTTTATGTTTGGGAAAACATGAAAGCATATGAAGTGGCACGATTGTAGATGGAAAAATAGATGAATAAAAGATGGGTATTGCGCAAATTCATGACCCCCAAATCAATGGAAGTGTTATGGAGCATTCCATAACATAGATAATAAGTATTTGATAAATAAATCAGTATAAATTATTTAAACTGAATGGAGAACATTAGGGGCAAATCAGATGGGTGTCATTAAGAACAATACAAGGGAAAATCTGTTTTGTTTTTGTGTCTCCACTAGTATAAAAAAATGTCATTTTCCCCTCATATATACTTTAAATTTTAAGAATGAGTAAAATAAAAGCATTTGAAATGTGGCATCCATATTAGCAATCGAGCTTATTCTGGAATCAAGCTATAGGTTCAAATGTTTACCTATTGTTCATTGTATAAGTGGATCATTTCATTATATTTTCTAAGATTTAGTTTTCTGAGCTCTGGAGTGGGCACTGGCTGTACTTGGCAGTTGTGAGGATGAGATGAGAAAGTGCTTTTGAGGTGCTTAACACTGTGCCTGTCATAGTGTAGGTACTCCGTAAAGCGTTGGCAATTATCGATACTGCTATGACTTTTAAATCAGTAATCAGTACATTGTAGCCAATGAGCACTTAATTGTACATTGAATGAATGCTCACTACCTATGCTGAAGATTCTGGAAGACTTGATCTCCCTTTTTTGGGGGGCAGAACATTGTTAGGGAAAATACTCTGCCAAAGTGGGAAAAAATATTAATATAGAAAAATCTAAAATACAGTATTGTAGTTGCTGTGTAGTGTTTCATATTGATCCTTAAAGAGGTGAGTGGTATAGAACCACAGCAAATCATAATGCTCATTTCAGTATTTCTAGGTGACTTAAAGAATAGCATTTTCTGGGAGCATAAAGACATGCTGGGTTCCTGTGTACATCTCTTCTTGGAATGCAATATACTTTATTTCTGCCCATTTTTTATAAGGTCTTTCATTTGGGTTATAAAGCAATTCCAGACATAAACATAATCAGAAACAAAAGAAAACGTATCCATTACTGTTGCCTAGCAGGGAATACTTGAGGGAATGGTATTTATGCAGGAAACCGAGACTTTAAAATTCCAAATCTTTTCATGAGCTTGAATCGTGATATATATTATTTCTCCTTTATGTCTCCAATAGTACTTAATTAAAGTCCACAAAAAGTTTGGAAGAGATAACAGAGTATTTTCTGTAAGATTATTCTCTGAAGAACAATTTTGACTGTTTAGTCTTGTTTATTAAAAATGTTAGAAAATTTAAAAACTCATTTTATTGGTGATATACTTCAAGTGCCTAAAAAATTTTGGCAACTTTTCCTCAGTAGTCACTGAATAATAACAACTTTAATCTTATTATTCATTTTGTCAGTCACTAGCGTTCTCCAAAGTGTCTGTGTGTATACACATACATATGTTATATTAATTTTTTATACTTGTATATGATTACCATGGTTCCACATACATCACGTAGTCAAGGAAGTAGAAATAAGAATTTATTGAAACATGTCTTTCAAGGGAAATACATAACGATTGGGATAAAGGTGGGAAATGGTTGAGAAATGCATTTATTGAGTAGAAGCTCTGTACTGAGCACTTTTAATATTTTAAGGAGTTAGGGAGAAAATAGTGAAAGTATAGATGGCCTCTTCCAAAAAATTTGCAAGTGGAAAACAGAGGTGAAGGGTCACTTGCTAGTGTTTATGACAAAGAAAAATGCAAAAGGTAGTGGAACAATATACAACTAACTAACTCACAGTCTCACCAACTACTATATATAGTTAGATTTGCTGAGCTCTCTGGGAGCAGACCCTGAGGGACTGTAAGGGAAAGGTCACAGAGAGGAGGTGAGTCTTAAGCCTGTTTATCTCAGGGGTCATAGAACAAAAACAAAACAGAATGAAACAGATAACCAAGAATCTACCTCTTACATAAATGAACTCTGTTTGGCAATAAGATACACTGTCCTTCTAAATTGATCTGGTGTTTTGCTTTAAAAAAATTGTTAATAAAAGAAAAATCTAATAGGAAGCTTTAATCCAGGTGCTGAAATTCTCAGTACTAAATGGCTTTAATTGAGTAATCTCCCTCTTTTAAAATGTGGGTAGTAACATTGAATTCTAATATCTAAATTATTTTTATATGTAGCTTAGCTCTTAGATTTCAGTGTAATGCTATATACAATATTTTTAAATGTTTTCTGTAGCACCCTTTAATTCTAGTATTTTTTGTTTATAATCATATCTTGAATGGGAAATGTGAATATGCACTTGGCATGTGTTATACCATATAATAATTTGTTTTAGATATTTAAGAATTGGGAAGATAATTCTATAGACAGCTTAAAACATCTTGGAAGCAGAATATTCTGCAAAAGAATATTTTATTGAAAAATATTCTGAATTTGATTTTGTGCCCAGTTTATATCACTGTTATTATTTTAAAAATTATCATGGCCAGTGTGGCTCAGTTGGCTGAGCATTATCCCATGTACCAAAAGGTCGTTGGTTCAATTCCTGGTCAGGTCATATGCCCGTCCCCCAGTAGGGGTCATGCAGGAGGCAGCAGATCCATGTTTCTCTCTCACATGGATGTTTCTCTCTTCCTTCCTCTCTCTTTAAAATTAATAAAAACATTTAAAAAAATCAATTGGGGCTCCCAAACTCAGTAGAAAAAGAGAATTGTTTCAATGTGATGAGGGGTGTTTTACTGTTGGGCTGAAGTATCTGATCTGATGCAAATGTATACTTTTGTTACTAAAAGCAATGGACTGGTAGAGTGACATACTCAACAATTAAACAACCCTCAGCTTTATATGTGGAATTTTCTTAATTATTTTGCTCTTTATAAATGATGCCTATTTCCTCATAGATAATTAGAGGAAAAAATATAAAGTGAAAACTACCCTTTGGCTATAACTATACATTATAGCTATTTAAAAATAGCATTTATATTGAAAGGTTACCAGGCTTATTTCCTGACGATAGAATGCAGTCTAGTGTGTGAAATTCTTTGTGCCTCTATGCTTTCCCTGCTCCTCCAACAAGTAAAAAGTGTATATACGTTTTTAGAGGGCAGTGATCATCTTTTTTCTCTTTTTTTCATACTACTCTTCCCTTCATTGTATAAAGGGATATACGATGTTGATTGTATAGTTGACTGTTGGTTGTGATATGCAAGTATAGTAAGATTATGATCGCTGACATTTAAAAAGAAATCTGTCTCAGTTTGCCATTTTATGATAGCATTTTAAAGCCATTCAATCTGCAAACAAGTTGCTTAGTCATTCAACAAGTATTCACTGAGTACTTAGTATTGTATCAGGCACTATGCTAGGTACTGGAATTACAATATAGAGAAGACAGACATTTTACTAACTTTCCAAGTAGGGAAGACCATTTAAAACGAATTATCTGATGTTTAT
>NW_006284003.1:616633-647181 GCF_000327345.1 Myotis davidii
TTTATAGTTCTTGCTTCTAAACTAAAAAGCATCGCCATTAGGTGCTTAATAAATACTTAGTGAAAAGAGTAATGGTAGTGATTAGATAAACATCACCTAAAGGAAATGACTTAGGAAAGCTAGTGACAATTTCTGAGAGAATAATGAGACAAGAGAATGGATGATTCTGATGAACAAATATAGCTCTTCATCTGTGTGACAAAAATATTCTTTGTAGTGTATGTATGGCAATAACAAGCATGCTCTGTGGCGTCTTGGGGCTTGTAGCTTTTCTTGCAGGAACTTGGAACCATTTCAGGCTGCCTTTCTGAACTCTGGCCGTGCTCCTCACTGGAGCCATGGCGCTGGCTCTGAGCGGCAGCGGCACCGTCTCATTCAGAAGAGGGAAAATCGAGTCCTCTAGTGAAGCTTGGAGGAATAGTGAGTATCTTGGGGCTTTGTGATGATGATTACAATTAATGGAACAAACAGAAGAATAAAAGGTAGCATTGTGGGTACACCCAGTAATTTCTCCAACTCTTGGGATGTCAGCGGATCTATGGCAAGTTTTGCAGTTGGCATGTTAGTTTTAAGGGTGACTTCTCACTGGAGAAGGTGACTAGGAGGAGCTTAGGGAGAGGGATCTTGCTGGAAGGAGCCATGAAAACTGTCACTGAGTCTGAAATCTTTTTATTTTTTAAATCATTTAAAAAATTTAAATCATTTTTAGTTGTATGACTTTCAGCAAGTGTCTTAAACTTCCTTAGGCTTCTTTCCTTCTGTGTAAATGGAAATACTAATACCAATCTTAAAAAGCTTTTTGTAGGACTAAATGAGTTAAGGACTTGGAAAAGGCCTTGCATAGTGAGTGACCTGATGCTCAATACATCACTTGAGTTAAGGTGGGTAGGATTTTCTGGGCCATAATGATTTTCCGAAATGCTTTTGAGCATATAGTTGTCCAGCTAACATTTAGTGAGCACTTCCTCTCTGATTTCAGAGAGGAAGGGAGAGAGAGAGAGAGAGAGAGAGAGAGAGAGAGAGAGAGAGAGAGAAACATCAGTGATGAGAGAGAATCATTGATCAGCTGCCTCCTGCACGCCCCCCACTGGAGATCTAGCCCAAAACTCAGTCATGTGCCCTTGACCGGAATAGAACTCGGAACCTTTCAGTCTGCAGACCAGTGCTCTCCTTGACCCAAATTGGCTAGGCTAGTGAGCACTTCTGAGAGTTTTATTGGTGTGACTTGTTTAATCCTCAGTAACCATGTGAGATACTTCATTGTCCTTTCATAAATGAGAACTCTGTGGTTGAGCTAGTTAAATGACAGGGTCCAAACTTGTCTCTGGAGTTCTTTCCTAATTCTAATTCTAGATGGTAAAGTTACTCTGTCCGCATTAGGGTAGAAGGAAAATGTTATAACCTCTGCATATTAAAAAGATAGGCTTATTTTAATTTAATTACATTTTAAAAAGGATTGAAATGATCATTTATCTTTGATTTGTCAGTAGTTACTTTCAATTTTGGTTTATTCTGATATACAAAGTAAAGTTATACTGATTTCCAAGTCAACCTTTTCCCCTAAATTAATCAGTCTTTTCTCATTTGTTGTTTTCTCCTATTCTATTGTGCTTTTGTATGAGTCCCTGAAATTGGGTGCGTTGATTGTGTAGACTACAAAGGTTACAGAGGGGAAATGAAATGACCTTAAAGAGAGGATTAAGCAAGTCAGGAGCCATGCATAGCCATCTAACTCTTCAACAATAAGCATCATGGTCTTTATGATTGATTTTTTATAAAACCCTCAGTATTCCACTGACACTGTGCTAAATTAATGGTTTTCCTTACAAGTCTTAGATTATTATTTCTTCTGCTTTTCTTCTGATTTGATAGGAAAGTGGGGACATTTTCTCAGGTGTATTGACATCTGCTTATACCTGAGTAAATGTACTTTGGGTTCTTTCTGTGATAACAGTTTTTTGAAGAAAATAGATACATGAAAATAGGACATATATTTTGATTTCCATAATAATTTCTTTGTTAAAATGTTTTAAATAGAGTCAAAACTATTTTAGAATTTTGGGTGGTTTGTAGGGTAGAAACTCCCCTACTCCCTATTCCTATATGTTTTATTTATGCTTTGGTTCAGTGCATAGACTTCCTTCTTATATAAAATAATGAATGTTAATGAGAAAGATAATGTGATGGAAAGATCCACAAATGACTTCCCTTTCTCTTCAGAAATACAGGGATCCCTCTTATTATTACTGATTTATTTTTATGGTAATAATAATTATTAGTAACTAGAGGCCTGGTGCATGAAATTTGTGTACTCAGGGGAAGGGGGTCCCTCAGCCCAGCCTTCGCCCTCTTGCAGTCTGGGAGACCTTGGGGGATGTCTGACTGCTGGCTTAGGCCCGTGGGGAGTGGGCCTACGCTGGCAGTTGGATATCCTTAGCACTTCCATGGAGGCAGGAGAGGCTCCCGCCATGGTCACTGTGCTCGAGAGCCATGATCCTGGCTTCTGGCTGAGCGGCACTCCCCCTGTGGGAGGGCACTGACCACCAGGGTGCAGCTCCTGCGTTGAGTGTCTGCCCCCTGGTGGTCAGTGTGCTCATAGCGACTGGTTGTTTCACCATTTGGTCGATTTGCATATTAGCTTTTTATTATATAGGATAATAATAAAAATAACTACAGCATGTCAAGAATGTCTTATGTGCCTAATGTAATCATTATAGTTACCCACAGAAGTCCGTATTATTATCATTTAATTGTTTAAAGAAATGAAGCTTAATTATCTTGGATAAATCTCTAGTCAAATAGCTAGGAAATGATAGAGCTAAAATTTGGGCCCAGGGCTGCCTCCTTCTCATTCATATTCCCAACTTTGCTACTACATCCCCATTTAAAAACTTGTTCTTTAGTCTCTTCTAAGTAAAACAGTTTTTTAAAGGAGATAGAAGTTACATTTTTTAATAATACATGCCTGTGAGGCCGAGTTAAAGAGCTGCCACCAAATCTCAATGTGGTTTTACTAGAGGAAGAAATGATGACATGGTTTCTTTTTTCTGTCCAGTGTAAATATTTCTTCTTTCTGCCTGTCTGGATGTACCTTGGTTTATCCCACAGACACTGCTGGTCAGGTCCTTACTGAGCAACAAGCAGCAGAACTTTCTCTGTTGTTCACAAAACAGTCACACATATTGACTTTGTGTATTTGCCATAAAACATGACTATAGATACTTTTGTTTTCCTATTTCTTCCATTTCCTTTCAGAGATGCTTTACAACAAAAACAGTGATGGCCCAGCCGAACCAGCTTGAGTTTGCATGGCCCTGCGCACTATCAGGACTGCTCCTGCCCTGAGTGAATGAGGAGTCCATTGTCCTCAAAGACATTATGTGAAAGCCCTTCACTATGAACTTTCAGTCAAGATGCTAGACTTACCAGTTAGTTACACAGAAACTATTCTGTCCAGGCTGGAATGTGGCAGTTAAAACAGGCGAACTTTGATCCCCAAGATAAAGTGGGTTCAGACACTCGTGCACTGTTGCCATTCTACCAGTTTTTATTTGTAGGTGATTTTTCTCCATTTAATCTAAATTCCTTAAACTTATGTCTAGTGAATGGTGAGAAGACATAAATCAATGAGTATTTGGTTAAAAAAAACCCCAAACACCTTTTAACAGCCAATGCAGCTCATTCTCCTAGTCAAGAATCATAGTGATAGTTATGTCAGTTAGTTTTCTTCTAGAATGTGTGCCGAACTTTAAACTCTGGGTATTGCTATCTTGAGATCTTTCCCTTGATATTTATGTGGTCAGTTATTTCATCTTTTAACCATGTCAGAATTGTTTGAGCCAGCTCTAAGATAGCAGTAACAATAACAAGTCACAACAGCTGATATTTGTTAAGCACTTATTGTATGCCAGGTACTGTGCTGTTAAGTGCTTCACATAGCGTATGTCATTTAATCCTCACAACTACCTGATATGGAAGCCATTACAGTAGTTTCCAGGTTTATACAGCAGGAGTAAGAGGAGTAGCAGGGATTTGAACCCATGTATTCACCTGACTGCCTGGGGCAAGTCACCCCCACTTTCAGGAAGCTGTTTCCTGATATGTAAAAGAAAAGAAAGCAAATGCTTCTGCATTCCTGGTATCAGCTTATTATTAACATCAAATAAGAAAAGCTAGCCACACTTTTAAGAAATATGCAAATATATGAGGTTATTTTAATGGCATTAACTCATTCTAAAGATCATATTTATATATTGCAAATTTTAATGAATAACTCATAAAATAAATCACATCCTTTATAATAAAGAGCTAATATGCTAATTAGACCAAACAGCTGAACGACCTTCCAGACCACCTTCTGGATGAAGTCGGGGCTGTGAGGGGCTGTGAGGGCTGGCTGAGGTGTCCAGGGCTGTGAGGTCTGAGCTTCTTGCACGGATTTTGTGCATCGGGCCTCTAGTCTGTAAATATAAAAGCCTAAGTGACCATTATGACCGAACAACCGGAACAACCAGAATTGCTGGTCGACTAGTCGCTATGGCACACACTGACCACCAGGGGCAGATGCTCAACACAAGAGCTGCCCCCTGGTGGTCAGTGCACTCCCACAGCTAACCTCCCAAGGCCAGCCAACCTCCCTCAGTCCCTCCCCCGTGGCTGGCAAACCTCCCGCAGTCCTTCCCCTCTCCCCCCATCCCTCTGGCCCTGTCTAGCAGCCAGCAGGTCCCATCTGGCAGCCAGCAGGCCCTCAGATCCCGGCCGGCAGCCCCCAGGCCCTGGCTGGCCCAGCTCCAATCGGGGCTGGGTGAGACGGTTCTGATAGGCCCTAATCGCCAGCCAGGCCTAGGGACATTATCCGTGCATGAATTTTGTGCACCGGGCCTCTAGTCATGTATAAGTTGGATCCTTTAAAGTGGACCACCACATATAACATTATTGCAATTTTCACATTTATATTGTTGCTGATTGTACAAATCATCTGTATTTAGAAGAAAAGTCATTGAAACAACACTGCATTTTATTCCAGAGTATCATGCTTAAGTAATTTGTTAAATATTTATTGCCCTCTTGATGCCCTTTGGTACCAGTTTGGTGGGGGAGGGGAAGACTGGTAATTATCAAAAGAAAAAATGGAAGTAATAGTTCAGTCGATAGCCAGTAAAATGAGGTAAGTAGTTGAATAATTATTGAAAAATGTCATCAGGGTAAGATGGTTTAAGCATTTAAAAATTACACTCCTGCCCTAGCCAGTTTGGCTCAGTGGATAGGGCATCAGCCCTTGGCCTGAAGGGTTCCAGGTTGAATTCCGGCTGAGGGCACATACCTTAGTTGGAGGCTTGATCCCTGGTCCTGGTTGTGGAGGCAACCAATGGATGTGTCTCTCTCACAGTGATGTTTCTTTCTCTCTATCTTTCCCCATCCTTTCTACTGTCTCTAAAAAATAATGGAAAAATATCCTCAGGTGAGGATAAAAAAGAATAAGATAAAGAAATAAAAATTAGCCTCCAAACAATGCAACTTAAACCCAACTTATACAGTAGAAGTTTTGATATTGAATCAGATTTCCTGAGTTCTGCTTTTCCCCTGAGTAGATATACAGATGTAAAATAGAATATTTTTAGAATGAACACTTAGCACAAAATGTTTTTTCTAAAAATCTACATTTGGCTTTTTAAAGATAAGATTTTTTAAAAAGTACAGATATTTGACCATGCAGTATATACCTTGGGGTATTTATGAATATATACTTTAGCAGCTTTTATGTTCACTTAATTCATTTTCCTAAGAAAGACAGGTGTGGGGAGTTTGCGTGCATGCGTGTGTGTGCATCTGAACGTGTGAAAATGCAGCTTAGGGATTACAACAGTTTAGTCAAGGTCATAAGTGACCTGACGTGCCCTTGAGCATGCTGTTTATAATTGCTGTGGTTAGTTTTCCTTCTCACTGTTTTTACCTATAATGTCAAAACACAATTATATGGAGTTGGTATGTTCACTAATAGCAGTTTATCTCTGCATGGTTTATAGACAGAGTCAAAAGCCAACAACTATAATTACATCCATGTTTCTAACTTAGCAGTGAGCTGGAAAAGTGTGGTTGAAGTATGCTGTGGGTAGAGTGCAGCCAGTAGGAATTATAGGGTAAAGTCATTGCTTTGCATTCTTTTGGTTTTACAATAATTGTTACTTAAATTTTGTTTTCTGGATTTTACCACTGTCTGTTGTGTTTATATGACCACATAAAGAGTGGTTGAGTTACGTGTCTCCCACTCTATTTTTCTTCTGCTTGCCTTCCTCTATAAATGTACTCGTTCTCCTTTCACTTTCTTCGGACGCAGCAGACAGTACATTACAGTTAATAGTTTTCTGAAGCAGCCTGATACTCATGCTCTATGGAACCCAGAAGATTTCTACTATTTGCATTATATATTTAATTGGATAATTATGGGAACCATGTTGAACTGTTAACAACTATCAAGCCTGTGATTAATCTTTTTAAAAAAATATATTTGTATTGGTTTCAGAGAGGAAGGGAGAGGGAGAAGGAGATACATCAATGATGAGAGAGAATCATTGATTGGCTCCTGCAGGCCCCCCACTGGGAATCCAACCTGCCACCTGGGCATGTGCCCTGACTGGGAAACAGCCATGACCTCCTGGTTCATAGGTCTGTGCTCAACCACTGAGCCAACCCTGCCGGACTGATGAATCTTTTGAATGTTCATTGGCATGGTTCAAGTCAGCAACCACAATACAGATTTTTTTTTTTTTGGTTATTGCTGTTTTGTTTTCATTGCTTTATTACTATTATTTGAAAGTAAACAATGATTTTTATAGAAAAATATATGCAATTTCCCATTTTGGCTCACCTTACATTTTGTGGCAAAAACAAGCAATGTACTCTATGGATCACCATAGGTGTTTTGCATATGAAATATTACAGTTTAATAATTGCCAGAAAAATTATTAAAAAAGCCTTCTTATATTTTTAACAGTCTTAATGATATAAAATAGAAAAGAGAATCTTTACTTTTGAAATAGTATCAATTTGAACCCATAGTTTAGAAGAGGTAATTGAAAGATATTTTGTATTGAATGATGGAACTAGAGATGAATTATGTAGAAAATAACTCCTTCATCTATGTGTGTTCACTTCATATAGGTCTTATGTGAAATGGAATGAACATGGGAATTAGTAGAGCAGGAATTCTGTTGAAATATACATAACTCTCAGGGCACCCTTATAATTTTTTGTCTGTTTCACTTGTATATAAGCGTGCTTGTGCAACTATATGTTTTCTTTCCATTTAGTAATCTGTAGATGTTTATGCTTTTTGGACTAACAATGTACACTTTTTTTGGTCCTAATATTTTGGTATTGGATGGAGAAAACAGGTCAGGTGCATAGTGGAAAAGTTAGAATGAAAGGTGAATATTTGCAAACAAATCTTAAAAGTTTACATGAATGTCACAAAGACTTAACAGGGACTAGAGTCTATATTTGACTAATCTTTATTTTTTAAATATATGCTGCACATGCTTTTATTATAATGTTTACTGAGAAATATCTGTCTTCTTTTTGTGTCAGACATTTCGCAGTAGGACTAGGGATAGCTCTATATCCTTGAGATTTGGGCTTTCAAATATTATTTAGTTACACAAATGACACTTAAATAGTTTCTCAGTGTAAAAGCTAAAATAAATAAAGCTAAAATGCCTCCTGGTCTATTTCTGCTCCTCCTTGGAGGAAACCACTGCTATCCGTTGTGTCTGTAACCCTTCCCAGGCCTTCTCCTATATCTCAGGAAGTATTTTTTCTCTCTTGCTGTTTATTGAGGATAGCGTTTCATTGTTCACAAAAGAGATACATCCTCCAAGGAACCACAGACACCTCCTATGTTCTCACTCCAAACTGACTTCTTGGTCTCAACTTTCCCAACACTGGTGCAGGAATGGGATTCCTTATGAACTGGCTACAGGAGGAGACTGGCCAATGATTTGCCTCATTCCTTTAAGGCAGATTATAAATTGAAAACAGGAGAATAGATCTTGTGGGAAAGACTATTTCACATTCAGTTGGGGGTGCAAGGGTAGGGAAGATTGAAGTATTGAAATTGGTTAGACTAGGTCTTACTGAGGAGGCAGCATCAAAGTAAGCAGGGCCCCAGCTGGTGTGGCTCACTTGGTTGGGTGTTGTGCTATGCACAGAAAGGTTGCTGGTTCAGTTCCAAGTTAGGGCACATGCCCGGGTTGTGGGCTGGATACAGGCAGGGGTCAGCCAATCGATGTTTTGCTCTCACATTGATGTTTCTCTATCTCCCTCTCCTTTCTTTTCTCTCTGTCTCAGAAAAAAAACACAGTAAAAATATAAATAAATAAATATATATATCCTATATAATAAAGAGGTAATATGCAAATTGACCATCACACACTCACACAACATAGTCATCCCCATGTGGTAACAAGCTGGCCGCCATAAGATGGTCAGCAGGGGAGGGCACTTGGGGTGACCAGGCCAGCAGGGGAGCAGTTAGGCATTGATCAGGCTGGCAGGGGAGTTGTTAGGGGTGATCAGGCTGGCAGGCAGAAGCAGTTAGGGGCAATGAGGCAGGCAGGCGAGCGGTTCGGAGCCAGCAGTCCCGGATTGTGAGAGGGATGTCCGACTGCTGGTAGTTGGACATCCCCAGAGAGGTCCCAGATTGAAGAGGGTGCAGGCTGGGCTGAGAGACACACCCCCCCTCAGTGCACGAATTTCGTGCACCGGGCCTCTAGTATATATATAAAAGACGTAAATGAGGACGGTGAATCAGAACTCTTTTAAACATTTGAATGCGTGTGTATATGTGTGGCAGGCTTATTCAACTATTCACATATTCAACTATTCCCTACATTAAGCCTATGAGGCAAGCTCTTTTATTATCTCCTTTTTACATGTGAGGAAATTGAGAAACAGGAAGGCTAAATAATCTGTCCAGCATCACAAAACTAGTAAGTGGTGGAATCCGGTTTGGGACATAAGCAATTATGTAAAAGCATTATTTTAGGTCAGCTCTTCAACTGATTTAGTGGAGCTAATCCAGGCTAGGACTAACATCTAGCAGACTTTGTACCATACTAGGTATGAGGGACTCAGATTAATTTCTCTTCCTGGGAAATATAATGCTGGATTCTACCTGTCATTTCCAGAGTGTGTGATCTTGAAGGACCATCTTGGATCAAGGGAGTAGGGTTGGAATGGGCATTTCAGCTGCCAGTGCAGCAATCCTGCTACTTCTGCTGAAAGTGTATTTTGGTGCTTTAATCAAATGCAGGAAAAATGTGGGGCAAGGAGGATTGTTTTAGATAAGGAATATGCAAAAGGAATCCAAACACCATCTTACCTCTAGAATTTGCATTATTTTTTTAAGGACATTGTTTACAGTTGGGAACTTTTGGTAACTGTCCTTTCCATTGAGGTTCTAGATGGCCTCTTCAGCCAGCTCCTAATAGGACAGCAAAGTGGAGAGGAAGAGTGTGATAGAAGTGTGTGGAAGGAGCAGATTCAGGCTGGAAGCCGTCCATGTTGTAGCCCATAAATATTCATTCCGGAAAATTTCTTAGGTGCATTGAGTTGTAGATGAGCAACTCACATCAAACTAAATTTATGTTTTGTTTGCTGAAGTAAGTTATTTCAGTCCGCGCTGCCTCAAAACTCTTTCCGTGAAGTGTCCTTGGACCGGCCTCCTCAGAGGGGACAGCTTGATCACTGGCAGCCGCAGCCTCCCTTTACTTGGGTTTTAATCTTAGCACTGGAGTCGTGGGTAACATGTGTGTGTGAGAGATAATGAGAAGGGGGAACAACATTAACATGGAAAATAGGATTCACGGTTTTCAGGCATGCTATACTGTTTTCATCATGGTGATCGGTAGACGTCATCTTCTGCTGTTATCTTAGGCGAAGTAGGGGCTATGATAGGAAGACCTGGCCTCCATTCTTGGCTCCTTACCAGCTTCTGAGATTTAAGCTTCAGTTCCACCGCTCATAAAATACTACTAGTATTAACAGTTACTCCAGAGGATAAATTGCCATAATGTTTGTGAAAGGGCTTTGTAAGCTGTAAGTTCTCCTTCCCTCTCCCTCTTCTTCTCCTTCTCCTCTCCACCTTTCTCTCCCTCTGTACATACGTTCATATAGATGTGCACGTGTATGTAAATGTATATAGATGTATATATTTATTTTTCTCTGCATACTTCTGCTGCAAAATGCAAGGAACCAATCCATGATGAGCTTCATGCCCTGACTGGGGATGTTTCTCTCCGTCCCAGTTTTTCACTTTCTTTAGAGCCAGCTGCCATTTATAAATCATGCGGGAGTGGAAGGTCTGCACTGTCCACTAACCGGTTCGAACATTTCACCTCAGTCATGCACCTCCCAGGGTCCCGCTCACTTTTGTTTTCCACGTTTTGTTCGCCAACTCCCCAAACCTCAACAGTCTAGGGCTGTGCGCGTCCAGAAGCTCACATCTTTCCTTTCTGCAACTAGAGGGGCTTCTCTGGTCCTCCTTCCCTCTCGTTGGTTGATTCTATAGATGTTTCAGACCATTGGGCTGTCCAGTTCTGGAGGTCCAACGTAAGGCTTCCATGCAACACATGTATCTTGTCAGCAGTGTTATGACAAATAGCGGCAGCTGTATAAACTAGTCTTTCTGTAGCTTCACACTGGAGACTCCATTAACAATGGACTGCTGTCAGCATTTAATCTTTTTTACCTCTTGGTTCCTGTGCAATTTTCTATTGGGCATCGGGATTATTTTTACCCACCAACCGAAGAAAGTGTCAAATACTGCATGTCAATTACACTTCCCTTGGTGTTCTCTAAAGGATGTGGAGGAGGACTGGCGATAATGATTACTTTATTGGTCCTGATTAGAAAGACATGCTGGTTTCCAGGATGGTTGAGACAGAATTTGGGATTAACTTGGCTTTGGAACTGTTTCTGAATTTAGCACAACGTTCACGGTCTTAGGAAGCCGGCCTCTGAAGTTAAGAGTGACACTGGTATGAGGCAAGGCAGCAAGACCACAGCTTCTCCCAGAAACAGCCACAGGAGACAGACACATCTTGGCGTGCACTTTGTCATATAAAAGTTTATGCATGCCACTTTCAAAACATGGGAGACACAGAAATCTCAAGTGACCTTTTACCTCTTTAGATAATTTCTGTCTTTGATTCTTTGTCGGAAAAGAAGAGGGCACGCTGGAAGTCCAAATGCACCGAGGAAGTTGGGAAAGCAGAGTCGTAGCCTTAGAATAACAATGAACAAAAGTCCAGGTTCCAGGGTAAATGTACTTGACATTTGAACCCCTTGTTTGAAGCCTTTGCGTTAGGTCTGTCTGCAGAGGACATCTGAAATTCCTTTGGCTTCTGGTTTATGGCAAGTGAACAAGAATGGATGACAAAGGAATATAAAGATAGCGCTCAAACAAGTTGTTGTTAATTCTTTCTTTCACCTACGAGGACTAATGAAAAGCTTGAATTACTAAATTCAGACTAGACCATTGTTGCTACTTGCCAAACAGTACATGCTTGTGCATCTGTCTAATCCATATTTGAAAGCCACAAACAGAAGCACATAATTTGGCAAAACACCAAAAACATGCCTCGGCACACTTCTGGAGATTCTTCCAAATGACTTATTGATTCAAAAATTTTAGCGTGTGTGTGTGTGTGTATGTGTGTGTGTGCGCACACACACTCACACACGCCCATATGCATATGTGTGCGCACATGCAGCCATCTATACTGCCTGGAGACGGTTAAAGTAAATTCTGCCAGCAGACCATGTGCATTACATTTGTTTTGGGGGTTTGAGGACTTTCCTTCTAATTTCTCAGTAAAAAAAAATAAAGTTGTTCATTGGGCAGTTACTTTCTCTTTTATTTTCAAGGTAAGTACAAACATGATACTTAACAAAAAAACCTCCCCAAAACACAACATATAAAACAGTTTATCCTTTAGGAAGGTTAAAATATCCTACTTGCTTTTTCAAAAAAACGTGTTTTGAGATTTTTTTCCCCCCAAGTGGATTACACATAGTAACTTATTACAAAAAAACATTCTTCATAGCACCATAAAGAAATTTCCTAAGTGGATAAATTATTCTTTCCTAAGCTTTTTACAACAGTATTTTTCATTGGTGAGTTTTTGACTTGGTATGGAAAAGTTGCACTTTTTAAAAACACGTGATCTGAATTCAATCTAGGGTACTTGAAGTTATTTATGAAATTATATTAACAACAATGTGGAAGACAGACAGGCTATAAGAGATCTTTGGTGTGGTCCACTTTCCCTTTATGAATATTATTTTTAAAAGTCAGGTGCTTGTATATGTAGAATTCAGTGTAAGCATCCCAGATTCCTTTGACAAGGCATTTATTATTGTTCCTAATTTAAAGATGAGGAAGTTGGCGTTTAAGTCAGCTGCCCAAGGTAACACAGATAGCAAGTGGCAAAGGCAGGATCCATCCCAAACCTGTGGACTCCACAGAGAATGCTGTGGACACTGTACATTCCAGCCTTCTCTGAGGAAGGAAAATATTACACATCCACCCTTTTCAGTCAGTTATCTCCCCTCCATTCCTTTAATTGCAAGCCATACTGCTTTAAAGGTAATTGCATGTTGATTATGTTAATGCATTTTCTTATTAATGGGCTTAAATTATATTTTATAATTGTAAATTACTTAGCACGTTTGTCTTTTGTTCATAGTATCTTATTTAATATTTATCTCAATTAGATGAGATAGATCATTGTTCCCATTTTACAGCTGAGAGCCATTAAGTAATTCACCCAACAGGGAGTTGAGAGCCAGGGCTCCCCCAGCTGTTTTTATGTGTGTTTTTTTTTTTCTTTTCGTTTTTTTTTTTCATTGCATTATAAATGCCCCAAATTCACAAAAAATCCATGCTTGGCTCTCTACCTCATATTCCAGAATTGAATGTGGTAAACCTAGAACTTTTAGACTTAATTTAAAAATGGATCTGCAGTACCTCACCATGTACTTCCGCTTCTCACATGACAGGTGCGAACTGATCCTTGGTTGAGCTGTAGTTTGCGTTTGAGAGATTCTTCATTGTGGGCTGAGAGTGAGAAGTTCTTGTATTCCTTCTTCCAAGTTTGAAGGAAGTTTGCAGTATGCTGGTGGGATGTGACCATGAACAACTTTTAGTCTTTTGGTTTCATTAGGCATAATAGGACGAGGTAGATTAAGAGGACCGATTTCATGCAAATATAAAAAACAAGGAAAGGGATGGGGAGAGGAAGGGAAGAAGGAGTCTATGTGAAGTGATTTGCGAAGGGCCCCGGTGATGTAGTGTCTTTCCCCTCCTACCACAGGCTTAATTTTGCATCATTTCCTTAGCATGCAGTGCAGGGTGGCATGACACTCGTGGCCCTTCAGGTAAATATGCGCAATGAGGAAATTAAGAGGCTGAAGACTTAAGCCCCGGTGTGAATAAGGCTTTCACTTCTATGCACATTCCTTAGTCTTCAAGGTGAATGGATGACTCAGGAGGTAATAATCATGAGAGTCTTCCTGGCCTGGCAGGGATTTTGTGGGTTTTTGTTGTCTGTTTGTTTACTGTGGCTCCCTGTGCTTTTTTTTTTCTCGCTGTTTACTCCAGCTGCACTGATATCCCTTGATTATTTCAGTGACTATAACTTTGAGATTGACAATTGCCAAAGCCCCTAAACCTTATGAAGTCAGGTGTATTCAGGTAAAATGTGGGTTGATAAAAAGAGACGTCAACATGATGCAACCAGAAAGGCAATGAACTCTGGATCACTCATTTAAACTGGCGACACAAACAGAGGATTCGCAGAGTTCGGTGCCCACAGAGAGGCGATCTAGGGCCACTGCGTGTAACCCTCATGTCAGAAGGATAGCAGCAAGGCCCGCCATTGGGAACTGAGGCCTACGGATAGAGTGAAGCATGGACAAATTAAGATAATAAAGATACATTTTAGTGATGGTTCATCCCCCGGATTCTGTCATAGATATTGTCAGGTTAGTGGTCTGGGACAGTGGATTGGACTTTCTCGGGAAATAAATCAACTCACAAACAGAGCTGCACTCTCTTATTTGTTGCCTAACAGTGTTTCCAAGAGTTGAACTGCCTTGGTAACAGTTGATTTGACTTTCTCAAGAAGTAAGTTACTTTAGCTAAAAAGCAAACTGTTAACTTCACCATCTCTTGTCTGGTGCTGAAATGGTGTTTCCAAAAGATTGTTTTCCTTCAGCGTGCTATCAGAAGAGAGTAGGCCCCATTTTTAACAAAAAGATCCCTCTTTATTTTGCGAATTTTAGCCTCTTTAGACTTAATTCTTGTGCCTCATATTCAGGACTCGCTCTGGAGAAACGTGATCCCAGGAATGCTGGCGATTTGCTCTTTTAAAATGGTGCTATGCTTTAGGTTTCTGTTCAAATCTAAGATTTCAGGAGAGTCAGTAACTGCAAATAATCTAAAAGGGGAAGAGTGAAGAATGCTTCTAACTTTCCTTTGAAATGAATAGCTTTGCCAGAGCAGCAGCTATTAGGAAAACAAAACACGACAAAGAAAAGCTGCTCCGCTCAGCACACAGAGGTAAATTTACTTACATCAGACTGAAAAATGAGGGCTGGGCTTTGAAAAGACATCCCTTCTGACTAGAGGAAAGCTTGTAATTTTGGCATGGCTGCAGCCCTCCTAAGCCCCTGAGAAATCCTGAAAAACATTACAGAAAACTGTTCTTAATATTAATGGATGTCTTCCGTGTGTGTGTGTGTGTGTGTGTGTGTGTGTGTGTGTAAGAAGAATGCCAGAGAGAGAAGGGGGAGAGAATGAGAGGAGAAGAAGAAGAAAGGATTGGCCAAGATGAAGAACTACCAGGGACAATGTCAAATTTCTGAAAAATAATTTGCATCTGTCGTTTTCGAACCCTCAACTAATAGAGTATTTGCCAAGATGAAATTTTGAGGAATGCATGCCGTGTAGACCCTTTCCGCTAGCCTTGCGATATCGTGGTCCTCTGAACAAACAAACTCCTCCTAGGACACTTTATTGGCCGATGTCAAGGCTCACTGTGATGATCTCAAATCATGGTCTTATCTGTTATATGACATCAGAGGTGAAAAAAGACTATGTGTTTCCCGGCGGCTCATTGTGGTGAGCGCCATATTATGTTGGAATATAGTGACCAATTTCAGGGGCACCAAAAGCAGGCAGCTCTGCCTCTTGGGAGGGGACTTTTCCTTTGCAGCTCAGCTCAGGAAACGTGAACGTTTGTGTTTTCAAGACCACATACCACTGGGAAGGAAGCAGGGGTGGAGATGCGTGCTGAGATTAAGTGGGTCTGAGAATCTCTGTACTGTGCACGCTCTGGGAACCCCTGAACTGTACGGAGCCCTCTTTCTGGCCTGCCTTTAGAATTTTCAAACTCAGGCTGCCAGTAACACGGATCATTGCTAAGGATATATTCCCCCCCCCCCCCCCAAATAATGTACTGACGTCTCAGTTTGGGCAGGTGGACTTCGGTACAGCGTGCCAGGCCAGCATGGCTCTGTCTGGTGTACGCACGGGTCTCAGGAGACACGCGGGTCTGCTGCAGAGTCATCCACAGTTGCACTTCTTCAGGGATACGTAACTGTTCCTGAGCACGGTGAGGGAATTTAATAATTGTGGGAACCTGTTGTTAAAAAGCAACTTGAAGGCTGTTTCCAGGAAGGAGGCATTAACTCCTCCCAGCCCTGAGCCAGTCAGCTCAGGCCCTGACCCGTACTGTCTTCAAGGACGCAAGGCCCGTCCAGTTTGACCTGTGGAGGGTTGTGCAGATAATACACAGAGAAGCCGAGTTCCTTTGCAGGATTGATGACGTGGGGAAAACCAGAAAAGTCACCCATTTGAAAAAGAGTGCCTTGGCTCGCGGCGGAGTGGGTAACTGGGAGCATGTTTTCCCAGACGCGCGCAGGCTCTGCAGCATTGTTGGCTGGTTAATGAGTGATCTCCCCGGCCTGCGCTGGCTCGGCCTGTGTTCTTGACTTGGGACTGACACTCTCAGTATAATCTTAATTCATGTCTAGTCCAGGCTGACTAAATCTTCTGGGCTGGCAAAGCAGAGTGTCAGGATTGCCATTGTTCTGTTTGCTCTGGATTTATATCTCCAGTTGAGGTTAAGTCACACATTTACATAAATCAACTCAGCACTAGACTCTGATACAAAATTGTTTAACAGGGAGAGAGAGAAAAAAAAAACCCACACCTAATTGCATTGCTTCCTGAGATTTGCTTTCATTTTATGTTAAACCTCAAAGGAATTATAAATTTAACAGGTTCTGTGTTACAATGAACTCTTCTGTGGGTTGTGCTTCTGTAAAACAGAAAAAAAAACAAAACACCCCACACCATAATTTTATTTGCAAGAACTGGTTATAGCTGTTGCTGCAAAGGGATGACCTTCCTGGAGGGAGAATGCAAAATGTAGCTGGCTGATGGCATTTAACAAAACATCTCATATGCTTTTAAAGAAAGAGTTGTGTTTTCTGATTGGGAGCAGAAGGGTTCCAAAAATAACAAAAAAGTTCCTTCAATAATAAAGATATTGCAGAAAGGTGAGGGGGCTTTCCATTTATAGTTGTCAATATTTAAGAGATTTTAAAAATAATAGTGATTTATTGTGATTCATGCAAATATCTTTACAATTTATTTCTTTTAATATAGTGGCAAGGAAAAATGTCATGGCAATATTTGGACGGTTCACCATCGATTAACTTATGATCTATTTAAAATCATTTCACTTTTATTAACATTTACATGTGTCTATTTCTATCTCACTTTCAAAAAAATCTAAAGTTTTAGAAAAAGATGCTTTAAAATAGATGTTATCGTTGCAAATGCCATAAATATATGGAAAGAATAAGAGATTATTAGCTATTGCAAGTTTATTGGAAACATGTAATGAAAACTTGCTACTTCCAATACAATGAAATACTAGCAAAACAGCAATGACTGTGTAATATAATGTCGAACGTCTGACTTTTAAATGTAATTATTTTACGGCTAGCTAATGAAATTTGCCTCTTAACAAACTAGCCTGCTGCACTCATAAAGCTAGGAAATGCTACTTAACTTCATGACAAGTTTTTGTGGCCATGAATGTGTTTTCTTACTGGAGTTATTATTATCGCTCAGGTATTCTTTTGTACGTCGGGGGAAAGGTCCTCTGTCCTGGGTCTTTGCGAGTACACATGACATGGGTCACGTTCACTATGGGCAGCACAGTTTCCTCTGCAGGATGGCTTTGTGTGGCTTTTTAGTTTTTGTTTAAAGAAGTAATTACTGACTCCTGAAGTGTTTTCCTTGAGGTTCCGGATCCCCTCACTCTTTCTCATTTTGCTTCGTTTAACAACGGCGCGGCCGTCCGGTCACTCCCCGTTCTTCTCCGTTTGCTGGGAAAGATCGGGTCCATATTTTCTGACTCTGAAAGGTGGGAGCATGTGTTTCGTTGATTTTTTTTCCTTCTGGTCCTAATACATGTTTATTCCTACATGTGACAAATCTGCAGTCGTGTTTTCTTTCTGAGTTATAATGACTCAGATGTCATAATTAATTTGATGAGCAGGTGGGGTTATTAGCCTTGTGCTTCACTTGCTAATAGCTGCACAGTTTTTCTAAAGTACTCTTTCAACTAAGGAGGCATTTCTTCACATAGAATAAACAGTATAGCACAAAAGCCTCAGTTAGATAACTATCCGTGGGCTTGAAAAGCTGCCAAGCAGATGTTGTTATTGGAGCTGGCCCAGGCGAGATTGGGCAAGGCAGATGCTCGCAGGGAGGGGAGAGGGGAGAAGAAGGGGGAGGAGATGGGAGAGAGCAGAGGTTGGCGGGGGGAGAGAGGGAAGTCCTCCAGGACTCTCTGCTGCTTTCTTTGCAGGGGTTGGGCCAGATTTTGTTGGGGTGGGAGTTGCCTTCTCGTGAGCCATCTCCATGGTTATGGCCTCTGGTTGGTCCCTTGAAATGTATACATAAATGAGGATGGGGAGGGGGTGGAGGGGACCCTCACTCCGTATCCACATGGGAACGAATCTGAGTGTTCATCCCGCAGTCTGAGACTTCTGGTTTGCATTAGGGCGGCTGTGTGCAATTTTTGAAGGGCCTACGGAGACTCTGCTTCATACCTACTCACATATGTAATGAACATGACGGCCCTGACATTTACCAGAACTCAGAGGTTCTGCTTTATTGCTATAAATTAGGTTGTGCAAATTTAAGACAAAATGCTGTTTTGTTTCCTGTCACCTCACTATATAATTTTTTTCCCCGGGCATGCCCCACTCTTTATTAAAATGTTGCAAAGGAACAGCATACTTTTAAAAATGAAAACCCATCCTGGAACAGGTCATCTTTGAATAAGGTAAACACGTGGAAGGTTTCATCTCAGCTGATCTCCTTTCTGTCCTCTGCCTTTTGTGTGTGTGTGTGTGTGAGATCTAAGGCTTTTTAAAGCTCATCTCTCACTCCCCTTCAGTAGATTAAATTCTGTAATCTCATTTTTCTTTGAGCTGATCTCAAGCCAATGGTCTGGGGATTTTATAGCCAAGGGATAATTTTTGATAATGGGCTATTAAAACACTTGCAACTCCTATCCTGTCTTTCAAATTAGTGTGCGCACAGATTGTCTTTCTGGGGAAAAAAGTCTTTCCCTGGGCAATAAGCAAATGATTATGTGTCGCAAGCAGCGTAAAAGCCTCCTGTAATGCTTATACGAAACATATAGGTAACGAATCCATGATAAACAGCAAGGGGAGCTGTGCAGTGCAGGAGTTTTGTTTTATCCTTGGGAGAAAAAGTCTTGTTTTTGCTTATCCAGACAGATTTAGTGTGTTCCGACAACAGGGTCATTTAACAGTTTCCTTAACGATGGAAGTACAGTGGCTTGAGGCAGCTGTGTAAGGTCACGTAACTTTAATTGTTGTTTATAGCATGCTTATTAATAGGTTAAGACGAATATCTAGCTGAACAGAGGTCAGGTAGCACCTGTATAAATAATGAACCTGCCCTTCCAAAATACGTAATGTAAAACGAATATACACAGCTTGCCGCTTTGTGTTTATATTCAGTTCAACTTCCTCTCCTTTCTTTAGTTTTCGGAGGTGTGATTCAAGTAAAAATGACGCGTTCTCCGAAGGCAAACAAATTTGTTCTCCAATAGTCTGTTTTAGTGCGACGGAGATTTTGTTAGCATAGGATGAAAGCCAATAGCCTCAGATTAAAGGGGAGATCTGATTCTGTGTCTTAATTATTTTTCACCAGAAAAAAAAAATGTGGATAGATAGGCATATGTACTATGCAGCACCGATTGCAAAACCTGTGTGATGGGAATTGTGCTGAGGGTTGGCATGAATGCCTTTCTCCTTCATGTGTAAAATTAGGCTTCAGACATATCACATGTGTGACATGCGTTGCTGCAATGTGTGCAGATGGTAAGAACACATACGTACGTCTCAATACCATTCTCTTAGCCTCTATGCTTTGTCGCTCAATAGCCTGACAGATGCATAAGCACGGACTCATTCATTGCCCTCTCTGTTGATCGGTAGTACTTTGGGAAACGCTGTTGTAATTTAGCAAACTGAATCTTGGTGGGGGAGCAGTACTGCAAGTAATGAAGAAATGGCGCAATTATCGTTCTGAACCTTGTACTCAGAGTTATGACTTCCTTCAAACTGAGGTTTCAGTGTTCTTTAAAGTTAGGAAGGAGAAAAAATAGTTTCCTACTTGATGTAGAATTTGAAAAAAAGTTCATCTTTTTTTAAAATCAGCAAGTGCTGATGAAACGTCTCTGAATCATTTTCAGTCTGCACAGAATGATACAGCGTTCTGTGTGAAGTCAGGTTACAAAGTAAAAGGTCACTCTGTGGACAGAGTCACAAAGAATGTTTTAAATATAGTAGGGCACTTCATAACGTGAGTCGTCAGGCAAACACATGCATTTGTATGTTGGAACTTAAATAATGTTCCTGCCACAGAAGGGCTACCTGCGACGATTAGTAATATAACATTGTAAGCTCCTAAAGAGGACCTAACACTAGCTCTCGTCTAGTGCACAGTTGTGCTGTACCTACGCCTTCAGCGTATAAAACTGAAATCCAGGGCAACCACCATCAGTGTCTCTTTAGTTCTTCTAATCATGCAGATGTGCAATTCAATGAACATTTATTTAGTGCAGTGATGGCGAACCTATGACACGCGTGTCAGAGTGCTGTTGGAGTGAACTCATTTTTGGGGGGTTGATTTTTCTTCGTTAAATGGCATTTAAATATATAAAATAAATATCAAAAATATAAGTCTTTGTTTTACTATGGTTGCAAATATCAAAAAAATTCTGTATGTGACACGGCGCCAGAGTTAAGTTAGGGTTTTTCAAAATGCTGACACGCCGAGCTCAAAAGGTTCGCCATCACTGATTTAGTGCCTACTCTGTGACTAGCAATGTCCTCAAGGCTGGGGAAATACAAAGGCCAATGAAGTACTGGTCCTTGCTCTCAAGGAGTTTGTCATCTAATCTAGTAATGGAAACAAACTTAGAACTACCACCTACATCATGTACAACAGATGGTAGAAGATGCCGAAAAGATATATAAAAAGTGCTGTTGGAGTGTGGAGGGGATTCAGTAATTCACGAAAATCCAAACAAGGCACATGTAACTCAAGAAATGAGTTTGAAAGATGAGGCCAGTTTCCTCGACAAGAATGTGAGGAGTGGGGGTCCTGGCGGCTGGGACTAGCACATGAAAAGGTAAGTCCTTGGGAGTGGGTAGGGCACATTGGTGGGTGGGGAGTTGGAAGCGATTGGGGGTTGGGAGGTGTGTTTTAGCTGGTGTGGGGGGAGTGAGGAGGTTTGTAAGAGATTAGGCTGAAGATTAGGGCTGCTCGGGGCTTCAGCTGCCAAGATACAGAATTTCCAGTGGGTAACTCATCAAATGTTTGAGCATTGACAACTTTGACAGCAAAATGGAGGAAGGATTGGAGAAGGGAGAAAACGGAGTCAGGGAAGGAGGGCATTTTAAGCCCGGCTTTCAAATTTTCATGTAAAATATTATTGTTGTCCACCTGAAACTAATACAAAATTGGATTGAATATAAACTGTGGTTGAAAAACAAAACAAAAGATTAGTGATTCAACTTTAGGAGGGCTTCACTGTAAATGAAATATTTAAGAAATATTTTATATATAAAAGATCCATATGCAGAAGATCTTTTCTTAGTTCACAAAAACTGCTTTTCTCCATTGTTATTTAGTGTCCCTCATTCAATTCTCCAGGCGACAGATTTCTTGGCATGCTTCTTTTAATCCTACGATGAAAATTTTTAATGAATCTAGTTTTCTTCTCTCCTCTGTAAACTAGGAAGCTCAGAGATTGAAATTTGTGTTCATTGGTCTGTTTTTCTCTGTTTGGATTCTATGATAGCATCTTAACTATGCCCTGTCTGGATTTTGTGTTTCCATTAGTGAATTATTGCAGCTTTCTATTAGGCAAAGTGTCAAGTCATTTATTTGTAATAATAAATCAATAAAAAATCAGTCTTCAAATTTGATGCTTAAGATTTGACTGAGAAGAGAGATGATAGGAATGGACAGATTCTGGAGACACTGAGGAAAGACAACTTGGTGATGGATGGACAGGAAGGGTAAGGAGCGGGAGGGGAGGATGGCTTCACCACTGAGTGAGTGTTGAGGCTGCTCACCGATACGGGCAATACAAGTAGAAGAGCACATCTGAGGAGAGAATAGACTTGGATTTTAAACAACTAGTGGTTCCATGCTGCTGAAACGACTGACAGTCAATTAAAAAAGGATGCTTAGAGCTCGAGAGCAAGGTTATGATGAGAAATACAGATTTGGGTGTAATGGAAGGTTTGGAAGAATATGGCGCTGTCCAGGGAGGGATTGTTTTTAGAGAGGACCTGAGAGCTTCAGATGGATCCCAGAGGGAGGTCTACAGTGAGTGGGTACCGGAGAGGAGCTCACATCTTCCAGCCCTCGGACCTCTGTACACTGTCATCGCACATCTTCCGTCCTCCTGCCGACTGGTTTTGCTCCTTCCTTCTGGGCCCATCTGAGACATGTATTGCAGTAACTTGACCCCCTCGCACCCCCTTATCTGAGGTGGTTGCTTCTCCTGTGGGCTCTTTTCTATTGTAGGATTTACCATGTAGTGTTGGAATTGCTCATTTAATTCTTCCCCCACTGCTTTGTAAACTACTCAATAACAAATGTATCTGTAGCATCTAGCTCAGTGCCTGCTCCATTGCTGGGGATAGGAGTGGACAGATGCTGGAGATACTGAGAAAAGAGAACTTGGCGTGAACTAGAAGGAATCATCCTAAAAGTGAGGGAAATGACATCCCAAAGATGTCAGGAGAAGAACGGAGGAGTATCTAAAGAGAGGGACACATAGTCAGCACAGTGGTGTTCATAGTATACCCCCCTGTGTTAGCCTGCTTGAGCTCCCATAACAAAATACCAGAGACTGGTGGCTTAAACAACAGGAATTTATTTCTCACAGTTCTGGGAACTGGGAGGTCCAGATCAAGGTGTCAGCAAGGTAGGTTTCATTGTGAAGCATCTTCTTTTGACTTTCAGAGGGCTGCCTTCTCACTGCATCTTCACATGGCAGAGAGAGAGCAAGTAAGATTTTGATTGTATCCTCTGAAAAGAACACTAATCCTATTGGATCAGGGCCCCACCTTTATTTCCTAATTTAATTTTAATAACCTCCATAGAGGCCCTATCTCCAAATATAATCACTTCAGGGGTTGGGCCTTCAACATATGAATTTTTGGAGGTCAGGGTGGGACACAAACATTAAGTCTGAAACACCTCTTTATAGCTGGACACTATGGTTGGTATGTAGATAGATAGATAATTTTAGTTGCAGATATGATATACTAGTAATGTCCAATCCACAGTGGAAAACATCTACCTTTTCTCTGAATCCTAATCCGAAGAATGTTGCTGAGATCCAGATCTCTCTGGCTGGAATCAATTAATTTTTGATCCAGTAATTCTCACAACTGAGCGTCTCCTGTTGTTCACTAAATGTTTTTTTATTTTTTAATCTATTTATTTATTTTTATTCACTTAACACTATCGATAGTGATTGAACGTGCTTAGGCTGAAGCTTGAAAGGGAATTTCATTTTCTTGAGTAGAAGGTTGTCAGGCACAGGAATGCATTAGGGAGGGAATTATGGAGACTGATTTATCTTTAAATTAGATTAGATGGTTATCTGCTTAGGTTGCTGTAGGTGTGGCTTTGCCTTAGGTGGGGGATAGGCCAGATTTCCTTTCAAGTTTCTAATTGGCCCTAACATTCTCTGCTTAGAATTTTAAAATTCACATTTTCAGGACTGTTTGAAATTCTTTCTTCTCTATCCCCTAGAAATAGTTTGTTGAAAATAAGATTCAGGAAAGAGTATCTGTATAATGTTGTAGGAGAAGACGTAGCAGAGCAGAGACTTTAGATAATTAATGAAAATATTTGTCTTATTATATAATGAATAATCCTTAAGCATGAAAACTCATTATTAATTATTTTTACTTTCCTGAAGAAACCTCAGTGATAGGTCTTTTTCTCTTAGAGACCATAGGGAGTCCTCTGGTCTTTTTATTTTGATGATATTATTTAACCTCTTTTAATCATCTTCTTTATTCTTAGAACATTATTTATTGGGCATATACTTTTGAATTTTTAAAAAAATGACCTAAGTATAAAAATAACCTGCTAAGTTTTAAGAATGGTGGTTGCCTGGGCTGATGGAAAAGGCAGGAGTGTGGAATGAACTACCTCTCCTAGTAGCAGAGAGGGAGGAAAAAAAGAATTTGATATAAAAAATATAATATGTATCGAGCCATAGTAGGAATATCTATTTGCTTCTCTTTTTTTTGGTCAGTTTTAAGTGAGCACTTCTATATTTCTATAACGTTCATTGGGAAATTTGTCTCCCTAAGGCCGGAAGTCTGGACCAGAGGCAGAACCTTTGAAGTTTGTCTCCTTTCTTCCTTTGTACATTAAAATAAATCAAAACAAAACTGTAATCCTTTATTATAGTTGACAGCCGTGGAGTATTGCTCCACCCTATGCCAGCAAAACCACTCTTTCTCACTTGAACTGGGAGTTTTTTTAGGGTTGTTTTTTTCTTTTTTTTTGGGGGGGGGCAACATATAGATATGACACAGGGACAGTCCTAGGGAAGAATGAGTAACTGCTAAACCCTGAGCGCAGACTATTTTGGGTTCATAGATTTTACCATTTGCTTTCCCTGTTACAGAACAGGCTGCTCCATGTGCCTGGGGCTCAATTTCCCTCTTGCTGTCCCTAAGCTCTTTAGTCCTGAACTTGATAGTGTAGGCCCATAATTGTTCTTTAAAATAAACACATAACACAAATTCTTTGGGTGATTTGAGCTGTAGATGGGGGAGTCTGGGTGGCTAACCTGGGAATGGTCATGCAGGCCCTGCTGAGGGCACCAGTGAAGAATTCCGTGTGGGAAAGGGGTTTGACCCAGGCAGGCTATTGGAAAAGCTGCACCCCGATTCCTCCCTTCCGCACACCTTTTGGAAATGAGCTTGTTTTTATATTTTAAATGCGGTCTTTTTTTCCAGACAAATACAACTAGAGAAAGAGTCTTCCCGTTCAGGTCCATGCTTAATGTTAGCGCAACAGAGAATGCTGAAAGGGGAAGTCTGGAAGAGGTCTTTATTTCCTTCCCTGTGGAAAACATGGTGGACAAGAACTGATGGCAATCATTCCTTCATGAACGTCCCTGAGTTTGCAGTTTTAGTGAAACAAACCCCCTCATGCCATTAAAAATAACGTTACAACATCCACCTTGAAATAATACATTAAAGAGAAAAACACCTGTTTCACAGTAGTTTATTTTAGAGGCTGTACAAATAACAAAACCATGTTATAGGCTAAAGCAGAAAGCCACAGCAACACGCCCTATCAGCACTTTTCTTTGGGGGAAACGGACCAGATGTTGAAACAATACCATGGGCTCCGTGCACCCGCAGCACTCGGAAACCTTGGGAAAGAAGTCGTGTCTGCACCCCTAGTGTTTCACAGTTTCAGACCCCTGACCTAGAAACTCTTTAAACAGATGTTTAGTTCAAGGGATTTATGTCGACATTGAATTTTTTTCCCCCGTTGGAAATGGCTGCCTCTAAAATTGGAGCTTTTTACTGGAAAAAGTACCAGGAAACAACAACTTTCTAGTTTCATGTTGAAACTGTTCTGGCGAAGTAGGAACCAAACAAACAAGTAAACATCTGCCTCATTCACCATTTCTGTTCATGTGTATGAATATCTGTCCCCCCCCCCCCCCCCCAAAAAATCTCGTCCCCCCCCCCCCGCCATCCCCCCATCACTGCATGGGGAGTGTGGGCTTTCCTCAGTTAAGGGTTTACTACAGGAGCCCTGGCCGGGTGGCTCCATTGGTTGGGTGTCGTCTCATACGCCAAAAGGTTGCCATCACAGCCCTGGCCAGGGAGCAGGCAGAAGGCAGCCAATCGATGTTTCTCACATCGATGTTTCTCTCTTTCTGTATCTCAAATCAATAAAACATATCCTGGGGGAAGGATTAAAAAAATAATTAAAAGACAGAGTTTAGTAAAAGAGAGAAGATAGCGGGAGACCCTGATAGACTATGAACCCGCATAAATTGTGGCTCCTCTTCCTTTCTTCCTCTAACCCTCTTTCCCCTCCTCTTCATCCCCTCCTTTCCCTCCAAATTGTATTCTGCTCCTTCTCCCAGAAATGGTGCTGCCCAAGTGTGATCCTGTTCATTCCACAATGTGGGGTCAGTCAGGCACGAGGCCTTGCATCATAGCTGCCTGTATGAAAGTGTTTATTTCATATCTGAAATGTTTTCATGTGCGTTCGCTTTGCTTTGACTTGCAGAAGGAGAAAGAAAGTAGTTTTACTGGAGGCAAAACAGCCACCTGTGAAAACTAATTGCGTAGGTAGAGGTTTGATGGTATCTCTGGGAGGGATCCTGCAGGAAGAAAGTAAATGTTCTTCATCTACGAGGAAATCACCTCTGTGCCAAACGGACCCTCCTCATCAAAACCAGGATTGAAATGTCATCCCATCACATCGGTGGCCTGTGCTTAAGAGGTCGGGGTGGAGAGGGAGGCAAGAGGGAGGATCCCCAAGAAGGCAGGCGCAGTTCATCTCGGTGAACTGTGTAGATAACGTGAAAAATGACAAACACGATAGAGTCAACTGAACTGCCTCGCTAAGGGCTGACATGTGATATGAACGTTCTCTAGTTACAACAGAAGTTAGAGACGTAGCTGCTTTTGAGCTCCTTCTTTCTTCCCCTTCATCAAGTTTTTCTTTTCAGTCTTAAAATCTTCCGTCTTGTCTCCCCCAACCCCCTTCTTTCTTTTCTTTCGGTGATACCATCAATCTAGTGTACCTAAGTATTCTTTTCAAAGGCCAAGCTGCATGATGATGGAAAGGCAGGAATCAATGATGCAGGCTACCCTTTGTCACCATCTGTATAGCTCTCTGAATGGATTGCCCACAAGTGCAGAAAGACCAGGTCCACGGGGGCCGTGCTGGGTACCCACAAATAAGCCTGTTGCCTCTGCCTGACTCTGATGTAGAAGACAGATCTGTGATCGATCTTCCAGATGGCAAGAGCTGAGCTAACTGACCTGCACAGTTCTGCACTTCGCTGGTCATTCCAGGCAGAAATCAGTTATAGTCTCAGTGTTCGATTTGCTCAGCGAACACACCTACGTGTTGCCTTCGTTGAGCAGCCAGAGAGGTTTGAAGCATGTATCTGCATGCCAGTGACTTTTCTAAATGGCTGTCTTCCATGGAAAATCAAAACTCTAGAGAGGAGGGGAGGGTTCCTAGTATTTCAAGCACCGTGAGATTGAGGGATTTTTTGGGGAAAAGTTAGATGATACAGCAGCCCAATAAAAGTCTTTAGAGAGTGACAAAAGGGTATTACAAAAACTACGTACACTGAATAAGAACATGCAATAAAGGGACATTTACACAATTTTAAAAGGAAGCAGCTTTGTTTGGAGGACTGTGGACACATTTCTTAATATCCGGAGTGGTTGTCGTCAGCACTCAAATGGGCCCTCGGTGCACCCCCACAGATGCTGAGTCACTCAGGGGGTGCATGCGGGAGAGGGTCCGTGCGTGAGGAGACCAAGGGGTGGCTCTCTGGAGGCCCCATGGCCTTTAATATTCTGTCTGGAAGGTAACTGGATCCATATCTCTGAAGTCCATGGGGCCTCACTTATCTCAATGCACTTTGGCTCCTCTCTATCTTTTCTCTTCCCCAGGGTCTTGTAGGTTCTCCAGGATCCAGCAGTTCTATCCTGCACCTGCTAATAAAGACCTCCTTCCAGAGCCTCCTGCTTTAAACTACCATCGGAGGCTGTTCTAGGAGAGCTAACCTCGAAGGACTGTGGCTCTCTCTGGATCTGGAGGCTATATTGGATGCCTAGCTCTCAAATTCAACCCCCGTTGACCACGATAGCTAGTTTTCATCAATACCATTCAGACGGAACACCCTTCCAACCTTAATATATCACAGTGCCCCTGGGGTCCTCTTTCTAAGCCAGTGGGTCCGCATCGGTGGGAGACATTTCTCCATGATGTGTAGTATCTTGCTCAGGTGCCATCCACAATCACGTCCAGTTTCTTTCCACAATGTCGAGGAACTTAGACCATTTGGGTATATAGTACATTTGCCTGAGGATGCTCTTGAGATTTTAAACCTACAGGTCGCCCTTTGAAATGTAATTTCCTCCCTAGGCATCTGTATTTGGCCAAGAACCACCACTTCCGGAGGACTCTTCACTTTCTTTTCACTTCCATCACCATACCAAGTAATTGGCTTTTCTTTCAGTGGCTTTTTATTTTTTAAACAAAGAAACAGTGTTATCGCTTCATGAGCTTTATAGGTAACAATGAGCAGAAAGAGAACAGTAGAGTCACTCTGAGCTGCGGCTGTTGAATAGTTGGCGGGGTTCACACAGTACCTGTGATTCCCTGCAGCCTTGCATGCCTGCGATTCAAATCTGTCCTCGGCAGAACTGCACATTTCATTAGAGAACTCGTCCTCCCTCCTTATAGGACTTTTATGAATATTTCATGGACCATAGAACGCGGTTTGGGGAAACACTGGTGTTCTGTATGAGTCCCCGAATGAAGGCAGATAGAGCCTAGAAAGAAGTTGTGAAAAGGGGCATGGAAACTGTGTTTGTAAATCCTGAGGCTCCTTTTCAAGTTGGGCAAGTGTGTGTGTGTTTGTGTGAATGTGAGTGTGTTCATGTGTCTGTGTCTGTAATCTTTATGTTGTTTCCGTGAGATATGCTTTAAAATGGAATGACATCCTTACTATCTTGATTTATGAAGCCATGGTGTAAAGCTTTTCTTTTTGGTTAATCCTCACATGAGGATATTTTTCCCATTGCTTTTCAGAGAGTAGGAGGGAGAGAGGGAGGAGAGAGAGAGAGAGAAACCTCGATGTAAGAGAGACACATGGACTGGTTGCCTCTGCACATGCCCTACGGGAGGCGGGAGCGAACCCACAGCCGAGGTAGGTGCCCTGACCGGGAATCCAACCTGAAACCCTTCAGTGTGCAACTGACACTCTAACCACTGAGCAACATCAGCCAGGGCCATTGTGTAAAATTTGTTTTTAAAAAAACGTTTAGGAAAATGTAATAGGAAAGTAAACAGCTGAAATAATGGGAATGTTTTCTCAAAGTAGTTTCCTAGTTCATGTTGAATGTTCGGCACAATCTCATTTGACATGGTTTCTCCATCCAGTGCAAACTCAAGAATATACCGCTGCTAGTAGCAACAGAAAGAGAAATCACAGGGAGATAGGAGCCACACCTCATCTGCCTTTATCCAAGAAACATGGGCTAGTTTTGTGCCACCTCATTGCCCCGTGGCAGAAGAGGGGCCTGGCTAGGAGAGCCGTTCTGCAGAGGCAGCTCAGGGCCACGTACCCCACATGTGTGGAATGTTCTCAGATACTTACACAACCTGTTCTCACCCACCCCCCTAGCCCTTTGACTGGGAGGGCTGAATTATTCAGCATCACCCTGGAAGCACTGCGGCCTTACCAATAAACACCCATGCTTAACTGTTGGCTAAATGGCAAGTTGGAATCCATTGCCCTGTTAGAGCAGTGATAAAAGTAGTAGACCTGAATGAAGGGTCTCCGTAATGGTAAACAGTACCTTTGCTTCCCTTGAATTTACATCCTAAAATGAGTCATCAAAGAGGTTCGTTTACAGCTTACTGTGTCCATAAAGGAACACTCGAGATGCTTGACAGCAGCCACTGCCACTAAAGACATAAATGGAGGGAAAGAAAAAAACAAAAGGCCCACACTGTTCACTTTAGTAAATTGCATTATTTTAACAAAATCTAATTATAGGAGATACTGACATAATGCTCTTAAAAAAACGTGTCCCTTAAAAACGCTTATCTTTCTTGAGCACAGCAGCAAATAATTCTGCCTGCGTGTATTAATAAATCCAAAGACAAAGACATCGTAGACGGTACACTGTAGACGTCATTCCTGGAATTATCTCTTTGTTACTGAAAGATTTTTGAGGTTTTCTTCTTTGTTTATTCAGGACCGAGAGTGGCACTTGGGGAATTCGCAGTCTGACATCCAGCTTGCCGGAGAGCCACCTCCAGCCTCTGACAGCTTTTTGCGTCTGTGCAGTAACTGGAGTAAGGCCCGGCAGTCGCCTCTTGCGCATCACGTTCTGGGACTGAACTCAGCTAGATAGCCATAGCTTTCCACTTCATGGTCACAGTAACCTCGCTTTTATTCCCATTTTACAGTTGAGGAGCCTGAGGCTCCGTGCTTCACTGACGTGCCTGCCCAAGGCAGTCTGGCTTGAGGCCCTTGGTGCTAAACCAGGAGGTAATAGTGCCTCGTATGTGACGGTGACCGAGTCTCTGTGATTCGTTGGGCCCTTCCACCAGGTGCTCCTGCGTCTAGGCCACGGAAAGGCAGCTTGACTCTCTCACGTCAGCTCAGTTCTGATGGGGCAGAGCCGACTCTCATCAGAACGGTGTGTGTGTGTGTGTGTGTGTGTGTGTGTGCAAACCCAGGTCAAACCAAGCCAGGGTGCCTTAGTTCCTGGCTCTATGGAGAAGGCCAGGGTTTGGAAATGAACAGCCTGAGAATGCTGTGCTCACTCCTCAGGTTTGGAAGAGGGCCCTGGAGCAGTGTCGGAGGGAATCACCCTGTACTCAGGCCCTTGTTACTCTTGTCACCCAGTTGGTCTTGTCCCCTTGGGTTCAATTTTACGAGCTCATGGTGATAAGGTCACCTTGATTCTCATGATTCTGAAACTGTGGCTGCCAAGACGGCTAGTGGTTCTGAAATGTGTGAATGGTGTGGCATATTCTCTTTTCTTTTTGGGAGTTAGTGGACTAGAGACAGGAATATTAATATTATATCCCTCCCTCCCTC
>NW_006284003.1:647244-654005 GCF_000327345.1 Myotis davidii
GCTCCCTCCCTCCCTCTCTCCCTCCCTCCCTTATTTCTTGTTGTTTTTCTTTCCTTCCTGATTTTTCTTCTATCTCATTTTCCTTAATGTATTTATTTTAAAAATATATATCTTAAGCTATAAAGACAGGACCAAAGAAAAACCCATAGAAAATGTCCCTAAATTATAAATACATTATTGGAGGGGGGGGAGCCAATAAAAAAGTGAACAACTTTTTATTGTTGACACTATTTCAGATGTACCTCATTTTCATTTTCTTTATATATTTTCTTCTTAATTTACAGCAATGAAGTTGGTAATGTAGACTAAAGAAAAAATTTCCTAGGGAGGGAACTTCTCTAGTTAAATTTGTAGGAAAATGTAGTTATTTCTAATATGCAGAATGGGTATGTGGTTAATAAATTTTTAGGGGGCACGTTTTCCCCCCTCTGCAACTGCATTTTGGTATGAGATGAAAACAGATTATTAAGACAGGAAATTCAGTAAGAACTGTCACCCTCAAATTCAACCTCTCTGGAGCTTGATATATATATATATATATATATAGATAGATAGAGAATTTCTGGAGGATGAGGCCCAGAAATCAGGATTTTACAAAGATTCCCAGGTGATTCTAATGTGCAGCCAAGGTTGAGAACCACTGGTTTAGGGAATCTGGGAAAAGGTGCTAACAGATTACCTTCCTAACTTTAAAGATGGTAACAGATTACTCTCCTGATATCCTTTAAAATATAACAAAAAATTATGATTCACTTTTATTGATGAGACAGCCAGAGTGTGTAGATAGAAGTTTCACAAAGTTATTTAAAATTACCTTTAAACAACCCAACTCAGAGAGGAGGTTTAGTATGTTCTGTAGAACACTTCATTGATAATGAGCTTGTCATTTATGACAAATGATCAAATAACAGTCTGCCTTTCCAAAAATCGTACTGCCATTCTGACAGTAGCCATATGGTGGTAGGTGCCATTATTAGCTTCACTTTACACCGAGTAAAGGGACTTTCCAAGAGTCAGGAGAGAAGGAAAGGGACTTTCCAGGAGTAAAGGGAAAAGAAAGTACTTTTCAAGATCATACAGCTAAGAAGTGGTGGATTTAGACCAGGTACTTGGATTCCAGAACCTGTGTAGCTCATTGCTGCTATATAAGCATGGATCGGGGTGGGGGCTGGAGGGTAGGGGGTGGATAAAGGGCCCCTGGAATCTGGAGTTAACTTGAACACAACAGACTGAATGCACGGTTTTGGACATGCAGTCAGACTGTATACATATACAGAACTCCAACCAAGCAGCATTAAAAAAATGCAAAACAGTCCTTATTGCAGTGAAAAGACAAATGATTTCGCTTTTGGTGAGACATTAAAAAGCATGAGATAATTAAATTATTGATCTTAGATACCCGTGTGTTATTAGAATCACTGGCATTATAGCAGATGAGCTTTGGGATAGTGAAAGGCCTTTGAGCGGCTAGTAGAGAGCCAGTGCGCTGGAGGACTGTAACATAAATTAACCTCATGGTTCACTTCAAATCAGCAAACAGTTATTGAGTGCAAATCCCCAAAGACCAAGTCTCCATGCTTATGTGCTTATGCCTGATGGAGGAGATAAGATCTGTAAGTAATGCAAGGCTGTATCAGGTTGGTCTTCAAGAAAAGTAAAAATATGGAGCTACTGAGATGCAGTGGAGGGGCTCACAGCTGGTTGTGGGGGAGGAGGGAGCATCTTATGGAGAAGTGGCATTTAAAATATATATATATGTATATATATATTGATTTCTGAGAGGGAGAGAGAGGGAGAGAGAGATAGAAACATCGATGATGAGAGAGAACCACTGATTGGCCACCTCCTGCACACCCCTCCTGGGGATCAAGCCTGCAACCCAGGTATGTACCCTGACCTGGATCAAATGATGACTTCCTGATTCATAGGTTGATGCTCAGTCACTGAACCATGTCCGTCCAGCGAGAAGTAGTATTTTTGATTGACTTCAAGAAATTGGTTTTGTCAAGTGTATGAGGGACATTTAGACCAGAGGCACAGCATGAGCAAAAGTCAAAGAGCAGGATCCCTGGCCAGGTGGCTGAGTTGTTTGGAACATCGTCCAGTATACCATAAGGCTGCGGGTTCAGTTCCCAGGAGGCAATGATCGATGTTTCTCTCTCACATCGATGTTTTTTTTTTGTTTGTTTGTTTGTTTTCCCCCTCTCTCCCATCCTGTCTCTCTAAAAATCAATGAGAACATATCCTTGGGTGAGGATTTTTTAAAAATAGTCAAAGGGCAAGATAATACAGAAGTTATACAGTGTGGCTGGAACACAGAGCCTATGATGGGAGTGCGCAAAAGGACCACAGAGGGCCATATGGGAAAAATAGATTGTGGTAACTTCATAAAGAGCCTTGAATGTTGGCTTGAGAGATTTGTATTAATTCCTCAACTATATCTAGAGGCAACTCCCATATACTATTTATTCTCACATTACTTCTCTGCTGTCAAACTTTCCCTTGCTTTTCTTCTTCTCTTTTTTCCTCTTTCTTTTTTTTTTAGGGAGGCTGTATTGTTCTTATCAGAGAAAACCACATACCAACAGCACCTACAAGTTGTGTGCTCTCTGCACGTTGCCAGCCTTCCTTGAGACAATCATTTTGAGAACTGTCAAATTTTCTAGCTTCAATCTAATTGGTGGTGACTACTTAGTCCCTTTGCACCAAAGAACTTGTTTGTAGCAAGCTTCTTTCTTTCAAACATTTGTTAGTTCATTAAAGATGTTGTGTTTGAGGAATGATATGATAATGCACCGGAGAAGGCAATGAAAGACCAGGACGAAAGACAAGTTGAATAGTCAAAGATGAGCTATAACCGTCGGAGAAAACTATCGCACCTGATTTTGACAACATTGCCTTTGAAGTTGTTGCCAGTCTGCTTAAACTCTTTTTATGGGTGGAATGAATGAAAATTATAAAGCATTGATGTAAAAATAATTTTTGGGGGGTCTGCTTTTCTTCCTTCCTAAGAATATTCCTTCCTTTCCTTTCTGTCTTCCTCCCATCCATCCATTCATCCCTCTCCAGTCTTTTTACTATATAATTTCCTTGACAGATTGACTTCTACTTGAAAAAGTTTATCTGATTTTAATACAGGTGATTGTCATAAGTACACTCTTTAGCTGCAAAGAGATGGAAAGGCCATTGTTCCCCCAAAACAAAACTCTGGCAGAGAAGGACATGTAAAGCTACATCAAGAAACCTTAAGACAGCTTGTTTTCATAATCTTGTTCTCAGTCACTTTTCCCAGAGACTTCCCCAGGGTAATATTTAGTAAGAATGTAACCAGTAGTGAATAATACAGAATTCACTCACTCATTCATTTATCACCCATGTACTGTCTTTTAGGCTAATGGTAATGGAATTATTACATTTCTCTATTTTTCGTTTGCATATTAAATGTGAAACAGTTTCTGTTTTCTTTTAAAAATGTAAATGTTTAAAAATCATGATAATTCTCATATTTACTACACATTCTTTCTCAGGAGTTAAAACTTTCCAATTTTTTCTTTTTTATCCTTCCTGGAGGATATTTTTCCATTGATTTTTAGAGCGAGTAGAAGAGAGAGGAAAGACAGAGAGAAATATCGATGTGAGAGAAACACATTGATTGGTTTCCTCCTGCACATGCCCACTCCAGGGGAGGAGCCTACAACCGAGGTATGTGCCTTTGATCTGAATTGAACCTGGGACCCTTCATCCCTAGATGAAGATATTTTATTTATTGATTGAAAAGAAAGGATGAAAAATTATAACTACAACAATACAAAAGAAAATCTATGCATAATATTTTCAAATTTTAAAATATTTTCAAGATTTAATTTTTTATAAAAGGAGTTTTTAAAATGAATTCATCATAACCCTAGCCAGTGTAGTTCAGTTGGTTGAGCGTCCTCCCATGTACCTAGCGGTTACTGGTTCAATTCTGGTCAGGTCACATGCCCAGGTTGCAGGCTCGATCCCCGGGAGGGGTTGTGCAGTGGGTAGTCCATTGATGGTTCTCTCTCATCAATGTTTCTCTCTCTCCCTCTCCCTTCCTCTTTCTCAAATCAATAAAAACATATTTTAAAAAATTTAAAATTAATCATAAGTATAGGTCTCCTAGGGCCTTAAGAAAGTCATCATAAAGAGGAAAATTAGAAATAATTCAAGGTACTTTAAGTATTGGGAAAGATGTTCAAGACTTTGAAAGTGGAATCCACTGGCTACACCAACCCTTTTGCTATTTCTGACCTTTACATTTTCTCCTAGAGGAAGACGAGTTGAAAAGTCGATCTTATTTTTAATTTCTCTGCCTTGTGTGTTGGGGAGTGGAATGGATTCTCTCATTGAGAGATAAGGGCAACTACAAGTTTAAAAACTGGCTACCCATTGAATGCATGTATCCTTGCAAATCCTGTACCAACTAAAAAAAAGAAATCTCCAGATAGTTGTAAAAATTAATTTGTGCTTCATTACCCTGCAAAGAGTGTGGGCACCTGTGGATAAAGCTGACCAAATATTTCAGAATTTGTGCAGCTTGCCTAGCAAACCTCAAATCATGAAATATCAGTGAAAGCCAAGGCCCATTTTCGGTTGTTTTCCTGTGCAGCTGGTTATTTATAAAAGTCAGACCTGTTTGCTTTGTGCTCTACGCGCACCCTGTCTGGTGAGCCGGAGTAACTCCTGGTTGTGGAGTGGACTGTGGTATGCAGGACGCGGTGCAGGATGTGGGTGGCTGGAACTGACAAACCAGGATTAGCTGCCCTCTGGGGGGAGACCCTGGAGGCCCCTGAGCCTGGGCGAGGAGGCAGAGGCACCTCAGTGGGTATGTGACCTCTCACAGTGAAGTGCCAGCCTCCCTCGCTCACTGATACCATTCGCAGTAACCTGAATGACTGGTTATTCTGGTCAGGAGAAAATAGCACTGACATCATGTGATTCTGGCAAAGTAAACCCCATTGGAACTTGGCCTTTGAATACCCAAGGGGCTGGCAGCCATCTCGGGGGTTGGCTGGGAGCCCCATTGAGTTCACTAGTAATCAGTTGACTGCTGAGCTGGACAAGCTGCCCTAGTTTTTCTGACAAGCTCTGTCTAAAAGAATGATGGGCAGGCTGCCATTAGGGTTTTTTAGCAGAGTTGCTAAAGATTAACTCTGTAGCTCCTGCACATATATGGTGTCCTTTGTGGCGTGTGGCTATGCCAGTAGATGAAACTCTGGCGGGAAGGTTCCGATTCCTCATTCAGTTATTGCACGTGGAGTCCCTCTCGTGCACAATGAACTCCCAGAGGCAAGGAGAAACACTCTAACGGCCTTTCCATGTCTGTTTTGAGGGAGTGCCAGTGCGTGGGTTTTTCTTGAGGTTTCTAGTTTGTTCCCCCCCCCTCCCCCCAACAAAATGCTAGCATCTTTAATTATGCAAAATTTCCGATGTTGCATTCCAACCATCCTTTGAGAGTAGATAGCACCTAAGAAAGTGGTGGCGAACCTTTTGAGCCCGGCGTGTCAGCATTTTGAAAAACCCTAACTTAACTCTGGTGCCGTGTCACATATAGAAATTTTTTGATCTTTGCAACCATAGTAAAACAAAGACTTATATTTTTGATATTTATTTTATATATGTAAATGCCATTTAACAAAGAAATATCAACCAAAAAAATGAGTTCGCGTGTCACCTCTGACACATGTGTCATAGGTTCACCATCACTGACCTAAGAGAAGCCTTTGGAACACGATGAGCATCTCATATTTATGTATAGGACAGATATATCTATGCATATTCCTTTGATAACCTTTGATAATTCAGAGTATTTTCCTGGAGACAGGAGGCATTTGCAGTCAGTATGTCGTGGTCCAGAGAAACCAGTTCTTTGGATAAACCTGACTTTTCAGTGCGCTTCTAGGTTACCTTTTAGGCGACATCTTAGTAAACTTTTATGCCTTCTCTCACATAGTGAAGCTACAATTAATGGAGTTACACAGGTTGATGAAAAAATTGTTATGCGGCACTCCAGGTGATGGGGTTGGCGTGTTTAATCTTGCCTGATGCTGGAATGTTTCCTGAGGCACATTCCCGTTTTCCCCAGATAGCTGCCAGTGTGGATCCGACCCCACCACTGTGACAGCGCCTTTCCACCCTCAGGCTGCCGCGCTGGCGGTGCCCAGTGGGCGTGCGGGCCCGGGGACTCACAGTGGATCTCTGCCCACATTCGGGGGCTCTAAGGGCACAAGCTAAGATTCTGAACGTTTCTTCCTATTGAGTCAAGGCTTTGATTCTGACTCCTCTTTGATCTTTTCTTCCCAAAAGCCATCTTTTAGGAACGGAACAATTTCTCTCTTGATGTTCAACAGTTTTGTAACATTATTGTCCATCAGAGAATTTATGGAAAGGGAGCAGAAAGATAACATCTGTGCAGACATTTTTAATGGATTTGTCCAGTGCTGCACACCTCTTTCCCCAGCCCAGTACCGCCTGACGGGCCAGGCCGCACCCTCCAAGGAGCCGCCTCCAGGGCAGAGCTCACATCCAGAGCGGCAGCCCTTCAGGTGCATAGGTAAAGGGAGTTTTTAGGGAGTTTTTTAATTTGACTTGTCACCCTGAGACTTACCAAGAGACGATAAAAGTGACCCGGGTTTTGAATCAGGGTTTGTAAACCAGGGAAACTTTTGAACATGTTTGTTCCTACTGGGCGTAGTGTGGAGGACGGAGCCAGTAAGAATGTCCGCAAGACTGTGGTA
>NW_006284003.1:654218-664812 GCF_000327345.1 Myotis davidii
CCTATCTCTCCCTCTGTGTAAGGATGGTATCGCCACTCTCTAGAGCCTCTAGACCAAGCATGTCAAACTCAAAGGCTAACGTGGGCCAAATAAATGAGGCATTTGGCCCGCCCATGGGCTGTGAGTTTGACATGCTTGCTCTACACCCTAGTTTATCTCAAGAAAGGGCTTGAGGGTGGTGATAGAGAAAGCATTGTGGAGTTACCCTTTTCCTCTTACCTCCTCTTTTCTTCCTCCTTCCTTTGCTCTTCATGCTCTTCCCTCTCCCTCCCCTTTTAAAGAAAAACAGTACTTGGTGAGCATCTACTCTCACCAGGCAATGCACATTATTTGCAAAGCTAGTCCTGCCCTCAGGGGTGTCTCCTCCAGTGGCACAAAGATGCCTCAGATTAAATGAGCCTAGAAATAAACATAGAATGAACAATTATGGTTAATAGTTTGGTGAAAAGTCAAATGATGCTAAATGGGCATAAAAAAGGGGGATCCTCTCCTATACCTGTGAAATGTCTGGGTTATACCATTTCTTGGTAATTAATACCCGAGAAAATCAAGAAGTTAGCGCGGAGGTTGCCTTTCAGCTCCAGTTACCATTTAAACTTGAGCAATGGATTTAAGCTCTTTGAGCCTTAATATCCTTATCAGTAAAATGAAGATAATAATATCTACTCCCCAGGGTTTCTATGTGATTGGAAATACTAAATTTGAAACATTTAGTCGACACAGTAAGAATTTAACAAAGTTATCTCATTATTATTAATGCTATAATTCAGTGAGCTGAATTAGAGCTATCTGATGATTTTTTTTTTCTTTGTCATAGTAAAATGCCACATTGTTTTCGGAACCAGTCTACAAAAATGTTTTTTAAGAAGTTAGACATTGTCTCCAGCAGTCTTGATGTTAGCACGGTCACCCCCAAAGTTGTATCCACTAATTTTACAAACATTTTTGGTGTATAATAACCAGTGGGCATTTCCTGATAAGTGCTGCCCATAGCTTTCTCTCTTTCCTAACTCGTCTTTCTGTTTACTTTCAGGGGTCCTTTCGGCCACTGAAAGGTGTCACATTCTTGCTGGCATTCAGACTGTGTATTAATTGCAGGTGTCAGAAACCGAAGTCATGCCTGCTGAAGGGAGAGAGGAAAGTTTCTGGCTGATGCAATTAAAAGTCCAGCTCATTCTCAGACACAGCTTGATTCAGGGGCTCTGATGATGCAATTAGGAGTGGCTCTCTGACCCCCTTCCTAAGCTCTGCTCTGGTCCCTCCCTTCTCAGGCAGGCTCTCCCTTCAGGGTGGTAAGTTCCAGGTCTACATCCCACCAGCGGAGCAGCCCAGCGGGGAGGACACTGTCCTGTCTCAGTAGTCTCAGCAGAAGTTCCCGGGCTGGCTCTCATTGGGCCTTCAGAGCCAGTCTACTCAATTGGAGCTGCCTTCTCATTGGCCAGGCCTGAGTCGCCTGCCTGCTGTTAGGGATGAGGGGGTGATGGGAAGACACCCCAAAAAACATGATGGCAGAAAGTGGGGATGAGTGGCTCCCCAGAGGAAAATGAATGTGTTATGACTACAAGGAAGTAGTATATGTTGTGCAAACAACATGCAAACCAAGCAAACAGGCAGAAATCCACTCTCGATAAACAATGAAAACCAGCCTGCTCCTGCTTGTCATTGAGGTGGGAAATTGTTGATGAGGTGACGTCCAGGCAGAATAGCTGCCAATGATCGAGTCTTAACTGTAGAACGGACAGTGGGCTATGTACTTTTGCAACTTATTTCTGATATTCAGAATTACCCTACGAGGTAAGTATTAAAATCCTTATAAAGAATAGGAAACTGAGAACCAGTGACATTTTATCACTTGCTCAGAGCTCTGCAGCTAATCTAATGGCCCCCGCTTTCCTGCTCCAAAGCCCCAGCTTCGAGGGCCATGCAGTCCTGCTGCGGTGCCCGGGCACTGCACAATGGCTCTCCTGGTCCAGGCGGCACAGGCACTTACCACAGAGGACTGCACAACTAGCACATTTCCCTGTGGGAACTGAACTAGGCTTCGTCTCCAGGGCAGGGTTCTGAAAGCCAGGATGTTAGCATCCTGCTCCAGGCATGGTCACCAACTGTCCTGCATTGATGGGTGGCCCGTGGAAGGCCTGGTGCCCTCACCATTGTCTCCATACACGGGTGACAGTGCTGTTACACTGTTGGGAGATTATCTGATCTGTTTGAAAAGTTGTATGAACTGAGCATCACACAGAGATTTAAAAAGTAGTCTCTCCACTCCTTGTGGCCTGCTCTGGTTCTTTTGCTAGGGTCCATGTGGTCGTCACTCCCCCAGCTCTGCCATGACAGACGCTGCAGACTAGAGGCCTAGACAATAGATGCCCACTTCCTCACCATTCTGGATGCTGGAAGTCAGCGGTCAGGTGTCAGTGTGGGTGGGTTCTGGAGGGAGCGCTGTGCCTGGCTCACAGAGAGCCACCTTCTCTCTGGGTCCTCCATGGAGAGAGTGAGAGCCAGCTATCCGGAGCTGCTGCTGCTTTAAGATACACACACACACATACACACACATATATATACACACATTTATATATATATTGCTTTTAGAGAGGAACAGAGAGGGAGAGAAACATCAATGATGAGAGAGAGTCATTGGCTGTCTTCTGCATGCCCTTACTGGGGATCAAGCCCACAACCCGGGCATGTGCCCCCAAAGAGAATCGAATCAGTGACCTCTTGGTTCATAGGCCAATGCTCAACCACTGAGCCCACAGAGAAACAAATCAGTGACCTCTTGGTTCAGAGGCCAATGCTCAACCACTGAGCCACCGTGGCTGGGCGGAGCTGCTGCTTAGAAGAACATTATCATATACCATGGCCTCAGCCTTACTATGACCTCTTTAACCTTAATGACCTCCCTAATGCCTCTACCTCTGAAGACAGTCACACTGGGCCTTAGGGCTTCAAGGCATGCCTTCTGGGGAGACATGGTTCAGTCCACAATGGGATGTGAGTGGTTTAGTGGTTCAGAAGAACCACACATCTACATTGCAGTTTCACTCTCCCCTTTAGGGCTGTCGATGGCACTCAATAAGAGGGTCTGGTATAGAGTATTTCCTAATACTTAATAGTTTTGGGTGAAGTAATTTTAAATTACTCATTGAAGCTTCAAGGCATGCCTTCTGGGGAGACATGGTTCAGTCCACAATGGGATGTGAGTGGTTTAGTGGTTTAGAAGAACCACACATCTACATTGCAGTTTCACTCTCCCCTTTAGGGCCGTCGATGGCACTCAATAAGAGGGCCTGGTATAGAGTATTTCCTAATACTTGGGTGAAGTAATTTTAAATTACTCATTGAAGCAAAAAAGTCCAGTGAAGTGTTGATGTCACAGGATAAATGGGATTTCACAGGGTGTAGGTCGGAGAGGCATCTGGTGTTTGGGACACAGGCCTGCTGTAACCCTAGGGGGTGTGCAGAGCAGTGGAAGCTGCCTCCCAGCTAATTGAGTCAGAATTTGGAGTCCCTCCAGTGCCTTGCCCATCCAAGGTACTGGGATTCTATTCTTGAGTAGCGGAGCGACCTTGAAGGTCTTATGAAAAAGGGGAAGTGTCAGGGAGTCTGGGTTTTGGACAGGCACATATTTAAAAATATTCAGTTTGGTGTAGAGGATTGAGAGCCTTGAGTCAGAGGCCTAGCACACTGCCATTCCTACTGTTCCCTCGCTATGTGTATCCACCAAACTCCTCTTCATCATCAAATCCCTGTTTCGGGGTAGTGTCCACAGTAAAGCTCTTCCTGACCCATCCAGATTACTCCCTCCTCTGTCCTTCTATAATTCATGCGTGAATTATATAACATCATAGCACCGTTATGTGTTTACATAGCTCTCCCACTCCTTGATAGGAAGGACCTTGAGGTAAGCCTCTGCATTTTGGTGTTGTTTTGTTCCATTCTATTGTGCATTCCCAGTGTACCGAGCTTGGCACATATTTGTTGAACACAGCCAAGCTCAACCAAGGCTCCTGTCAACGTCAGGGGAGAAGCAAGACGGACATTGAAAAGATTGCATTGGGAGGAATAGGAAGGGGTATGCACAGCATGGTGTAGGGAGAAGGCACTCGGGATGATGTTGAGGTTCCTAACTTGGTCATCTGGGTAAATGTTAATTCCCTTAACAGAGACAAGGAGCATGAAAGAACCACCGACTGTGGACATGAGAGGGTGAGTGGGTTTTGTGTGTGCGGTTGCCTAAGACACTCCCACCGGTGGTGTCTAGCAGGCAAGTGCAAACACAGGTCTGAATTTAGCTTTGTTCTTATCCCAAACCTTTGAAGCGGAAGGTTTGATTGCAATTCCAGAGGGCAAGACACTGGGCCAAGGATGTAGCTTTGGGAATGCTGACCTTCAAGGAAATGCTAGAAGGGTTGGAGTTAATCAAGGAGAGGGGAAGTGGTGAGAAGTCGGGGAAGTGGGAGGATCAGGACAGCTCAGTGTCAGAATCAGGGAGGGAATCGAGGCACATGCTAGTCCAGGCTTTGGCCAGAGAATTTTATCATAAAAGTACTTTAATAATAAGAAAATAACAGCAAGAATAAAAATAGTAGTACTTACTGTTTTCTCGGTACCTGCAATGTTCCAGGCATTTTGCTAAATGCTTTTCCTACAAATCTCATTTACTTCAAACCTTAAGCCTGTTATTCCTAAACACACCTGCAAATTTAAACTCAGAGGTCAAGTAATTTGTCTAAAGCCAAATAGCTAATAAGTGTCGAAATGGGCATGCTCTGTGAACTTTCTAATGCTGTAAAGAATACTAAGCATTTCCTTTATATTATTATCATTATTATTATTGTAATTATTATTATTAGATGGGGAAAGCCTATGGAGATTAAAGTTATCTGTAAAACTTAGCTATAGTTATCCTTATCAACTCAGAAGAAATAGAATTCTTTCTCCCTTACATGGATGAGAGAATATATGGGTGAGTTACTATTTCTTTGGTACTTTCCTCATTAAAATTAGCTGATTCAAAATATATTCATGACTTCAGTGTATCTGACTGCATTAGTATGTGGTATGTATATTTAATGTTGTTTTCTATTGTAAGACCAATTTACCATCCTTGCCTACCATTTCCTCTACAACCTGACTTTTTATATAATCAAGGGAATTATTTAAAGATAGGATAAACCTGAATAGTTTTAGCCATTATTTTGTGTAGTGCTTTCATGTGGAGTTAACTGCTTACCAGACACACACACTAACAATTCCTGAAAATATTTCCTCATAATTGCTTTACGCGTATGGATGTGTTTTCATATATAATTCAGGAAAGAAAAATTATTCATGTGATAGATTAGTACTAACACATAAAAGTACTGATTTGTGTAGCCTATTTTAGTGCATTGCTAATACTCAAGAGATAGCTATACAGTCATGTCTAAGGAGCCAGGCAGTTTGTGTCACCGAAAGCATTGGCGTATGGTTGCAGCTGTGGTTGTGGCTTCCTCTCGTCCTCGTGCAGCACGGGTCCGGACCTGGGCTCACTCAGATACTCTTCTCCCACCCAGCCTCCCACGTGGTGTTTCCTGACTCTAGAGTGGGGGATGATCTCTACCTGTTAAGCCATCTGAGATGAGGCTGAGATTTCTCAGAAAGAACTATTACAAATAAAATGCTAAGGGGAATGAGAGAGAATGAAAAAAACCCAAACAAACCACACCACAAACCTGCCTCTATTCTGGATTCTGGGAGAGCGTAGGAATTGGGGTGCAGAGGAGGGTCAGGACAGCTGTGGTGGCTGCCTTCTTCTCACCTGGTGGCTTCTCTTACAAAGTTACGTTTATTTTGGCATCAACTGCCAGATTCTCCACTTTCCAAAACCTTATAATGCAGAGTATGTTCTTTTTACAGACTGCTTTGCCTTCTCTTTCAGATCATTGGTTTTCTCCACTCTGTATGTTGGAAGTCAAAAGACCCTTGGGATTTTCATGAAGTTACTGGTTTTCCTAGTTTCTGTATAAAGAGAGAGAAGAATGAGATTTTAGCCTTTAAAATGTCGCTTTCATGACCAAAATACTCACAAACTTGGTTAAATCAGAGATCTGTTTACATAGCTAATTGAATTTCTTTCAAGGTACTGTCTCATTGTCATACTGCAAGTAACTGAAGTTCAGTATACATATAGCTTGATGTGGTTAGATTTGGTAAACCCTCTTATCTTTCCAACACGCACCGTTTATTTAAAATGCATAGGCATATGTTCAAGGCAAAGTTATTTTCAGTGCATATATATTCATTAGCTTGTGTGTGAAAGTACATTTCAAGTAGCAACCACTTTAATATTTGTTTTCCGTTCACAACTTTTCTTCTCTCTCCATCTTGGTTCAGTTGAGCCCTAGGCCTGAGCGCTTTAGAGCATTCCCATGGAGCCAGGCTGCAGTGGAACAGCTTTGACTGCTATAAAATTGCTCTGCTGGTCATATACCCATGCATGATAAGATATGCATAAGAAGAAATCTGGTACAGAAGTATAAATAATACTTATCTTTAAGCCAGCATCTGTCATCTGCTTCGGCAGACAGCGCTTGCTTTCTTCCCAGCACAAAAAGGGCTGAAAGATTTATGGAGCAGCTTTGTTTGTGCTCTGTGATGCTTAATCAATTTTTATTAAATTCTAAATTAAAACTTGGCTTCCACTACAGTGACGTCTCTGATGTATAGAACAAGGGGAGAGCACCCTGCCCTGGAAAGGTTAGGTGATCTGAATCCCCAGTCTGTTTCTTCCTACAGGACTTCTCTTAGTAACTTTGGTAAGGCTGGCCAAATCCTTGTAGGCTTGCATAAGGAACGATAAATACAGCCCAAGGTTCAGGCTCTTTGGGCTTCTGGAAAGTGGGGATTTGTAGCTTGTTTTTTTTTTTGATAAATATATATATTTTATTGATTTTTTACAGAGAGGAAGGGAGAGGGATAGAGAGTTAGAAACATCGATCAGCTGCCTCCTGCACACTCCCGACTGGGGATGTGCCTGCAACCAAGGTACATGCCCTTGACCAGAATTGAACCTGGGACCCTTCAGTCCACAGGCCGATGCTCTATCTACTGAGCCAAACCAGTTAGGGCTGTAGCTTGTTTTGATACCCTCATGCATGTCCCCCTACCTGAGGAAGGAATGCATAAATTATTCCCCTGTGCAGGTAATGTGCTCATTTTGCATTAAGAATGCTCTGATAAATGAAGACTCACTAGTTATGGTTACCGAGAGTTTTATTGTCTTTGTAACTTTAGAAGCAGAAGGAACCTAGATTCATGAGTCAAACTGATATATATATTTTTTCAGGTGAAAGTTTTTTAAAAATATACTTGTGATTGGTTTTCCTAGGTTCTGTATCTATAAGGAGAGGAAAAATGAGATTTAATTAAAGAATGTGTTTCTCTGCGGAATACTGATATTTCTGTTTTGAATATGCTTTTTTCTTACATCTGGTACACACCAGACCAACCTGTATATATTATTCCTTTGAAAACATATGTTTGTGGGCCCTGATCCAAAGGTAGCTTATGTATCTACATTTCAAAGAATAAGGTTTCTTGAAGAGAAGGGTGGGGAAACAACGATGAGATTTGTTGTTAATCATTATTTATTTTCTAGGAAATATGGCAAGCTATAAACTTCAGATCAGAGTATCTGTGTTTTTGAATTGTATAATATGCTACTTTAGAGGAAAGTGAATTATAGAAAAATTTGGAAGCCAATTCTAACATGCTTCTCCCCAAATTAACAATTCTTGCTGCTAGCGATTTCCTACCACTCATCCTGCCATTGCCACCTTTATACTCTGTCTCACACATTGCCGTTTTTTGCTTATAAATGCCAAGTGCAGATATAGATGCCCATATTGACATAGTCTACTTATCTACTTATCCTCTAAGTCTTGACATTTCCCAGGCTTGGTAATGCCGGGTACACTCTGCATGGGTAGCTAGGGATGCAATCGTTGATATCCTGGAATTACTCAGAGCTCAGCCCAGAATGGTTCAATGGCAGGTTACTGCTGAGTACATTTACTCCTCATTTGCCCAAAATGCATTTGTACCTGAGTGAACTCTCACCAGGTGCCTTCTTCCTTAGCTGCTGACGATTTAGAAAGACCCTTAGGAATTACTGTGTGAGTGGAGGAGAAGCCCTGCTCCATTAGATACATAAATTAGTTTTGAGGAGGAAGTGGAGTTGGTCCTGGCCCTCTGGCCTTAGAACTGCCTCTGACGCCATCACTTTGCAGTGCTCCTGCGTTGTGGTGTTTGCAGCCTAAGAAGCGGGAGAGCTTGTCTTCTTTGTGTTTCCGTGGAGTAATTTTGAGTTGATGAACTGAGGCGTGGGAGCGATTGCCAAATGAGGTGGTGATGATGGCTAAAGCGACTTGGACGTAGGGAGTGCTTCCTGGCAGAGGTACAACTCAGACAGTATCGTGGTTTTGACCATGGTGCTTTAGACACTCTGCCAAGTGTTTGTAACAAGATAGGGCTGTTACTATACTTTGCTTTTAACTTCACTTTTGCGTATAGTACGTCGCTCTTGTTTTATAAACTGTGCCGCATACTTTTTGTGCCTCTATAAACAAGTGGAGCTGTTGGGTTTCTGGATAAAGTTTGAAGCAGTCTTGTGTTGCTTCCTCTTTGCTTTATGCTCCGAGTTGAGAGCTGAACAGTGAGGTCTTTTTTTCACACCATTTATAATGCGATGCACATTTTGAAGGCAATTTAAATTCTTCTGGCTCCCCAGCCATGTGCTTCAAAATGGAAGCATTATACATGTATGGATAGGGGAATAGGTAAGAAATTGGAGCATAAAGATATATGGTTGGGTATATAGCGGGGTAATATTATTCCCAGAGAGAGAGAGAGAGAGAGAGAGAGAGACTTTACTCTCTAGGAATTTTTCCAAAGTTTAGGCCCAATTTTGCTGAAGAAAATAATATTGCAGAAGAATGTTTAAAATGTTTCCACAGGCTATGCAAGAACCTTTATACATGCAATTTATACATCTAATGAGATTTTGGAACTTTACCAGCGTATTATTTGAGAAATTGGCAATGTAGTCAAGAAAAATGAACTTTAAGGTATAATGTTTAATGGAAGGACAAAAACTGTATTCCTGTTTTATTATTACTTTTCTACTCATTCTTTCTTTTTTTGAGGACCTTATTCCTCTCTATTCTCGCCTTTGTTTCTCAATTTTTCTCAGTTTATTTCTACTTGGAAGAGTGAAGCATCATAAACCCTTCACACATAAACCGTTTCACTTTGTGTCTCTGGAGGATATTTTTTACTGTTTTCATAGTTCATTCTGCCTGGGTAGAAAACACCAGGTTTCTCCAATATTCTGAAAATAATTTATACTTTGCTTAGATAGAAATATTCTGTTTCTGAACTGTTCTCATTATAATCATATGGGCCTCTTGTCATTATGCTGCATTGATTACGTCGATATCATTATGAATTAATTTGGCTGATGTTTGGATTGATATGTTTATATATGTATATTTAGTTAGAACAGGGATCACTTTCTCATAACGATTTAAGCTTAGTTCCTTATCTCTTTTCCCCTTTCCATCATAGATAATAAATGACTTCTCTTAGGAGATGAGATACAGTAAGTTCCCTCTGTAACTTTTGTCAGAAATGGGAGTGTGTGCAAGTCCAGGTGTACTTTTTCCTGAAGGAGGGAACTTGAAGGTTAAGTATACCTCTGATGCCTTTTCATGTAGGATAATATTCTTAGAATGCATACACATGACATTTCTCCACACAGAAATGGTGGGAGCTTTTGCAAAAAGGCTTAATGGAATTTATACATTATTTTCTCTTTGTGATCGCTCTGTACCAAATAGTTGTCAAAGTTAAGTCGTTGTTCTGTCCAACATTCTGAAAACAAAATGCTACAAACCTTTTTGGTTAAACTAAATTTAGAACAAATGTTTAAATTTTACCTTTTTAGATCCCTATGTAATAGGCTACATCATTGAATGATTTTGTAGAGTACAAACTTCTTATAACCTACAATGTACACGGTGACAGCTTGTGAACAATCACCATACAGTGTACTTTCACCATCAGTTGACCTTACGCTGTTTAGGAGACACCGGGGAGAGCTGGGGGTTGGGAAACAAAAGAGAGCGGGAAAGAAAAAAGCCCCACAGGAACTGGTCCTGCTCATTCATTCATCACTTTTGAGGAGAGGGTGGAAAAGCCCACGGCTTTGTATCTGAGGAGGTTGAAACTGTGTTACTGTTTATCTGTACCTTTTTCCTCCTGTGGCAAGAGACGTGAAGAATAGACACTCACTCCCAGAGACACCGAGTTCCAAAGCACTGACTCATGAGTCCACAATGAAATACGAGGATGCAGCCATTTCCTACCTTTGTTTGGAAATGAACTGATTGGACCAGGCGGATGTGAGCACTCAGCTGCAGGGCCTTAAGACGGAAATGCTTTCGCTCTCTCCTCTGTACTGGGTGCTGTTGAGCAATTTCTTTGTATTTGACTGGATCAACCAACGTGAAAATGTTTCCTAGAGGAGCTCAAATTTATGCCTCCCCCTCCC
>NW_006284003.1:664886-669479 GCF_000327345.1 Myotis davidii
CCCGCCTCCCTGCCCAGGGCCGTCTGTCTGTTTGTGCCCATATACTAGTAGTCTTTACCTGACGGCCGAGAGTGGCGCCCACTCCTTTCAATGAGGCCCATTTTAATTGTGAATTTATGTGTTGAACTCATCACTCAGGTTCTCTCTCCATAGATTAGCCTTGTTTTAGTTTGCAGCCTCCCCGTCCAATGGTGACTTCCAAGTGCCAGCAGGCCTGGGCCCTGCCTCCCTTTCTTACCCAGGTCTCACGCCAGCTGCTTTCTTAGTACCAGCCGCACTGCCTGCTCACTGTTTCCACAGAAGTCTCAGGAACTGGGTCTCCCTGTTCCTTCCGGTGGGGACCATCCCCCCAGATCATTCCCTCACCTCCTGCAGAGGTCTGCTCAGGTAGCAGGCACAGTGAGTCCTTCCCCTGCCACTTCTACTGCCACTCCTCCCTGCTATAGCTTCCTGGCAGGTTTCATATTTGTTTGTCTGTTGGTTTACTGGTTTTTTCACCCCCACTGGACTGTAAGCCTCATGTGGGTGGGAACTTTGATCATCTCACACTCTTTTACCTGGTTCTAGAATGGAAAAGAAAGAGAGAGAGAGAGAGAGAGAGAGAGAGAGAGAGAGAGAGAGAGAGAGAGAGAGAGAGAGAGAGAGAGTGTGTGTGTGTGTGTGTGTGGTGCCTAGCACTATGCAGAACCTGTTAGATCCATAATAAATGCCTTTTGAATCCACAGTGTAGACCTTCCGCAGATGGTGCTAACCTCTCAAGCTCTCATGTTGGGCCATTCATCCAGGTATTGGATTTCTGGCTTTCTCCTTCGATAGGTGGAGACAAAATTTTGCAACCTTAGAGGCATTGCCGAAGTCTCCTGATGGGAAGTAGACTTTAATCATGAGGAGTAAAAGATCAAACACTAGGTTTTTTGGTTTGTTTGTTTGTTTTGTTTTTCATGAAAAGGAAGCCAGAAATCATGAGAAGGGAGTGTACTTGATGGACAGTGGTGCATCTCAGGTGGTCAGGGTTTTCCCTGAGTGTGCTGCCCCTCAACATGTTCTCAGAGATAGTGCTTGTGACGAACCTGTGAAGATGGATGTGGACAGAGCTGACGATGGCCAAAGCCTGAGGGGGTCACAGCAAAGCAAGAGAAGGAGATGGAGCGACAGAAATTGGTTCTAAAGGGAGCACTTGACATTCGAGCTTATTGTCATGTTTTCGCCTTCCATTCTGAGACCTGATGGTTTTCAGTCAAGCAGCCTTCCCGGGATCTCAGACATGCGATTTTACCTGGAATGTATCGGCTCGGGAAACAATTGTTCATGTTTATGCAGTTCATGATTTTGCAGTTGAGTGTGTGTGGGTTAGTGGCCCTACTGTTCAACTGGATGGCAAATCTGTGTTAGGAGGATACCATATGCACAAGTATTTTCTTAACTAATGTTGGCATTTGCCACTGGTGTTAGGGGAAGAAGGAGAGAGAGAGAGAGAGAGAGAGAACAGAGAGTGTAAGAGATGAATGAAGAGAGAGAGAGAGAGAGAGAGAGAGAGAGAGAGAGAGAGAGAGAGAGAGAGAAATTCTGGAAGCTCTCCAGTAAGAGGTTAGGAAAGAACTTAGGGACAAATGCTCCTACTTGGAACATAACACCAAATAGTAGGTTTTTTGTGTTCCTTTTTTTTTTTTTAAAAGAGAAGCCAAAATTAAACACAGTAGAGTTTACTGTTTGCTAATCAGCATGTGTTTACTTTCTCTTCCAAAACTGAAGTTGCCAACCAATACATTTCCTACCCAGTGCTATGAATCTGTCCAAATAAACATGGGAAGTAGTAAAACAATGACACCACATAAAAAATATATCTTCATTCATTAAATAGAATCCAAAGAGTTCTCTGGAGTTTGATTCTAGCTATGAAGTGAGGGCCCTTTGGTCTGTGAAGGCACCATCGTGACTTGCTCCCTCGGTTAGTCCTGCGTGGAAGAATGTGTTTTTCAAGGGGCCTCACGTCACTACGTGCATCGGCTTCAAGCTAGAGAGATGAACATAGGTTATTTCATATAATCCCCTAAACCCCATTCCCAGCGGACCAGGGCATGTTGGGGATCACATAGTGTTATGATAATTAGAAGTATAAGTAGCTTGTAGAATTCAAATAATCAACTTTAATTTTTGTTTCAATTGCTAAAGGTTACCGACAAGGAAGTTCTCAAGATAAAATTACCTTTGGAGATGGTAAACATATAGGCAAAGAGAAGTTATAAAGAGAGGCTTTTATTCTGCGGCCAGACCATTTTGAAATATGCATACAGAAGCAGTTGATTCTAAAACCAGTATTATAGAGAAGCTTAAATTCGTAGGGATGCCAATTTGCTTTTGCTGTCACTGTGCAGTTGCATGTACAATTGGGATCGATAATGCATATGCATGTCTTCGTGAAGAAACTGTTACGGGAATGTAAGCGGGAGGGATCGTGATTATTATGTTATTATTGTTATAGTGTAATTCTGCCTTTAAAAACATCCAGTTTTCTCCTTCTGCTGGAGCCCAGACTTCCTCAAAGCTGACTTCTCTCTTTTATCAAGAGGGGATAGTGGTTTTAGGAAAAATATAATATTAGTCACTTACTGTTTAATGTGAATTTAAGCAAATGCATTGAGCTTTCAGTAGTAATTACATGAAGACGCTAGGAGTGAGGTCACGCTCCCACCTTGGGCATAAATGGCACTGCTTAATAACGACAGGCATTCTTTCTGGCCGAACACTTTTTGACACAGGTGACTCTTTCTCTCTCCCTCTCTCCTTGTACAAGTAAGCCCAGCCCCTTGACCTTCCACATCAGCCAGGTCTTGGTGATGCTTCTGGGTGAGCAGCAACAACAAAAGGTAGTTGGTTTTCTGAAGGCCATTTAGCACCTAATGGTAATTCAACATGACATGAAGATGAGAGTAGTTCTGTCTGCAGCAGTACAACAGTGCTTTTCCCGAAGAAGAAATTGAACAAACTTACTTCTTCAATTTAGTTAGGGAAATGGCATATAACCAAATAATAAGTTTAAATAAAACCAATATGATAGCACATAAATACCCAAATGGATCTTTTAAGATGCCATCACTTTTGTCAAAGTCACCACCTAGAAGCTGTATAAACATTGGTTCTCGCCCTTGTTATCTAATCTCATCATTTGTAGATAAGGAACCTGAGGTCTCCCAGAGTCTCCTATAGCTGGTCAGGCGCAGGAGTGGGTCTAGCAGTAGTGAGTTTCTGAATACAGGACTCCTACTACTCTGTCAGGCTGCCTACCATGTTTTAAATGACATCTCTTTAAGTGCCAGAACTTTTTAGTAAAGGTGTCCAAGCCTGAATTTAAAAGAATCCAGTGTAGAGAGTTAGTGATACTTTCCTGAAACACTAACGCCAGCAGCTGCTTTAAACATTCAGCTCATACTTTAATTTATTAGTGCAGCAGCATGTCATTGGTTCTATGTAACTTTTTCATCTCACAGCCATATATATGGATACCCATATAGATAGATGCACACCTATATTTACATACCTACATACTGCCTGGTGTTAGTGGGTATGAATATAGTGGGTGTGTTCTATGTATCCTTTAAGTTAAAGAAGAACGTGGAAGGATTTCAGAATAGTGATGAAGTTCATTTAGCCAGTTTCTCAGTAGATGTGTGGATGGTGAGGAAGCAGAGATGAGAAGGACTGATGCCAGTCCAGGACTTGCAGGAAATTAGTGCACCTCAAATAGTGTCGAGTATGGATAGGGAGGTAGTCTACCACGTCTGACAGAAGTATGGGGAAAGTTATCCTGTTGAAATATAGACTCTTAAGGGAACAAAAGGAAGAGAGATCCACACACTAGGTCAGTGAAGGCTCCCACAATGAAAAGTTAGTGGAAACGGCATGTTTGAAGGCTCGGAGAGAGCTCTGGAATGGAAAGAAGGCCAGTAAAGGTGAAACTTCAGTAGGCACATCTGCCCATTGCTCCCATTCCTCAGAGGAGCCTATTCCTCAGAGGAGTCAGTCTGAGGATAGTCACCGTTCTAAGTTCCCATGGTAAACTCCTGAGCTCTATGTGAAGGTTTTTTCTGACCTTACAGTTTGCTTCTTATATTGTTTTTCAAGATAGCATTCTCTGTAATGTTCTGTTTGAGTAAAATTATCAGGATGCCAATAGACATATTTATTAGGTACCTACCAGTTGTGAAGCCCTGAATAATAAGACGACCTCATCTGAATCCTGATTACAGTAAGACTTAAAGTCTAAGACAGGGGTTCTCAACCTGTGGGTCGCGACCCCTTTGGGGGTCAAATGACCCTTTCACAGGGGTCGCCTAAGACCATCAGAAAACACATATATAATTACATATTGTTTTTGTATCACTATGCTTTAATTATGTTCAATTTGTAACCATGAAAATACATCCTGCATATCAGATATTTCCATGACGATTCATAACAGTAGCAACATTACAGTTATGAAGTAGCAATGAAAATAATTTTATGGCTGGGGGTCACCACAACATGAGGAACTGTATTAAAGGGTCGCGGCATTAGGAAGGTTGAGAACCACTGTTATAAGTAGGTGATAAATAG
>NW_006284003.1:672175-674894 GCF_000327345.1 Myotis davidii
TTTAATTATGTTCAATTTGTAACAATGAAAATACATCCTGCATATCAGATATTTACATTACGATTCATAACAGTAGCACAATTACAGTTATGAAGTAGCAACGAAAATAATTTTATGGTTGGGGGTCACCACAACATGAGGAACTGTATTAAAGGGTCGCGGCATTAGGGAGGTTGAGAACCACTGGTCTAAAAGATTAGGCTGTTTGTTGTAGGTGTGTTCAAAGAGACCAAGGGTGCATCCTTGAACTTTTTTTCCCTCTATAATTCTTTGATCCAGTGACTTTACCTTATTATTCCTATTCTAATCCCCTTGATCCGTATTTTAAAAACATATTTGAAATATTTAAGACATACAGAAGTATAAATATTTAATTATGTTCAATTTGTAACAATGAAAATACATCCTGCATATCAGATATTTACATTACGATTCATAACAGTAGCACAATTACAGTTATGAAGTAGCAACGAAAATAATTTTATGGTTGGGGGTCACCACAACATGAGGAACTGTATTAAAGGGTCGCGGCATTAGGGAGGTTGAGAACCACTGGTCTAAAAGATTAGGCTGTTTGTTGTAGGTGTGTTCAAAGAGACCAAGGGTGCATCCTTGAACCTTTTTTCCCTCTATAATTCTTTGATCCAGTGACTTTACCTTATTATTCCTATTCTAATCCCCTTGATCCATATTTTAAAAACATATTTGAAATATTTAAGACATACAGAAGTATAAATATTTAAATAAATCCATGCATCACCCAGTTTAAGAAATAAAAAATTTTATTTGAATGCAATTAAATTTAAGTAAAATTTAAATGAATAAATAAATTCAAACATTTTTTAAAAAGGTAGTGAAATATGGTACCAATCTGCCTCCTCTGTTCTCATTCCTTCTCGTCTTATTGCACCAAGAGGTGGTTCTTCCCTTAAATGTTAGGGTTATTGTTCCCAGTACTTTCCTTCCGTGTACTTTTTTGGCATGTGAGTTTCATAATGTTTTTGATGCTGAGTCTCTCGGCCCTCCAATCTAGAGAGTAATGCTCTGACCCTTTAGTGCAGGACAATTCCTCCTGCGTTTGACAGTTCAATGAGTCAAAGGACTCCAGGCTCCAAGCTTGGATTTTCCAGAATCACAGTTCTCTAAGCATCCTTTTCTTAACGTGTAGCATAATGAAAACATCGCCCTCAACTCTTGTTTTGGTGATAATAAACGATGGATGCTTCCTAGATGTAAGATGCTCTATAAAGTACAGAGACATTTTCCTTTTGAGTATTGGAATGAGTGCTAATGATGACAAAAGTGTCCTCTGCGCATTATTTCATATCAAAACTGATAGAGTGGAATGAAACTTAAATAGTTCATTGACTCTGTCTTGTATACATGCCCACATCACAGTATATGCAGTTTGCAAACAGATACGAAGGAAGAACAGCAGAGCAGCTGACTGCCGAACTTCATACTTCAGCAAAGCTCTTTATGGTAAACTAGAGGCCCGAAGCACGAAATTCTTGAAAGGGGGCCCGGCCCTTGCAGCCCCGGCTTTGTCTGGAAAGTCGTCCGGAAGGTCGTTGGCTGCCCGGTCTAATTAGCATATTATGCTTTTATTATTATAGATTGTTAGATGTTTTTCATGAAAATTTTTGAGATCACTTTCTGAGAAATTCCTTTACGTCCAGAAATTCCAGTTACCCAGGAAGGAATAGAAATGATTTCAATGTTACTTGCATTTGGAAAGAGAATATTTTAAGCTCTGCTTGTGTGGATTTCACATCTTCAACATGATTCACTATCTTTAGGGCTAACCCCCAAAACTGGAAAGGATCTTTTGAAGAGCAGTAGTAATGTGGTAAAGCTTAGGAGATGTCACAGCTTAAGCTTCCTGCCCTTTGCCTTGATTTTCTTGGAAAGTGAAGACATTCTGTTCTGTGCCACGGAGAGCCAAAGAAGTCTGTGTTAGCAAAAGGGAGGGACCAGAGGCCTGCCTGCCCTCATGACCCGTCTTGCCGAGGGGCCAGTTTGCTAGCGAGAACTGGCAGCCCTGGGCTCTGCGTCAGGGCCCCTGCAAGTAGGCGGTGGGGAGTCCAGGCAAATGAATTGATATGACTACTGTAATAACGTCTAACACTTAGGAGTCTATGAGTCATTTACGAGACATAGAAGAGTGTCAGGACTGTGTTCCTTGAGTGTCTAATTTAGACATGTCTAAGGTGATATCCATCCTAGCCAAGGAGTTTAGTCCTGGGCTTGATGTGGTCCCCTGGGACTGTCCATGGGCCTCCAGACCTCATTCCTGCACCGGCCAACTGCTGTCTTCCAGCCTTCCTTCCCTGAGTGAATGCTATGACATAGGGTACATCTGGTGGTGTCTATGTAATCATTTTTCTTTCCTTGAGTAAGGACGTGGTGTTCCAGTAGCTGCCTATCATCTTCCCTGGTGGCACATGATTCAGAAAATGTCTAGCAGCGCTGCGCATTCTGCGGGTTTTGCAGTGGGAAGACCCGGCAGACACAGGGTCCAGCCCATGGCTACTCTGCGTTACCCGAACATTCCCAGGGTGGCGGGGTCGTCATCCCGACGCAGATGCCTTACGGGGTCTGGCTGTTGTCCAGAGTGGCTCTCGGATGAGAACAGGCAGCCATGCAGAAACGGCACAAACACTGTTGACTTGTCCACGACGGCCGTGCATTTTTCCTTTTCAACATCTGTGAACCCATG
>NW_006284003.1:674977-682585 GCF_000327345.1 Myotis davidii
CTGTTCCTCTCCACACCTTCAACTCATTAAAAATGAAAAATAAGACAACAACGATAAACTAGAATCACATTCTGAAGTTCCTCCTGATAAGGGGTTCTGATTTACCTTGGGATCTTTCGAGTTTGTTGTTGTTGGCAAAGACCTTGTTTTTTTTCTCAAGTCTTGCAGCCACATCATGGCCTTTCAAAACCTTTAAGTCCTGTAATACTATATTTTGTGAAGAGGGGGGAAAATGAGATCCCACCCCCCTTGCTTTTGTTAACCCATTCTTGCTTTAGACTCCCAACAAAAAGGGTTTTTGTTAACTGGAGCTTAAAATCAGCCAGCTTGCAAAGCAGTCTCCCTTTTTATGTGAGGAGGATTAGGCTGGCATGTTATGCAGTTCTCTTGTATGAGCCATTCACGTGTCCTGTCATAAGGTGTATAATTACTGCACTTCACCATCAGCAATCATTCTTAAGTTAAACCTGTTTTAAACCTCTCATTAATATAAATCACACCGGGAAGGTAGAGAGTACAACTTCAGAAAAACCGAAAGTGTTAGGGAGTTAATCTGTTCTTTTCATAATAGACCCAGAATAAATAATTTTTACTTAGCTCTTCTCTCTCTCTCTGCAATCAAAATAGTTTGTGATGAAAGATTGGGTATGGGGATTGCATAAATGTGCAGTGTTTTATTCAGACAAGATTGGCCTTCCTGCCTGGTCCCGCCTCGTTTTCCCTCTGTCACCCTTGAACAGTGAAGTGTGTAATCCTCCATTCTTTTAAAGTTCGCCCCCTGACAAAATGTCCTCTGTCTCTCTCTCTGTGTCTCCCCCTACCCCCACCCCCATGCACACTCTCCCTCACACATACACTTGCTCATACACATAGATTCAGGAGCAAAGTGCTTTTATTTTTAAGTCTTTCTTTCAATGAACTATCCCAGCATGCTTAGCTAGCTAGCCATCTAAATTTACAAACAATGTCTCAAATAATGATTTTTCCTTTCATGGAAGAACTACAGTAAGAGGACTCAAATATCCAGGGTATATTTACCCATTAGTGGTTTGCTGTAGTGTAGGTACAGGCGGTATGGGCAGCCTACAGCAGCAGCCTGAGCTTCTCATCTTTCTAACACAGGGAGGCCACTTCTATTCTTCCTCTTGGCCTCCTGATCAACCCACAGAATCCAACTGCCACTGTCTCAGAGATGTGGAGGGAAGGTGAGTCCAATCAGGGCTTCTAGGTGAGGGGTTAGACCAGGGGTGGGCAAACTTTTTGACTCGAGGGCCACAATGGGTTCTTAAACTGGACCGGAGGGCCGGAACAAAAGCATGGATGGAGTGTTTGTGTGAACTAATATAAATTCAAAGTAAACATCATTACATAAAAGGGTACGGTCTTTTTTTTTTTAATTTTTAATTACAAAGGGTATTACATATGAGTCCATTTTTTTACGGTCTTTTTTTTCAATAGTTTTATTCATTTCAAACAGGCCTGATCCGGCCCGCGGGCCGTAGTTTGCCCACGGCTGGGTTAGTCAGTCTCAGGCAAGTGTTTCAAATTCTAACACATCTTGAAAAGCGCAGACCTGACCTCGCCTTTGCCCATCTCTCCAAACTTATTTATCACTTCTCTCTCTTTTCTCAACCTTCCTAAAGCCGCGACCCTTTAATACATCTTCTCATGTTGTGGTGACCCCCAAGTTCATTGTTACAAATTAAACATAATTAAAGCATAGTGATCAATCACAAAAACAATATGTAATTAAGGTGCCCAGTAGGTGACCAATGAATGGTCGAAGGAATGGCTTTGTTCCTGTCCCCGGATGTCTTTCAGTTATATTCTGCCTGGATTATTCTATATCACTCTGTTATACTGTCACAAATGTTATTCTGGTTAGAAATTCATTGGGATCAACAGGCTTTTCTTGAAAAAAAAAAAAGTCAATTTACTGAAAGTGACTGTTTTAGATTCATATCATCTGTTTTCCTTTTAGCATCACAAATAGGAGTGGCTGCAGGAATGGGGATAGGGATTGGGTTGAGAGGTGACATTTCTTGGGCTTGGAACAGGGGACCCTGTGCGGGTCTTGCACAGGGTGCTAGAGCTTGGAAATTGTGTTTAGGGAGATGGGAGAGGAGGGCCAATAGGGAGAGAAGAGGATTTCCAAGCTAAGCCTGGGTTATTTCAGGAATTTATATTGAGAAAGCTAAGAACCCCATTTTCTCTCTCGTCCCTTGTGAAGGAAGGAAGGGAACTAAAATTAGTGAAGAATCTTTTATGTGCCAGGGACTTTACATACATTATGTCATTTAAGGCATTATGCTATTTCTAGCTTATATTTCAGTTTCATTCCAGAACTAGAACATGTGAAGCTGACGCTACTGGGGCCTCTTGGTGCACAGTTAATGCCATTGAATGAATGAATGTACTGCATACATACTTGATCTTCATTTTGGCATAATTCAGTAAGCCAGCTCCCCTAGCCTCAGAATTCATACCAGTAGTACTGGTATAAAAGTAGAGTTGCATTCAGGGTTGAATTGTGCTTTGTGAGCCGGCATGGAAACCCAATCAGCCTGTGTGATACTGTTTCAGTAGAAGAATTCAGTGCGAGTTCCAGACCATTGACTCACCTCTGAGCGTTTGGAGCTCTATGCCTTGGTAGAGTAGGGATTACCTGTTTGTGAATGCAAAAATCATGTGAAGTTAAGTCTTACGTATTCTATTTTACTGTGATATGTAGGGCACTTCTTTTCTAATACTGAGTTTAAGTGATTTTCTTTCTTCCTCTGTTTTTTTTTTCTATAAACTGCCCTCAAACTTTTTTGTAAGTAGATAGTAGGTAGTACACCCAATGATGACAGTAATAAAAGTTACTACTTAACAAGATTTTAAAAAGTAAAGGGAAAAAATAATTTCTAAGTTTCCAAAAACATAACACTGTTCAGTATGTCCCCATTTCATATTGAGTTACCAGGAACATGACATTAAGCTGGTTTTGGTTTGGTTCAAGTCCACGAGAAACCACATTAATGATGAATTCCAATAAGATTAAAATACAGCCACAGAGAGAGACCCTGGATGGACTGAGAGCCACACGATAGCGTCCTTCCTCCTGTAACGGTAAAGCCTGCCCAGAAATTTTTACTGGAATATTTGCAAAACCAAGCTTACACTAACTTACAAGTAATTTGAACTTTTTTGTAATTACTATATCTCCAATAAATTCAATGAAAAAGGAAATGTTTACTATTTTGATCCCTGAAATTGGGTGTGTAGTGGCAATAAGTGGGCTTTTGAACATGGGTTCAAGTAGACATTATTTGGTTAAGATGTGGGAAGTACTATTAAGAAACATAAGGTTCATTCAGGAGTTTGATGTCTTTGATGCATATGCTTCTCTTCCTATATAATTATTTTTATAGTCGGTTTGAACACAATATATTTATTTATGTCTACTGTTATGTCTACTATACATATAGGATATCCCTAATGCATATACACACTTTGCATAATTATCATGGTAGTACTTATTAAAATACATTTCATTTTCATAATTGAGCTATCAGCTGTTAAAATGTATATATAAATGTATTTAAAAAGATATGTATAAAATGCAAAGTTGGATGAGAAATCTGATTAAAGGAAAAGTAAATGAATTACTGGAAATCAGTTAAAACGAAAAGGTAAATCTTTAAAAATTATGTTAAAATATATTTATAAAAACATTTTGCAAAATTAAATTAATGGTTATAGATTACTTCAAAATATTGAGAGGCACTGTGGGCCCGTGGTTGGAGTGCAGGTTCCGGACACCGAGGAGCCTCCTCTTTGCAGCTCACCATTAACTCGGACCAGTGCAACCTCTGAAGGCCTCTCTTTCCTCATCTGTAAGATGGGGCTGAGTATCCATGTTGATGGGTTGTATGGAGAATCAAAGCCACCTTTTATGAAGCTTCTTGTAAAATGTTTGCTTATCGTTGACATCTACAAATGGTGGCGATTTCCATCAACAATTATATAGCATTCAAGGAAATAGATACTTTAAAAAATGATTACAAGTAAGTCTCAATATACTGTTATTACTGTTCATGATGGTATTCATTTTACTTAGCTTCAGGGGAAATATTCAGTTCAAAGTCCCCAGCAGCCCTGGTCTTTTTTCCCTCACACATTATAATACATTCCAGATCTAAAGGGAGACGTTTAAGAACAGTGTTTTCTAATTCTTCATCGAGCTTTAAAAATTTCATCAATTCTTTGTTCACTCTGCAGACAGTCATTTCTGAGCACCTACTAATATTTCATGCCATATACTAACCTCGAGGAATAAAAAGCACCGGCTTTATCTGCAAGGATATCACAGTCTGAAATAAATGAGCTGGCGAGCTGGTAATCCATTTAGACGATGGTTAAGTGGCTGAAACCTTTGAACTGATAAATAAGCTTTTAAAACTCTAGTCATTTTCTGGGCATGTTTAGGAAAATTTTTACTTACACACACACACACACACACACACACACACACACCCATTTTAGTTTATGATAAATTGGGAATTCATTTGAAATCTGAACAAAAAAGTCATTTTTACTTTTTAGTCCATGACAGAGACAATTATCTGGATAACGTGTCCATTTCTAAGGTTTCTTTGACTGTACTAGTCTAATGTGTATTTTAAAAATGTGGTTAGCCATTGCCTGGAATAATACAAAAATATATGCTTATATTAATAAAGATCATGTTACGTTTTATTTTCCTTAAGAGTCATAGGCTTATCTACTGTATTAATTGCCTTTCTTGATGGTGGTTTTCCCGAATATATTTTGACCAAAAATGTTCAGTGGTTTATTAGCTTATTAAAAAGGCGATGATTCATTTCTCAATGAATTAATATTTTAAACTTTTTTACAAAGCCAAATTGTCATCATTAAATGATTTTAGAAAAACAAAGAATAGGTTCTCTAAAATATATAGTGCATACCTCTTTAATGAATAATTTTTAAATTCTATATGGAACAATGAGAGGCAATTCAGATTATAATCCAATCTTCTGAACTAGTGTTAAAAAATTTACCTAATCTATGTTCTAAGTCAGTTTTGTTGAAATTGGATCACTTAAAATGAAACAACACATATTTCATCAGAATAACTAAATATCAGGTATGATCAGTATAAAAGAAAAAAATATTAGAAACAAATATGTTGGCCTGGACCTTTAAATATTTTGTTCTGTATTTCTGAATACTTTTTGGCTTTTTTTTTTCATGGAGAAGTCCAGCAAATTTGAGAGTGAATCCTGATACTTTGATAGAGTCAGGTCTGCCTCCAAGCACAATGCCTGCTTATTAAGCTAGAAAACTTATTATTGCTCTTTTTTATATATCTGACTTTAGTATCATAAGCAATGATGGTCTTGTCTTTTCATGTTGTTTTCATAAAATAAAATTTTCTTATGAAGCTAGAGCCATTAAATCATAAAAACCCCAGACACAATTCATCACTTTGTTCCATCCCGAGTTCAATTACGGCTTTCAAATACGTCATAGAAAATGCTCTGTTCTTGAGGAAGAATATAGTGTAAGGATGAACCGAGTACCAAATAATCACTGACCACTTAAGAACAGCATTTATATTTATTAATTTTTCATGGCATTCTTTAGGTTTGGATCCTTGAATATCCAAAGCAAAGGCATTTCCAAAAGCAAAGCTACAGTGCATACTTTAAAAAAAAAATGCTTTCAAAGGAAAAATGGTAACATTGAAAAACCACTGAACATCCTTGAATGGAAGAAACTATATACCTACATTAGTGGTAAAGAAAATACAATCATGAAAAATGTATAATTCTAGAAGAGAGCAGGACAGGACGGCTCATTAAACTGGGATCATATGTATCTTGGTTTTGTTTAGGACACTTTCAATTTCAGTTAGTCTCTTTGGTTCTCAGCTGTTTATTTTTAGTGGTTAGATCATAGTTTTCCGTGATAAGGGACAGAGTCTCCACACTGAGCTGTGTAGAGACTAGAAAGTGACTCTGTTTGACTGTGATAGCAGTGACCAGACGTCGCAGCAAATGCTGGCATGCTTGCTTTATTATGGTTTGTTTTTGTGTGTTTGTTTTTGCTTTTTGGTGTGTGTTGTGTGTGTGTTTTTTTGTAGTCCAGGACTACTTTTCCACTTTTTGCTTGTTGGAACCTGGCTTTCGGGTAGCCCAGAGATCTCTTAAAAACTGTTCATTGTTCAGGGAAATACAACCAGGGCTGAGATTGGGAGGAGTACTTGAGGAGGAACGTTTTTGTTTTATTTTATTATGAGTTTATTTGTTCAAATATATGGTTTTAGATTATTGGGGGCGGGGGTGTAGGTAAAAGCCTATTTGCTCTCAGGGCCAAATCCTGGAAGATACACACAGAACACCCACTGGTGGCTTCTTGGCCAAATAGAGTGTAGCCGAGGGGCTGATAGGATGCAGGGTGGTGGGAAAGGAGCCACAGCCAGAGCCTATGAGTTAGTCTTTGTCTATCAGAGGCACTTCCGTGTCCGTATTAGGTGTAGATGTAGAGGAACTTAACTGGAGCAGAGAGGAAAGTCTTTCTGTTTGGCATTTCCTTGAAATTAGATTGGCCTCTAACACATCTTCCTTCTTTTCCTTCCTCTCTTTTAAACATTGAGGGAAAACATGATTTTTAAAATTTTACTTTGGATTTCTCTTTCCTTTCGAATCATACAGCAGGGAAAGAACTTGAAGGATAAAAGAAGCTGGTGCAATTTTAAATAGTTAACGGCTACCACATCTTCAAAGATGAACGCCCTAAAATAAAACATTCTAGAATGCTAACTTTTAAGTGTTCACATCTAAATGTTTTAAATGGGAGGTGTGGGTGAGAATTGGCTGGGCTAAAATTGTGGCTAACAGATTGCAGTTCGGAAAAACAAGGGGACATAGGAGTTCATTAACATCCCAGGTTTGGACTGGAATCTTCTGTAGTCACTATGGTTAGAGTATAGCAGCTCCCTGTGCCCGAGTGGAGCCTGGCTTCTGTCCTGAGAAGAACTTTGTCATCAAGTCCCTGCCCTATGAACTGGGCCTATTACCTAGCCGCTCTGAGGTTCTGTCCGGCTGTGTCACTCAGTAGATAGAGCTGTGGGTGACATTCCCAGGGAGCCGCAGAAAGGAGGAATGGACTGACATTGATTCCAAAGAACAGGCCAAGTTCTAGGAGAGAAGTGGTGCTTGATCTGGTCCGCATGGACGGAGGGTTTCCAAGCTGAGTGGACAAGGAGGACAGACTTGTCTTGGGAAGTAGCATGGGCAAAGGCACTGTGGCCTAGCTCCCTGAGCTTTGAGGTTCATGCTTCGTGTGCAGAGCCCGGAGTGTGGGAAATGGCCCGTAAGGGCCCTGCACGCCATAAGGAGTAACTTTATTCTGTAGGTGCATATGTTTCTTAGGCTGTGTGACAGATCACCACACTTAAAGCGACGTAAAGCAACGCCTTCATTAGGGGGCCGTTCTGTTGGTCAGGAGTCCCCTGCAGCCTGGCTGCAGCTTCTGTGCTGTTCATTACAGGACAGAAATCAACATGGTCGCTGCCGTGAGTTCTCTTCTGGAGGCTCTAGG
>NW_006284003.1:682774-721767 GCF_000327345.1 Myotis davidii
GGGCGGGGAGGGAATCTGTTTTCAAACAGATTGACGTGTTTTATATACTGACCCTGATCTGTTTTATATGCAGGCATTTTAGTTCTAAATTAAGTTTCTGATTTCATTTTTATTATTTAATCTGAAAGTAAATTCGAGGACGGCTGGATCTTTCTAACACCTTCATTTTATAAATGAGAAAACGGTGGCTCAGAGAGGGGAAATGAGGGAAGTTGCTAGGGTTCCTTAGGATTGCCAAGCACGGAGTCAAGTTTGAGAAGAACATCTCACTGGTAAAGAATGAGGAGAGGGCATGGAGGGCATAAGAAAGGGCAGCTCATGAAATGATCATGGATTCCAGAGGAGGCTGGGGTCAACTTAGCTTGGGGTTTATCAGGACAACTTCAGCAGAGAAAGTGGATCTTAGCCTGGCTGTTAAAGGAAGTAATGGAGAGAAAATGAGAATTGCCTAAGTCACGGCCTCTAGGCAGCTCTGCAGAGTTGGGAGCGTGTAAGAGAAGCATGAGGGGCCATGGGGAATTGTGCCTATGAGCTTTGGGGTCTTACATACTTGAGCTGTGTGATGTTGGGGAAGTTATTTTGTCTCATTGAGCCTCAGTTTTCACTACTGTAAAATGGGGCTAATAATTACGCACATATAAATACATAATAACAGTTTTACAAGTCAAAACGAGTTGACTATCGGAACTCTCCATGTTTCACCCTAATCTATTCATAACTTACAGGGTTGTTGTGAGGCCCAGGGGAGATAATGCGTGTTTAGCACAGAACTTAGCACATAATCAGTACTGAATGTACATCAACTACTTGGAGTATTGCTCTAGGAATAGGAGGCTCCCTTCTCTGCATTTCAGGCAGACGGGTTGTCCTTGCAAGCCAGAAGCCTTTCACTTTGACATATAGGACAGTAGTCACCTTACAAGGGAGAGGATTACAGGTTACACATGAAATGTGAGAAAATCAACCAGAACTAGGGTCAGGAGGGCAGAAAGACCCCTGATGTGTCCACATTTGGCTTGACCTGGAGATACAAAGTTTAATAAGTGGCTTCAGATTGCATTCCTTGAGGAGCTTGCAGACGTGGGAGGGGAGTAGCAGACCAGATAACGCCTAGTTCAGAGAGCAGAGGACTCTCCCAGGGAAGGGGAGAGAGGGGCAGGAAGGAAGACAGGGGTGAGATGTGAGGTCAGAGCTGGGGAAGAGGGTGTCAGGTCTCACTCGATGAAGAGCAGAAGCTCTGGGGGTGGAGACTCACTAGTGATGAGAAGGGCGAGAAGTGAGGAAGTGATGCTTTAATGAAGGGGGTTTCCGGAAGGGAAATGAGGGCTCCTTAGGGAAGAGCAAAGAGCTGGGCAAGGGGCAAGAGGAAGAGGAAGTGTGGGGAAGGGTGGCGTTTGTTAGTGTTGAGGATGTGGGTGTGATGGGTACACAGATGTGAGAGCTGTTGGCTGTGACCCACGGGGTAAGGACACTGTGGGTCAGGACCTGCAAGCCAGAGGGACCATGGGAGGACATGGGAGCTCTTGGTCAGGGTTCCTGATTTCCCCAGAGTTCTAGTCTGATAGAAATGAGGACCCCCTGGTGCAGGACAACCCCCCCTCCCCTGCCCCCGTCAATGTCCACGTTTGGTATTGGGAGAATGCCCCCATCTTTCCCTTATATACTCTGAGAGAATCAAAGCATCTCTCTCCGAGCCTGTGACCCACAACAAGGGCTTTAAGATAGCTTCCGAGAGTGTGTTTGCCTTGTTTATGGTGCATGTACTAATTAGAAAGAGCTGTGTTCTCTCTCTTTGTGGCCTAAGACTTTGCAGTGGATCTACACTGTCATTATTACCAGTAATAATGAGATAAAACTTCAGAGCAGGTGTCTGGTAATCCTTTGGTGGAGAAAGTTCAGGGGATCTTGTTCCTCAACTTTGCCTTCTTTCCACCTGGAAAGGAGGCGGATGAGCCCACCAGACCACAGGCTGTTGGGAAGAAATTCCTTGGCTCAATGTGAAGAAGGCATGGTATGCTGAGATTACTGTTTACAGGGGCCGGGGCCGGCGGCTTTGATGCTCTCCCAAGCCTGGAGATGGAGAGAGAAGTGGCTTTGGTGAGCATCCAGCCTCTTACAGGGAAGTTATTCTAGTTCCCAGGCATGGAATCTTTCCTTCAGAGTCACAGGGCACATTCTGATGTAGTGAATCAAGACTCTGGCTTCCACGGGAAGGCTTGGTATGTTGCTTTATTCACTGTCGCTTTAATTACACTGTATCAAGAAGAATATGCCATCTTCTTGTCATCTGAAGAACTCTGAATTTCTTAAATCCCATAAAACTGAGTGTTATTTACTCAAGCTTCCTTTCTGAATTCTGCCCCGGAGTATTTGTAGGCAGTTACATTTATCTCGGTAACATTACTCACCATTTGGTTAAAAGAAAACAAACCCCAGCAAAAAAAAAAACCCCCCCCCAAAAAACACATAAAAAATGGGAATAACATGTGAATGAACAAAATCCGGGTTGGATTCAGTTCTCTTGCGACAAATGTAGATTTTTTTGTAATTTTGAGTAAATGAGTCTGCAAACCAAAATAGTTAGTAGGTTTAATTTTAGGTTTACCGTTTTGACATTGTAACCCTAAATTACATCTTATTTGGAAAAATCTCTTCAATTTGGGTGGTTTTTAACCTAGTGTCACAAAATGACTCTATATTAAAATTTCTCTGAAGATCATACAGCTTTATCTGTCTATTTACCTAAATTAATATAGAGGTAATAAATAATAATCTTAAATTTGCTCTTCTTTTTAAAAAAAATATATTTTATTGATTTTTTACAGAGAGGAAGGGAGAGAGATAGTTAGAAACATTGATGAGAGAGAGACATTGATTAGCTGCCTCCTGCACATCTCCTACTGGGGATGTGCCCGCAACCAAGGTACATGCCCTTGACCAGAATCGAACCTGGGACCTTTCAGTCCGCAGGCCGACGCTCTATCCACTGAGCCAAACCGGTTTCGGCTTAAATTTGTTCTTCTTGTTGAAAATGTTGGTAGTCTTAAATACACCAAATTAAAAAAACAACAACATACAAAACAAAACCCTTTAAACATAGCAGGGAGGGAGCAGTCAGGAGATGTACCAAACTCCATAAAACACATTTTAGGGGAGACGAAGGGCTAAAGCAATCAACATTTTTACCAAATTGGGTTATCAACGTGGGTTTCAGTAACCTCTCTTTCATGAAGACCTAGCACTGAAAATTGTTTCTGTAGTTGGAGAATGAGGCAATCATTTACTGGTATTCCATTAACGCTGGTGCGACTGAAAGAAAGGGCAGGAAGTGTTTCTTTAAAAATCACGGTGTGGTGCCTCCAAGAGCAATAGAAACAGACAGGTACTTAATAAATGTCTTTGATGATGGTGATGGTAAGAAGGAAGATGGATAAATTACTGAAAATACCTGGATTTACAAGGCTAAAGGCTAATAGAAAAATCTATGCATCAGATGTGATCAAGGGCAGTGCCCTTAACTAAGTACATTTCTACTTGGAGCTCATGGGAAAAGAGACAGTGCATTTCAGATGCCAAGCCCTAGACCAACTCTGGGCAGTATCAATAGCCTCTTTTGGCCCTTGGTGGCTGCCCTATAAACTAAGTACCAAAATCAAATGTAAGAACTGAAGGGAACTCTGTAGACCGTTTGGGTGACCTCAGTAGCCAGTGGCGTCTCAGGAGGCCGGAAGCCCAGCTAGAGTTCTACAATAGCACATTACTGCTCGCCCAAGCCCTTCCAAGTCTCACATTTTAATGCATGAAAACTTTTTTCAAGTGCCTTATTAAAGCTACGTTGGCTGGGACCGAATGCCAGTGGGCGGAATCTGGGTTTTATCAGGTGCTGCTTGAGGAAAAACACTTATGCTAGTTCCAGAAAGCACTGGAAGCAGAAACAGGGATTGGGGTTGTTATTTGGAGACAGACTCTTGAAAGTTTCATGGAAACAAAACGATTTTAAGCTTAAAAAAAAAAGCCAAACTATCAGTTTTATTTTCTACTTGGTGTCATTATGGTGATAGTGTTTGTGCCTATTTCCTGGACTACTGGCCTATTCCTTCAGCATCCTCCCTTTGGGAAAATGTATGCCTTCCAAATGTTGCCTTGCGGCTCACACCTCATTATTCTGATTCCCTTGTTAGACTCAACACTCCTTGCCTTCTTCTTAAAAATGCCTTTGGATCCACAGAGTCATATAGGAACTCTCAGCAAATACAGCAGAAACCGAGTCTACTTCAGAAAGTCTAGTTTCCTGGCCAAGTGTCAGGACCCAAAGGCCTACATGTTTGTGTTCTGTCACTGCCATAGGTATTTTATTTCTTACCCTAATTTTCTCTTCACTCAGATCGCCTCTCCTATTTGTTCTGTCTCAGTGGTATGCATGTTTTTGTACGTGTTCTCAAATTATTTGGGGGAATAAAGCAGAGTATAAACAAATAGATAAATCAATATTGATATGGCGATGTCCTATCTTAAATGAGATAATTAGCAGTAAGACCATTCAGAGCAGGGTTTGATGAGTTTCCACAATAGTATACATAAAGAGTTTGCTTAGTTTGTAGCTTTTGTCGGTCTCCCAGCATTATTAAATAATTAGAGAATTTATATCTTATCTTTTGGTTGCTCATGCTCACTCCAGAAATAATTTGCAAAACAATGTAATTTAGATGCTATCTGCTTTAAATAGGAATTAGTGTAGGTTGGATATAATATAAGTAAAAGATGTAACCTGGGGAAAAGTTATTGCCTGGAAGGTTTGGAAATTAATACTATTCTTCCTTTGAGCATCGTAAGGCGATTGATCAAAATGGTCAACTTAATATAAAGAATATGACCTTTGGGCATAACATGCTTATGAATTCAAATATTAAATCATTTCACATCTCTTCCACTTTATTAAATTCTGTCCAATAACACTTTCTAAACATTATTCCTAATTTACTTATGCTGTGACAGCGGCATTAGAGCAGACGGATGTGGATAGCTGTTCTAGTTTTCACTGTAAGACACCGCGTCCTATAGAGAGGCCAGGGAATTCTTTGTGAAATAAATGACTTTTAGTTGTGTGTCTATCTGATGCAGGTTTTATTGGAAAAGTATACATATTTTTGTTTCATTGGCATGACTCTGAAAGCCATTTTGGCAAATCCAGCGTGGTCCTTAGTGTCACATGAGGATGAAGCCCTGGCCTGCATGTGGTGACCAGGGTGAGGTGAGATCATTGGAGAATACAGTGTCTCTTTTCTAAGGCCCACTATGTTTGTGTATGTGTGTGTGTGTGTGTGTGGTACGTGTGTGTGCGGGCACCCCCCCACCTACCCCTCAACTTCATCCTTACCAGTGGATGCAGATGATCCTTGGAGGTGGTACTCCTGTGAATCCTACCTCTGGCCTTACTCAGACCGGAACTTCTTTAGTTTCTGCCCCATCTTCACAGGGTCGGCATGGGGTCAGCAAAATGACTCGATAAACTAATATATGCTACCACGTCAGTACAGACCTTCCCCATGGGATAAGCCCGGCTTGCTTGTCAATTTTTATGCTTTTGCAAATGGTTATTAATTTCAAATGATTTTAAGTATTTTACTTTTCATTTAAATGTATTTTAGGAAAATGCAAAAAGAATAAATGTTGACCAGTGGCAATTAGTTCCTCAGCAAGCCATTACCGCCCTCTTTTTTCTGAACAAGACAAAGTCTATGTGATTTCTTAAATAGAACATGATTTTTGACAAAATTTGAATTTTACTGTGTCCGATGGGATTGAATATGTGCCAGCTCTATTGTCATTACTAAAAATGATGATGACACCTACTCACCAAGATCAAGGCGCTGTGCTGGAAAGGAATATAAAGTGTCCCAGCGAATTCTCACTACAACCTGGTTGGAAAAGGTGACTGTGTGCCTCCTACAAACTGATGAAAGGAACTCTGAGATGTTGGGCCATGTATCCAAGTTACAAAGCAAATGAGTGGAAAAGTTGATTGAGAATTCTTTATTAAGTTTTGCTGTGATAACAGGAGCAATCATTGCTTTTTGTAATAATATTGGGGCATTGCAAAAATGCCTAGCATAGAAACTTAGACCCCTTCTCAGGACACCATTCAGGGAAACCAACAAATGCTGCATCTTCGTCAGACTTCTTGTGGATCATCTTTGTAGTTTATCTGATCATTTTCATAGTAACCATTTTTAATTCTTTTTCTTATGACTCTTTAATGGTATACTTTTAACTTTTTTTTTTTTTTTTTACAGTTGAGTCAGGGTGTATTTTAAATTTAGAATAAGCAAGAATTGTCAGGGCAATATAACTTTTAACACATTTGCCTTCTGACACTTTTTATCCCACAATGTTCAAATCCTTTCTCATTTAATTAGTTATATCAATCACCTATTCTTAAAAGAGTCTCCAACTAGTATATGCTGGTGTTTAATGTGGCCACTTCTCTTTTTCATTTAACATCACTAAATGTATACCCGCCACTAAATTTTTAAGGTACTTGTTTTAAGTATTTATGTGTGTGTGTGTTTTTGTGTTAGAAATATGCTAGAAAGCTTATAGAAACTTATGTAAATGTTGGGCTCGTTGGACATTAAGTAAAGACTGCTTTAGCCGTTATTTTTCTTGCTCTAAAGCACTCAATTAATGAGCTTGACAAGTTATTGTTTATCTAGCCATTTACTTTGAAAAATGAAAAGTAATACATTTACAGAAAATAATTAGGTACTACATATGGGCAAAAATGAAAAGTAAATGTCCTCCTTCTTCCTGCTTCTCTCCTGGCCCTTCTCCCCATCCTGGATTCCTTCTCTTCCCAGGTTCTCTTACTGCATGTCTAAGCGCAGATTTGTATAGACGGTATGTTTTAAAGAGTAGAATCTTTTTAGGTTTAAATTCTATATGATGGCTGTCTTCCCGGCATATGCCTCCCTCTCATGTTCACTGCACTGGGGAATAAGCAGCTCTCGGTGGGACATTCATAGTCAGTAAAATCAGAATACACTTCAAATGAGAAAGAGAATGAGGACCATGGGAATAGAAGTGGAGAACCAAAATACGGGAAAGAGGACACATTTATAAAGTTCAACAATGAACACATTTTTGTAATCCGCAAGAAGGCAGTATGGCAGGCTCTTAGAGGAACGCTCTTCTCTGCATTTCTCAAGTCCCCAGGGGCTGGGAGCGATGCCTGTTGAGCTGGTGCGGGCTGAAATGGTCGTTGGTCATGTGTGCCCGCTGAGAACGAGGTGTATCCAGCGTCACGTGTGCCTGCAGGACTGACTACACAGTATGTGTGGCGTCTTGGTCAAGCATTAAGAATTTCAGGACAGGGCAGCAGCGCTTTAAGCCAAGTTGGCTGCACAGCTCCGTGCCTGTGAAGCCAGCTCAGTGCGCCCCAAGATCCTTGAGCATGCGGGGGCGGGGGGCGGGGGAGGTGCCAGTCGGGAATGGAGCAGGTTGCATGGGGAGAATGGGAAGGTGGTGCCTTATGCAGGGATGTGTTCACTTGAGTGCATGTTCCCACTTTGAGTTTTCCCGGTCTTTGCCACTTATTTTTTTATTTTATTTTATTTTGGCATTTTTTTCTTTATTGATTAAGGTATTACATATGTGTTCTTATCCCCCCATTGCCCTCCCTACACCCCCACTCATGCCCTCACCCCCCTGGTGTCTGTGCCCATTGGTTAGGCTTTTATGCATGCATCCAAATCCTTTGTTTGATCTCTCCCTCTTACCCCCCAACCTCCCCTACCTTCCCTCTTGTAGGGTGAATTGTGCTGCTATGAACGTAGGGCTGCATATATCCTTTCCAATGGGTGTTTCTGGCTTCTTGGGGTATATTCCTAGAAGTGGGGTCACTGGGTCAAATGGGAGTTCCATTTTTAATTTTTTTGAGGAAACTCCATACTATCCTCCACAGTGGCTGCACCAGTCTGCATTCCCACCAGCAGTGCAGGATGGCTTTTTTTCCTCTGCATGTTCACCAGCACTTGTTTGTTGATTTGTTGATAATAGCCATTCTGACAGGTGTGAGATGGTACCTCATTGTCGTTTTGATTTGCATCTCTCCAACGATTAGTGACTTTGAGCATGTTTTCATATATCTCTTGTCATTCCTTATGTCCTCTTTTAAAAAGTATCTATTTAGGTCCGTTGCCCATTTTTTGATTGGATTGTTTATCTTCCTTTTGTTAAGTTGTATGAGTTCCCTGTAAATGTTGGAGATTATTTGCCACTTCTTAAGGAAGGGGGATTGATTATGGGCTAGATGTGGCCTGCTGGGGAGGCAGTGGCGTGGGAAGTGATGCGGAACCATGGAGGATGGATGGCTCTGCTGGAACAGCTGCCATGTGGCTGGAGTGCTGATGCAGACAGGGTGGCATTGTGGCATTGATGTCAAGGGTGTGAGATGAGGAAACTCCGCCCTGAATGCTGCGGGGTGGGAGCGGGGGCACTTACAGAGACTTCTGGTGTGTGGAGAGCAGAGACCAGTAAGTGTGTGGTTCCAGGACCTTAGTGTCAGGACAGAGGAAGCCTCATGTTCTTACCAGAAGCAGCCAAGGGGCAGGGGACTCAGCTTAGTGGCCTGGGGCGTCAGGAAAGGCTTTCTGGAGGAGGCAGCCCCGAGAGGGATTCTGAGGGGTGAGTCTGGTGGGGACCTGCATGACCAGGGCCTATCAACCAGGGGATAGGTTGGACTTGATGTGAGCTCAGGGCTATGGGGGAAACACTAGAGCAGCGGTTCTCAACCTGAGGGTCGGGACCCCTTTGGCAGTCAAAGGAACGACCCTTTCACAGGGGTCGCCTAAGACCATCCTGCATATCAGATATTTACATTACAATTCATAACAGTAGCAACATTACAGTTATGAAGTAGCAAGGAAAATAATTTTATGGTTGGGGGTTACAACATGAGGAACTGTATTTAAAGGGCCAGAAAAGGCTTCATGAGAGCAGCAGGGTCAGGTTCACATTTTCTGAACTGTTTTCCATGTTGTCCTTAGTGTAAAGCAACGGTTCTCAAAGTGTGGTCCCTGGACTAGCAGCATTAGCATCACCCATGGGCTTCTCACAATGCAGATTCACGGGCCCTGCTCCAACCTAGTAAATCCGATCTCCAAAGAAGGGCCAGACACTGGGTGAGAACAAGCTCTCCTGGTGATTTCTTAAATCACATTAAAGCTTGAGAACCACTGCTGTGGCGCGAAAGGACTTCGAAATGTTTGTTATAAATCCCTTGTTTGTCATGACTGACCTGAGGACCCGGGTGAATAAGTCACTTATCAAAGATTAACTTAGTGGTGGGTGATAATTAAGACACAAGTCTCCTGGCTATGTCCCTTCCTTCTGCCAGGCACACTTCCCAGGCAGGGGGATTATCACAGCATTTTTAAAACGAAGAGGCAATTATATTACCTTTCAAAAATGGTGCCTACAAAAGTACAAATGGGAAGAGGAAAATAATGTGGTGTAAGAAAAGACTGACGTATGGTTTTTTTGTATCCTATTTCAGCTGCGATGCATATCATGTTTGTGTGTCTCTGAGGCTAGAATGGGGAAGAAGGAAGTGACTTATCTAAACTTAAGCTAATTATTCTCTAAGCAGTGAATTTACTACCTCCTTGACCTTGGGTGAAACGTTTAATCTCTTTGAGCCTCAATTTCCTTATCTATAAAATGGGGATAATAATACTTGCCCAACAAGGTTGTTCGGATAAGGTAGCTTAAGTGAAAGTGTTTTGTAAGTTGTAAAGCGTTATAAATGTGAATGATACTATTTTTATCATATAACTTAAACATAAATCCATTCATCTAGCACACACTTATCAAATATGTATTGTGGGCAATATCGTAAACTGTATAGTGTTTAGAAATGTGTTTTTGTTCAGAAGAATTATGAAACTTTTGAAATAGTTTTCAAAATTATCCATGTTATTCCTCAGTAGGAAGCTGATTCAGACTTCATATGAAGCACTTTGATTTGAAATTCCTAATCCTATATTTTGGATTGAATCTTACCTTAGATAGTTAGTTCTCTTCTAAATTTTTCTTACTTCTTATTTTAGTAGAGACACTCAACCAACACATTGTCAGGTGCATTATGTTACTTTCATAGTTTAAAATTTGTAATTTAAGGGAGAATTCCATTTAAGAATTAATCGAGCCTATAATTATTTATATAACCTTCCAGAATAGCAACAATAGTGTATGAGTAATTTCTAAGTAAAATTACAGTAAGTCCATGAGTGGCTTTGTGTGACTCATTAAGCCTTGGAGTGAATTGGTGTAGTTTGGCTTTTATCAACTAAAAATAAACACTATAAGTACTAGTATACTGGTTATTAATACGAGTCTTTTGGCTTACTCATTTAAGTAGGTCATAGGAGTTTCTCAGAGCCATAGGCTAGTCTCTCAGGACTTTATTAACGTGTGGCTCTCTGGTGTGAGAAATGGATCATTTTAAAGGAATTCCCACCCAACTCTAGAGGTGGCATTTATTCTTTGATAAATGGTAGCTTATTTACAAAACCCTAAGGAAATAGCCCACTTAGTACCAGATAAATTGCAGTTACCAATAAAGCCCAGTGGTGCATTCCTTTGATGTGGCTATTTTGGCTAATTGAGAGATAATTCTTGAAATCTTTTAATCCTTTAAATGTCCATTATTGATGCTGAAGGTCTTTCTAAAGTGTACACTTCCTTTCCTTTAAGTAGAACATCCTTGTCACAACTTAATCATCCTTAATAACGTGGCTATCCTATGGTTGAACTCGGAATTCATTGTGGGGTTCAGGAGAGCGCTAACCTGGAGGGTGCCCCCAGCTGGGGAGGAATGGGAGGTGGCAATCCAGTAGGACAACTGTACGTGGTGGTTTGTATCTCTGTGATAAAAGAACAAACCTCTGCCCTTCTCTCTTATCACCTACTCCCTCTCCCTTGCTTTCCTCCCTCTTCTGGACTCAGTCTTTGAAACTCAAATTGCAGTTTGTTGGTTCCTTGCCTTGAGTAACTACACTAGGACCTTTCCAAAGGTAGAAAAGGGGTGATCAAAGCTTTTCTCTGTTTGCACTGCTTTTTATTGCATTGTCATTTAAAAGCCACTATGATTATTCTGTTTTTCTTCGTCCTCACCACTGCAGACCCAACGTGTATATCTCCTGTATCCTCTCTGTTTCTTTACATGTCTATGGTGGTTCATACTATGTCTCTAGGAAATAAAAAGCATTATTTCTTTTAAGAAATCTCCCAGATGCATTAATATTTGAATCGAGGTTACTTTTTGAATGCATTTTTTTTGAAATTTAATTCTAATTCCAGGTTGGGAAAAAATAGTGCAGGTAATATTACTATTAACACTCACATCACATATTTTTAAATACAATATCATTAGGCATCAAGTTAAGGCAGTCTTGTTTTTAAATGAAATGCTGCAATTTTGTTTTTTGGGTCTTGTCAGGTTACAGCGATTCCGATAACATAGTAGAAATATATACATATACTTAATACTTTAAACATTTAGGGCATAGTTATTTATTATCTGGATTTTAGTCTTTCCAGAGAAAAAATAATCATGATGCACAATTTCAACCTGTTAACTAGGCTTGGCGTTGGTTTCACTTAGAGGTGAGTCACATAATTACTTGCAGGAAAAGCCACAAAGTGTAAGAGATACAGCTATTTTCGTTCATATTAAGGTTGATTATGAATAAATGAAATTTGAAATGGGAAGTTTTTAAAAGACTCATTCAAGAACATTTATATTTGAAAGTTAAAAATATTCTTTCTGGTTTTTCTTTTCCTAGTAGAAAATGAAACAAAATTAAAATAATGAATGATGTTTTCTATTATACTTATTGTAATTACCTCTTCTGCTTAAAATTTTATTTTTTGGCCTCATATGAAGTGACAGATCATTACAGCCAATTTGTGGTTTTAACAATCAGAAGTAACTAACTAATGATGCTATTCATATTTGGTTGCGGATTAAAGGGGGTTGTGTGTGTGTGTGTGCGCCTGATTACATTTCAGTGTATTTTCTTCATAACCGAAATGCCAAAAATGACTTGCAAAGCTATTTTGAATTGTTGGTTTTCTCAAACTCAAGAGTTTTAATCTCTTTTTAAGTTCTCTTTTTAAACTTTAAAAAATGTCAAATTACTTTTTTATGGGGAAAAAAACCCAAAACCCTGAAAATATAGAAACTTTTGTCATCATATTGGAGCAAATGAAAGGGTAGCAATCTTTCCTATATGAAAAAAAATGTTTTAAATGTCCTCTACATTTACTATGTTAGTTGTATGACTTGGATGCCTCTCTATATATTTAGTTTCATTCAGGTTTTCCATTTTTCATTCTGAAAAGGGAGCAAATTACTGAATTCTTTCTCCAAAGGAAAATGTTTGCAGTGTCATGAAAGACGGGGACAGATGGCACTGCGAAGCTTTGGGGAGAAGTACTGCACTCCGATCCAAACTGTTAGGCAAAGTCAGAGGCAAACACAAAGCTACCAATTGTGGCAGTTATTTATACGACTTAATTAAAAAAGTTACAGGGGAGAAGGCTGCCTCTTACATGAAATAAAAGACATTTTACCAATTTACAGTGCAGACTTCACTAAGCGGATGCCCAAGTAGCCAAGTTTTATGAAGAAAAAGAAGCAGCAGAGAAAAGCCGTCCTAGTCACTTAAAATGTATTCTACAATTTTGGGTTTCACAGCGGGCAGGCTTAACCAGATGCAGTGTGACAGCCTGTTAGCAAAATAAACAGATTCCTGAGTTGGAGTCCTCTGCTCTTTCCCCTTCACTTTTAACTAGATTAGCTGTGCAGTGCAGCACGGCTAGGGCTGTGGTGGGGTGCATTAGCTTCTCCCCACACTGTTCTCTGATTGAGCAGCAAAGCATCCATTACCAATTCCATATCCAAAGTGACGTTTCCATACAGGCTGCCTGCTGTTTCATTCATAACCACAAAACAGACTGAAATGACTTTACTTCTTTTTACAACTTGCAAAGAGTTAATGGACTGTGCTGGCCCCCTGCCAAAACCTTTAAGAAACTTTATTAATGTGTTATGAGGCTGGGACACCATAGTGTGGGATTTTATTGGTTATTCATCTTAATGAATAAAAATATGTATGCACAATTAAAGCCATGTTCTGTAGCAATTGCCTTCCAATAAATGCTGAGACTTTGTCAGTACTCATCATTGCATTTGCTCATCAATTTTGACCCTTTTCTTTCCAGAACCTGAAGTTATCAGCAGGGCAATAACATGGACTTTGTTTAAAGAAATACTAGCCTAGTATTTAAAATGAATAATTATTTAATGATAAAAAGAACATTCTTTAGCAAGTGGTAAAGGGAATTACGTGTTGTTGTTTTTTTAATTTCGATGTGAAAAACCTAGTCATAATCTGCATCATTTTCTTGTTTCTATTAAGAAAACTGGTCTATCATATATTGATTCCTCATAAGATAGAGCATCATAATTTTGTTATAGATCATACAGGAATGGATAGACACCATTAGAATTATTTCCAGTCTATTCTGTTCTGAACTGCCAGTTACCAAACGTTTCATTTTTATTTCCATATAGTTTTACTGTCTTGTTACCTCTGACTTCTTCTCCCCACCTTCTTAGGGGTGGGATGTTGCAAGGAGGGAATGAGGGTAGAAGTTGTAGTATATTGAAACTAAATTTTAAAAAATAGACTGAATGAATCAGTGGGTCTACATAAATTTAATGCTGCAGCTCTATAAGAAAAGATTAATATTTTTGCAACTTTTGAAATCTGTACCTCCCCACTCCCCGCCCCCCCCACCCCACAAAATAGAATACTGTGCACTTTCAAAAGAATGTTGAATGGTCTCCTTCAATTTGTGAAAGATGAGGACATCTTTCAGGGCATTTTTTTTCCCCAAAATGAATAGAAGTATGAATTTTCATATTATGGACTTTGGAGTAGGGAAATTTTATGCCACTTTATCAAAAATACTTGTGAAAAGGCATTAAAAAGAACCCTCTGGTAAGTAAAAATACCAAGAGAATGAGTTCATTGCACTTTCATAGCAGTAAAATCAAAGTTTTAAGCCATGTCTGTTTTTATGAACTTGACTAACAGAACGTTTGAATTCATACTAATGTTTCCAAGTCATAAAGTCATCCATGGTTTTGCTTTTGGTAGAAACGAGAATAATTCCATTTTCTTGAGTTAGCTAATTTAGAAATAAGTGGAACTTGTTTCTGTCTTTGGCACTTTAACCTTGATGTGGGAATGGGGCTAATTGAAGTGAAAATCTGAACAGGCACCGAATTTAACACATAGTGGTTTTATTCTCTTATAGATGAGCCAGAACTTGCCTTGAGTTTCAAAAATGACCTACTTCGAGGTCATTAGATTACAAATAGAGAATAACATTTGAAAGATGATTCAAAGTGAGTTTGCAGTGGGGGTGTGGGGGGCATAAAGCTATCTGGGGAGAAGGAAATCATCTTTCCACTTAGATTTTGGCCATTGTGTGCAACTGGCCATCTTTTCAAGTTGAGTCATCATGCCGAGGCACTTGGCCTCCTGGATTGGATCAGGCTGTGCTCTGTGTTGCAACTAACCACCTCCGTTGAAGCAAGGACATATCTTGACCTCGTGCTCTTTCCTTGAGTCTCATTCACCTGGGTAGGGGGAAGTGGTGGAAGTGGTGTTGGCAGATCAGGTGGCAGTGGAAACTGGTTCTTCTGTGCAGCCATGTTGTATCAGTAGAGAAGGATCAGACCCTAAACCCTGGTTAAGTCCAGCTAAGACTGGTTCAGTAGCGCTCATGGGAAAAACAGCACATAGGAAGAAACCAGACTGTTATTTGTGAGATGTGGCTTAGAGGGGGAATTACTTGATCCTGCGGTGAAGTCTCGGGACTTTGGTGAGAGATTAGGAGGTTTGTGGGGAGTGTAGAGGGCAGTGGCTTTGGAAAGGGTGTCTGGCGCTCACATGTTATCGCGGGCTGAGCTGCTCATGCTGAGCGGCCCTCTGCCTTTCACTGAGCGCACTCACTCAGTCCTCAATTTGTGGCCTGCCGGGGGCAGAGAGGGGTTTCTGGTCCCCTCCTCCTCCCGGCTTGTGCACATTACCGAACCACAGTATAAACTCACCACAATCAGCAGCCGAGCTCAAGGGCGGCTTCCTCCAGGAGAATTGCGAAGTTATGTGTCAAAAAGTTAGGCAAGTTGACCAAAGAACCGTATAATTGTAGAGGAATAACCTCTACCTGATCTCTCTCTCTCTCTCTCTCTCTCTCTCTCTCTCTCTCTCTCTCCCCCCTTTTTCTCCCTCCCTCCCCCTGTCTCCGTGTGTGTGTGTGTGTGTGTGTGTAGGAATCACTGTTGTATGTATTGCACTTCCTTGTGCCCTCAGCAAGGGACAAAGTGCTTGACTCCCAGAGACTTGTGTCCTAGTTGGGGACATAAAATATCCCCGCTTGGCAATATGCACCCAAATGGTCAACATAAGAAATAAGAAACACACGAAATCAGAAACTATATTTTAATTTTTAAAAACGCATTTGTCTTCATTCCCTAGTTTTGTATATAATTGCACCAAGTTTCTTAGCAATCAACATTTTCTGAATTCCTCTGTTGGTGGAACAGATGATGATGTTAGGATTTGGGAATTCTCAAGGAAGAAGAAGCAGTATCAAACCATAACATCTCATGAAAGTAAAAAAAAAATAAATTAGTGCAAGGTTTAAAAGCATTAGTAATTAAGAGTGAACTGGAGATTCTTTCTGAACACACCAACTTTTGCTAAGAGTGGCTTGTAGTTATACAGCTATGTGACTTTGACCCTGCTGATAACTAATTAAACAAAGGCTGAAAGTCCCTAAATGTCTTTTGTGCAGAATCATAACGTTGAGAAACGTTTCTGCCTTGAAAAAGTCCAAGAAGAGTGTATATATTTATTAACATATTTATATATATTTCTTAAATATATGTATATGTATACATGTATGTTTTTAGGTGAATAGTGGACAAGAGACAGTATTCAAATTAAACCTTTAAAGAGACATTAGACTTTAAAATGATGGAGATTTTAAAAAATTAAAAATTATTGGTGTGGCTGTGCTGAGCGTGCTGACATGTAATTGAAGATAGAAAGACTGGCATTTAGTGAATACGCACTCTGAATCTAATGAATGCCACCAGTCTGTGTCAGCATTATGGAATTCATCTTTCACCTCTGAATTATCTCCGGGCTGAGGCAATGTTGGATTCAGTTGAAGCTTAGAATTACGGAACAGTAATCACGGCCAATAGTGATTACAGGATGGTACACCAGGCCTAATGTCTCTCAACCTGGGCTTAAACTAGTGGAACAGCCGCGAAGAGAAAAAAATCCAGTGACCTCATTATGTAATATTTGGCAGCTGTGGACACAGCATTTTAGTTAGGACAAGTTTAATAGAGACAAAAGAGGGACAGAGACAATAAACAGTATGAGAGATTTAGGTGCACTTCTGAAGCACTTTACCTTTACTTTTCAGGTGTTTTGTATGTTTCTACTATGAGCAAATCAGTATGTCTATAGTTTCATGAAGTCCCCCTGCTACCCCCCTCCCACCCCTTTTGTTCAGTCCTTGGAACTTTCAGAGACTATTCTTTGACCTCAGTTTCCATTTAGGTAGGTTTTGCATTATGGGTGTTCGCCATAGAAGGGTTTAAAAGGTTTTTAAATATATAGTTTACATGTGTTTTAGTGATGTAAGAGAAGTATAGATTCTTAAGGAAAGAGAAGGAGGAAAATTATTATTTTTTGTTGTTGTTTTCATGTTGCATTCATTCATGTTGCTTTGATAAAGACTCTGAATCCCTGTCAAAATTATGGCAATGCGAATGGGAAACTGTTGGCTTGGCTCAGACTTTGCTCAGGATTTTTTGCAGTACATTCGCGTCTGGTGCATTTATTATTATTATTTTATTTTACTTTTCTACAAAATTAAACGAGCTTCTTCCATTAGCAGAAAGCACGGTGGACAATGTCGAGGTGAGTGGCCTTTCAGAGCAGACCCCTTGTTCCACTCCCTAACTTGTCCCATTATGATCTTGCTTTGTAGTTAGTTTTTCAAACAGCTTTTTGAGGAAAGGGGAGCTCGTCTACGGTGGGACACAGTGTTGGCTGGGCCCGGGCAGCCTCGGCCCTGCCCGGCGAGCGTGGCGGCATCTCGGCCGCTTGGCTGCCATTTCAGGCCCTGCCCGCGGCTCGGCTGCTGAGCTGCGCCCGTGCCAGGACTCTCTTGGCAGCGCAGATCAACTTTGTAGAGATACACAGTCCAGAAATATCTTATAATTACAAAGCACAGGGGGCAGAATGTTTTTACAATACAGCTGTGCTAATGTAAACATTTAATTTGGCAGCCTTCTCCACCCACTTTTCAATTAACCGGGTTTATGCAGATACTTTAGGTCTGTAATAAACTTTATTGCTACTTCTCTTAGAGTACAGTTTATGAAACACAGATTCGAGGGGCTTTTTTTGGGGGGGAGTTCCATCCATTTAGGAAAGCACATTGTGAATGTTATGTTGTGGTGACAGGGAAGTACAGCCACAGGCCTGGCTTAGCTGGAACAATTGCTTTAGAGGGGGAATGTGGGGCTGCCTCCTCCGGCTTTGAAAGCCTGCAAGGGGATATTAATAGAAGGAGGTAAAATCACTTCTGTAGCTACAAAAAGACACTTGAGTTGGTGATCATTAAAAAAAGATAAATGTCCCCTGCAATGCATGAGACTGTTTCAGAGATAAATTCCCAATAACAGTTCTTACAGATATAATTATAATAATTGTGTGGTCGCCGTGATAATTATTCGTAGAGAGTGAAAGAAATAATTTTCTATCTAAGTAGCATTCAACTGTTCTGTGCACAAAGCTAGTCAATAGACCCCTTTCAGCCAACCGCAACCATGGGAGAGGCCATAGAGTTTTAAAGCTAAATTTGGTTGTAACTGACATTGCAAAAAGGAGGTTGCTGTTTTTCCGTGAGGAATATGGTATCACATGTCATGACATTTCTTTCTATAGGTTTGTTTACACATTTCTCATATTTATTGAGAAAAGCATACAAATAGCATATGTATGGATAGTTGTTTGTTTGTTTTTTTTAAACACAAAAGGTTTTCAACTCATATTTCCCTCTGTCTCTATGTAGAAACTTTGCTTTGGTGATGGTTTTACAAATTAGCCTTTTGCCCCTCTTCATGATGGATTTTCACAATAGAAAACCATTCTTGTGATATTTTTTCCTCTCAGGACTCCTTTTGAGTCCTTCGTTTAGCCTGACTTCCTCGCCATTCCATCTATGGGGCTTGCCCACAAAGTAATTTTCAATCTGAAGTTGTATTAGACTGTTCAGCTCCCAAAGCTGGTCAGTAGATCTCTTTCAGTGAGCCAGAGAGATGGCAGAGCTCAGCGAGTTTTAAAGGCTGGCCTCATTAATTGAGGGTCTTCTTATTTTCTGGTGCAATAGCTGTTTTGCATCATCTCACCTTTATGCATTCTGCTTATCACAGCTATATAATGTAATGTTAAATTCCCATATCGGAGGTGTGGGTGAAGTGTTGTGGGCCAAAGGGGTGTCTCCTTAGGCGGTAGTAAGAAAGACTCCGAGAAGATGGATAAAATTCAGGGGCTTTAGAAGATGAGTGAGGAGTTTGAATAGCACGGGAGAAGTGATGCTCCAGGAATAGAAACCGTATGGGCAAAGGCATAGAGACCTGCAATTGTACAACATATTCTAGAAATTTGAAGAAGCACGCTAGAGCTAAGGTGTGGGAAGCTGGGGCTGGGTATGAGAAGGACTAGCGATTATGATTTTCCAGGGGCTGTAGTGAGATCCGAGTCTAGGCTGGGGCCAGCTAATGAAGAGCCTTGAGTGCTGCGCTAAGGAGGTTTTAGGTTTTTCTGAGCAATCGGGAGCCATCAAAGGGTTCCAAGGAGTGAAGTGTTATGTTACCTGGTGACAGTGCTGACAATGGAGTCTGGCTTCACTGTGAAGAATGACTCCTATTGGCCTGAGGAGGCTGAAGCGCTTGTCAGATGAGACATGAAGGCTCGACAAGGGATTTAGCAGCCGTTGACATAGAGATGAGGGAACGGACATGAAAGGTAGTGGCTAGGCCAACAACCAAATGTGAGGCTTTAGGGAGATGGTGTTGCCAGCGGCTTGTTTTCTGCATGGGAAACGGAGTGGATATGGGTTCCATTCATTGAGGTATGGCTGTAGTGTGTGTGTGTGTGTGTTGGGAGGGTAAGTAGTGCCCTAGCAACTCAGACTGTGCAGGGACTGCACTACAATATCACAGGGTTTTGCAGATACAATGGGATGATAGGGCTAGATGTGGACATGGAATCCTCTCCAAATGTGTTATATTTGAAAACATGGAGCTGGGTGGGTTCACCCCGGGGGAGCAGAAGACGGCAATGATGCAGGTCACTTGGGTTGGTTGTCTCAGGGATCACCAACATGGAAGGGTGATAGATGAGAAGGAGAGAGCCATAGAGACTGGAAAACAACCCCAAAAAGGAAGGCTTAGAACAGTGCTGGCGAACCTTTTGAGCTCCGAGTGTCAGCATTTTGAAAAAGCCTAATGTAACTCTGGTACCGTGTCACATATAGAAATTTTTTTGATATTTGCAACCATAGTAAAACAAAGATTTATATTTTCGATATTTATTTTATATATTTAAATGCTATTTAACAAAGAAAAATCAACCAAAAAAATGAGTTCGCGTGTGACCTCTGACACGCGTGTCCTAGGTTCGCCATCACTGGCTTGGAACCAGGAAGGAGTGGTGCCCTAAAGGAAAAGGAAAGGGCGATTTTTCAAAGTTAGGGGTTCTTAGCGCCAAAAGTCAACTAAGCAGAGTCTGGGAAGGTCAAGGCAGGTCGGGTCTGATTGAAATAGTAAGTTTGGAGTTAGGACACACCTAAACTAACCTCACTGACTCTGAGAGCTGGTGTTGGGCATGGGGATTATTAACTCATTGAAAATAGTGATCAGAGAGTACTGAGTATTACTCCCCAGCATAACTGCACCAAAACAGATTTGACCGTACAGGGACCTTGGGCTGCTTAAAGGATGACTATTCTGAAGACTTTAAGAAACTGGCAGAAGACAATGGATTATGCTCATGTGTGCTCTCTTCTAGTGCTGTGGAGGAAATGTGCATTGTTTTTCTCCATCTAATGCCACCATTGGCTACTGTATTTAAAGAAGCAGAAACTCCTTTGAAATTTTAGTGTGAGTTTTAGAGAACAATTTCGTAGAAAATGAACGGAAATGTGCCCAACCACTGCACACACCCCTTTACTTGCTCTCACCAAGCCTCAGCCATTCCCCTAGCGGGGGAGTTACACTCCCTCCCGGTCCCTGGATTCAATGTTATAGCAGCAGTGAGGAGCAATTCATTTGCCCCCCGTCTCCCTGTGTGACTCCTCAGTTTAGCAGTGAAAGACACAGAACGTGGTGATATTGTGCTAGTACATCAGATTATGTTAGAAAATATGGTTGAGCCAACTCACATGCAAGTAAAAACTATAGCTGAGTAGCTGCCAGCAGCCTGGCTGCAGCTCTGTCCTCCCTTGGGGTGTCTTAAAGGCTTTGGCTAAGTTTTTTTAAATGCCTGGAACATACATTGAGTATATTCGTACTCAATATGCAACGCCGACTTCAGTTTCCTTGGCAGGAAAATAAACAACCAAGTGGAACATTTGTTAGTCAAACGCAAAGCACCAATGTATCTGGCCCTTTCGGACAGCAGGGTGACCCCCGTGCGGCTCTGTGTGACCTCGCCAGCCCTTGCCATCCTCAGGTGCCGCTCCGCCACTTCCTCCAGGAAGCACAAGCAGGAGCCAATGAAGTTTCCGAAAGTAAAGTTGGATCCTGTGTAAGTAGATTAGGGTCTGGCACACCATCTCACTTTATCAGGCGTTTAAAGCAGAGGATGTGCACTGCAGCCGGCTGCGACTTGCCAATTAGCTGGGCTTTCCCCACTGTTTCTGGTTTGGCAGGCACGAGGTGGCTCACCCTGCCTCACTGCTGCCTGCCAAGGACACGTGGCCAGCTCCCGGCTTCCTGTCTTCCTCTCTGTGTCCTGGCCTTGCCTTCCAGGGAGCTGCCAAGGCACCCTTGCCAGAAACCTTCCTTCGGAAAGGTCAAGCAACCTCAAGTCACCTATGCCAATATTTGTGTTTTCTTTTTCACCCTTCTGCGTTCGACTTGGAGGAAAGTGTGCAAGTGAACAGGCAGCAAGGAGGACCGGGGGTCACTTTGGATCCCTTGGATAAAGCAACAGAACCCAAAGAATCCCTTGGCGGCCGGGGGCCGGTGATCCTAGTAGAGTTCTATTTAAAGCTCTGTGAAGTGTGATAGAGTTCAGCGTGGTTCCCGTGTGGATTTGGAGTGAGTGTGCTTTTTAGGATTCACTGTACACATGTGATTTTTGGCTGAAGCCGGGTCCTGGTGCATGGCAGGGAGAGTGAGAAAAGTGGACATTGGTCTTGGCTTAAACACACTGCATGCTGTTTGTTTTTTTAGGACTCTATAGCCACACGCTCCTTTTTGCTTTCCAGTTTTGTGTCTGCGAACTAGCATCCTTGTAAACACAGTCTGAGAACTATTCACAAGGGAGTCACCCGGGGTGCCTGTGGAAAGTGCCACTGTCTTGGCCCCAGCACTTCTATAGCGTTCTCAGCCATAGGCAGGGAGGGCAGGGAATCTGAATTTTTAAAAAATATATATTTTATTGATTTTTTACAGAGAGGAAGAGAGAGGGATAGAGTTAGAAACATCAGTGAGAGAGAAACATCGATCAGCTGCCTCCTGCACACTCCGTACTGGGGATGTGCCCGCAACCAAGGTACATGCCCTTGACTGGAATCGAACCCGGGACCCTTCAGTCCCCAGGCCGACGCTCTATTCACTGAGCCAAACCGGTCAGGGCGGGAATCTGAATTTTTATCAGGCACCTGGAAGATTGAGATACTCACACAGCGGTTCACAACCTGTGGTTTGCGAACAATGAAAATACATCCTGCATATCAGATATTTACATTATGATTCATAACAGTAGCAAAATTACAGTTATGACGTAGCAATGAAAATAATTTTATGGTTGGGGGTCACCACAACATGAGGAGCTGTATTAAAGGGTCATGGTATTAGGAAGGTTGAGAACCACTGCTTACGGTTTTGGGACTGAATATGTCACTGATTATAAAATCAAAATAAGGCAAGTGGCATTTATTGTCACCATATGGCAAATCGTCCCTCGTCCCCTTCAACTGATCTTTTTGGAGCTTAATTCATGTTTTTAGATTGTATATAATCCAAAAATAATAACCACAAACACTTTTTAAATGATTGAAATTTTTAAAAACTAATGATATGTGAAACTTCATCCAAATGATTGTCTCTTTTTTGAACCCTAAATTTTAAGATTTTTAAAAAGGGCTTTTTTCAGGACACAGAGCTACCACAGGGTGTGTACTAAACAACTCCCGAGGGCTCCCTCCCCGCAGCCCACACTGTGAATGATCCTCCTTGGACGTGTGTAGGGTGAGGGGCCTGGTGATGTTGCTCATAAAAGGAAAGTTCAGTGCCTCTAAATGTCATAACGCAAAGCAATTTTCTTCTTCACCTTGAAAAAAATTCCACTTGAGGGATATGGAGCTCGTGAAATGCCCAGAACGGAACCACCTACTAATTTCCATGGCTACTGGCATCGATAGAGGGGACATAGTCTGCTCTGCCATAGACTCTAGGAAAGGTCTGCGTAGCCCCCGATTCCCTTCTGGCTTTTTATGCAAAATTGTCCATAGCATTTTCTTCCTAAGCTCAGTTTAATTGTTCTTTGTGCCTTTTACACCTTGTGATATGGCATCTTTGTTGGTAAGGATGGTACAGCCTTGAACTTTTTTTGGTCATTGTTTTGTAGCATTCCTCGAGTTTGGCCCAGATTACCTTGTAATTTTGCCATCTCCCCTCTCCAAATTATTTTCAAAATTTGCTGAAAAGCCGCAGCCTCAGGGACACCTCTGTCTCTCTGACACGGGTAACAAGCACGGCACTAATTTGGAACCATGCTCTGTCAGAGTTTACGGAACCTCTAGCCTTGGGTTCCAAATTTGCAACTTCAACATCTTCCATTGAAAAGAAACAGCATATTCCCACCCCACTAAATTCCCCCTTTGCCTCCCCTGCAACCATAGTCTTTTATAACAGTAATAAGGAAATGTGGTTATGGGTGTAATTGCCAGGAGGCAATTGTACTCTAGAGGCCTGGCAGAATTTTGTTTTCTGTATCTGAGGGTTGGGCTCCATCAATAGGCTCCATTTGCAAATAAGTCAATTAGAATAATAACAATGATGCCTTTATTTTTATGGCAACCTCCCCTATAGAGATCAAAGTGTGTTAGAGACATCCTATCAGATTCATTGTTCTAATGCCCCAGTGGACTGGAAATAAAAAAGTTTTATTACAGCTTGTTTGAGATAGGCGATTGAGTGAGAGAGAGGTTAAGTGACATCCCAGAGGCCACAGAGAAAGTCAGTAGGGGAACTGCAAGAAACAGATCAAGGTTTCCTGTTACTCTCTGCAAGTTATCAAGCTCCATTCTTCCCCGGCCATTGTAAAGGATGAGAATAAAGCACAACCTCTGCTAGGATTGCAAAATAATGTAGGTGAAACTGTTTTGAAAATTGTGAAGTTCTTGTTACTACCTTTATCACTTAGTACAAATGGGAGGCAAGAAAGAGACTGACTGTCGGCATCTAGTTGTTCCAACATCTGTGACATGGATTTTGCAAATTATTGATTAATTCTGCCCAAGCTATCATCTTGATTATTAATGGAGACTAGTGAAAAATTCCTTCACAATTCTGAATTAAATAATACATGTAAACATCTTCTAGCTCTTTACAATTCTTAAACTTTAAAAATTTCATGAGATTGACAACAAACTTGGAACAGATTAAGATGCTAAAGATCAAAGTTCCTCTGTTATATAAACTGCCTAAGAAAAAAACTTACTCAAGTCTTCTGATTTCTTTTTAAGGTTTTTACTTAGAGACTCCATAGTTCTGAGGATGAGGGTGATACATTTAGGCCCTATTTTTTTTTTTTTAACTGGGAATAGGAGAACTGGAACTAAAATTGCTACTAACCTTCCTCCGGTTTCAGGGAGCCTTGGAGGACATGTTCCCCGGGGAGATGACATCATTAACTTGCTCTTAATTACTATTGTTTGCGTTCTGCTTAGTTAGAGGTGGCCTATCTTGATGTAGAGCTATAGGCTACCCAAGCCCCCAGCATTCCCTCCCTTGAACAGGCATCTCCTTCCTGACTAGCTGAAAAATCAGAAATGCCCCGAAGTTTATCAGAGACTTTGCCTTCTAATGGGAAATACGGAAAATTCAGCAAAATATAAATACATGGCGTTTTAAAGCTCCCTCTTTGATTGTCAAAGTTCTAGAGCGGGTTCATATTTCTTCCCTTTAACCCAAGTCAACGAGGCTATCTTCCTCTTATCATAGGCCCTTCCTGTCAGTTCTCATGGGAAGAGTAATGGCCTTGAGACATTATCTCATCATCACTGCACCTCTGGTTGTGCCTTCATGCTTAATGGATGTTAAGCTGAAAACAAATCCAGGTAAACAGGTGAACAGAAAATGAGGTACAACAGCAGAGAAAGAAGGCATGCATCCTTTAGAAGCACTTTCAGCAGGGCGAGTGGACTGAGGAGATAGGTGCTGCTCGCTACCAGGTGATTGGATTATATCAGCTAATCTATTCAAGTTTTGGTAATTGCTAGATGATATTAATAGAGAATGTTCAGTTATTATTTTGTTGTTAGTAGCTTTTTTTCCAAAGAAATTTTGAAAACTGTTTTCTTAAGTGCCTCCCCCCTCTTCTTTCAAATGCCCTCACTGGATTCCGGGGCTCTTTCCCCCCGCTTTTGTGTTGGCTGTTGTGTTTTGGTTTTCATGGTGTGACCTGTACATCCGTGGCACCGCAGAGGATTCCAGCTCAGGGAAAAGAAAGCTGAGCTATGGTGTCCCTTTAGAAAGGCACAGGTCACCGTGGATGGGAGCCTGATGAGAGCAGGAAGCTTTGGCTTGGGACCCAGATTGGGAAAACCTCACTTTTGTATCCCAGTTGGGTCTGGAACCCCGAATTCCTTGAAGGTAGTAACATTGTCATCGAGTAAACAAACCTAAACAAATGAGAATGACACAGGAGCACAATACGAGTCTTCTCATTTATAGTTTACATTTTCAAGCAAAACACTTAAAAGCATTCCTTAGACGTAGAGCCTGCTAAAAACGCAGATATTTTGTCAACAACAAGCAACATGACAAGTGTCATTTGCTTTTAAGTTGCTCTTTATTTCATTTCTTCAACAGAAGGGAGAAGGGCTGTGCTCCTCTGAGGCAGGTGACAGCATTGCAGGTTGGTGCTGGCACTGTAACATCCAACCTTGCTGTGGTTGTTGGCTGGTTTCAGTTCTGCTGAGGTCAGTTAAGCCTGAAGTCCTTCCCCTCTTCCGTGATGTATAGTTGAAGGGTCTTGTATAGTTGAAGGGAGGTGAAGGGCCTTGTGAAGTAACTGAATGGTTTCAGTGTAATTCTTGGGCAGAGAGACACCAGGCCTAGCACACTGTGGAGAAACGTAGGGGATGTTTCACGAAGAGATTTAATCTTTCCCTGAGAGAAGAGAGAGGAGCAAGGGTGAGCTGGGTTGAGGTGTGAGAACCCACCTTCGATATTTAAAAAGTCATTTGCTTATAAACTATTGTAATGTTACTTTGTTCTAATGTATTTGCTGTGATATTTGTAAGTGGATGGATATGTTGTGTTTATTGACTTCCAATCAAAACTTCAAATACATTGTTTGAAGTTGGAGATTAGTTCTTCTTTGTTCAATGAGCCCATTACTAGGAGGCTGTCTCTTGAAACCTATTTCTGGGCCAATTATAGCTGTCATAATTTCAGTTATCTGCTTAGTATGTTGTGTATAATTTAATTTCACTTGTTTTATATTGACTATAACTGAGCTATATATTCCTCTGTGATGGTTTTTAAATCATAGAATCCACATACATAGAAATAGAGTACATTGTAAGAACTGGGGATAATTTTTTTTTTTGGACTGCAACTTATAGTGAAAGTTTAAGTTTAGAATAATATGTGTGTAGTAAAAAACCTGGTTGAAATTTAGGCTCACTTTCTATCTGGCATTAGGCTACCTGCCTCTTAGAACTGGGGATAATTTTTTTTTTTTTGGACTGCAACTTATAGTGAAAGTTTAAGTTTATAATAATATGTGTGTAGTAAAAAACCTGGTTGAAATTTAGGCTCACTTTCTATCTGGCATTAGGCTACCTGCCTCTTACCCCTATTGCTACAGAATCTCGTGACCGTTTCTATCTTGTGTCCTCAGCACTATTCCTACGGTTTTTAATGTCTGTGCAATGTGTCTACCTGCTGTCCTAGTATGAAGTTTGCCTCAGCTTATTTATCGCACTATAATCTTCCCATTGGAAATAAAAGGGAGGCGTGGGGAAATGCAAAAAGTGGAAATTATTAGACTTACTTCATGATCATTTCATGTCTAAAGAGACTTTAACCTATTTTTTTTTTCAATAAAGATTATTGAATTACATTTCCAAATTTTGCCTGAAGTGACATGGTGGACTAAAATAGATTTGAGGGTCAGCTTTAAAAATGTTTCTGAACAATGGCTTCCAGTTGATATAATATCCATATGATGTTTGGTGGTAACGATCACAAACTAGGACAATAATGTTGGAAAAACATGAAGATAACCCTTTGGAAGGCTGGAGAGTTCGAAGTGACTGAGAGGAGACACAGGGACATGGTGCTGCCGGCAGCCGGCAGCTGAGCGCACCGACCAGGCTCCGGTCTCATCCTGTTCAGGTTTCATCAGGAGAAGTTGGCAACATGGGGCTCGATGTTATATGTTTTCCATGATGTCACTTCCTCCAAGTGGGGCTGTTATCTGGCACATAAAACATCCAGCATGTCTGTGCTGCTTGCCCTTGTGATTGGAAAGTTTTGGTACTGTGAGTTTATAGACGTACCACGTGCAAATATAAATATTTTTTATCTCCTTTTTGTGGAGTGTTCTAATAAAGCATCCTAGGGGATGCCATTCTGATAGAAGAAAATACTTTTGTCTGTTCATATTTTATGACTGTTCCTATGTGGAAATACTGGGTGTCAAACAAGGTCTTATGAGCTATTTCCTAGAGAAAACAGAGTACTGCTGACAGTATTTCTCTTTTCAAGTGTGTATTGTTATGTTGCTGTATTCTTGGTATACATTTAAGACAGCCTTTTGATTATCTCCTCATGATACTGTTAGCTATTCAGGCAACTTATAAGCAACTGAAAGTTGTTTGTGCCGTGAGATATGAATACATGTATAGTGTTCTATGAAAATAATGAGGCTTATAATTGATTCAGTCAAGGTGCATAGAGTCACACTTGTGGGAAAATCTCAAATGCACAAAGAAAACCCCATGTATCATGTAACTTGTTAAAAGTTGGATAGAAAGTCTAACTATGAGATAGTGAAAAGAAGAAATGGTTAACGTGGCTGGGTGGGTGTGATTAGGATTATGAGAAGATCTCCTGGAAGAGATGTATTTAGGGCATAGCATTGAAAATCTAAGTAATTAATCTTTTTTAAACCTTGATCATTATTATATCTCCCCTATCGTGCATTACAAAAGACTTTGGGATATAGCATTTCATACTTAGTACTGAGTTGAGGCAAATGTTTTCTCACTACCACCCATTAAAATGAGAATCATAACAAATATTTTCATATATCCTTTCTGATGGAATGTATTAATATTCTAAATGGTATTACACTTAGTCTGATATTGTTAACTTTACTACCTGGTATTTATTTCAGAGAGATATGTCATACTTCAAAAATCATATATATCTCTCAGGATCCAGAAAAATAGAGCTCTTATTGGAGTCCAATGAGAATTAGTAAGGGGGGATCCCTTTACAATGATGTTAGAGCAGGTAGAAAAAGCACGATGGTAGTGAGGCGCGACCCAAAGGTTATCATCAGTAGGCACCCACTGCCACAACCAGGGCTGGGGGTGTGGTGAAGGGAGAAGGTGGTGTTACCAGAGTCCTTGAGCTGGACCTGCCTGAGCGGGGTGTGGACCACAGAGAGAGGGACCATCACTGGAAGATAGAACACAAAGGAGACCTAGCCAGTGCTTGGAGACATCTGTCACAGATATGAGAAGGGAAGGAAAACCTTCCATTCTCTTTTCTTCCTGCCCTCTGAATGCCCACACTCTCCCCAGGGCCTCCCACCGGCTGGACCTAGCTTTAAGGCAGTTGATGACAGAGCTGGGAATGGAGTTTGCAGAAGTAGAGTGAGGGATGGCTCTGAGGACCTATTAACACTACATGGCAAACCTGATTTTTGGGTGGTGGGATGGAATTGAGTTAAAGTTCAAAGCATTGATTTTTGGGGGAAAGGTTAAGTTTGCATGATATTATCCAAAACCTTATCATTACCAGTTTTTCTTACTGGCTTCCAGTGACTCTAAATTTTTATTTTTATCCTACTGGAAAATTTTGTCTGTCTTTTTTATCATAGCATTGTTGTTAAGTGTTTTGAAAATTCTCCATGAGTGATCTTGTTGGTTAATTCTCAAATGCTAACATATATTAAGTGTCAAGGGTGATTTGATCTTCTGTAATTAGAATCGGTCTTTAAAACCAGAAACAACAGGTGACAGGCTCAGTTGTTTGAGGGCAGCGAGCTCTGACAAAGAACTCCAGACGACCTCTTCCTCCTCTTTTCCATCGTTCAGAGCTACCAAGCATGGACAAGGCGAAGTTCAACTGTCCTTGTAATCAAGCACCGTCTACAGCTTGAAAATAATGATGTGGTTTCTGGTGCTTTTTGGAGGTTGGGTATGCAGTGTAATTTGTTTTTTGATTGGAAGGCAATGCCAGTTTTGAAATGGCAGTATAATAATCTATTCAGAAAATGGAACATTAGCCACGCGTAATGTTATGTACAGTGGAAATAATCGTTATGAGCTTGGGAGATGGGTCTTCAGTAACAAAAAACACACACACAACAACCTTGAAGTTGGTCTGTGTTAAAATTCTGTCACATCTGGAAGGCATTTGACGTATAAAATTACATAGGTTTGATACCATTGAGGGTTAAGACATATGGATGGGACATTATGCAGAAACTTGTTCTCTTTCATACTCTTTAGATTTAGCTTAGAGATTTTGGAATCATAAGGAGTCTATTTGAATCTCTATTAAAGATAAACTGACAAAATAGAAGGAATTTTGAGCACATGCTACACAGCTCTGTGTCTTATGCTCCTGGTCCCCTGTAAAATGGATGTAGCAAGTGGACATGTCACTCATCATTTTTTCTCATCTCCCAAACAACCACGGTAATGAACAGTGAATTTCATGGTAGGCTTTTATAGTAGGCTCTTTATTTCACTTGGTTAAAATTACCTGTATTTTTAACTTCTTAAAACAACCATTTGAAAGAATATTGCCCCATAAAATGATAAGGAAACTTCATATTTCTGTTGGGTTGTAAACTTTTCAGAGTTCTTTCAAATATATTATTCCACATATTAGAATAATCTTGACCTCTTTAAAAAAGAAGGAGAAATGTGAGTTAGCCATTTCTTTGTTGTTTTATTTTGTCAGTTAAATTGAGTTACTTTCCTTTCTTGCATAGTTTTAATTTGCAGGAGGAAGTTGCTATCTCCTCATTTGCTTCCTCATTTTATCCTTTTTCAAAAATGTTAGTTCACATGATGTATTATTCAAGTAGTTTTATTCCTGGTAAATTAGCTTTTGCCCTGAAAACATGAGAACAGAAGTTCTTTGAACCACTTATCAGGGAACTCTGAGGACATTTAATACCATTATCTGCCACATCAGCAAGCTTCCTGTTTCATCAAGTGACTTCTCTGATTTTTTCCTCCAATATTATGATAAAACAAAAGCAGTAATGAATGTCTGATATACAAATCTATTTTAACTTGGTAGATAGTGTATTATCTTTGTCTCCCTCTTGTTACTCTGCTTATTATTATGCACCTTTGATTAAAATTATGATTTATTTTTGTATAGATATATCATTGACTTAAGAGCCATGATTTAACAAAAAAGTAAGGACAGGTTATGAATTATATATGCATAACTAATAGGGCATGTGAAAAACCCACTCACTTTCTTTTCTCTAAACTCAATGTGATTTTTAACATACATATTTTAGGACTTTAGCAAAATATGTTTTTACCTAACATAATGGAGAAATCTATTTATTTTTTAAAAATATTTTAAGGCAGACATGCCTTAAAATGAGCACTGAAAAAGTAAGAACATGACTTTTTGATCATTGACTGAGTCAATTTCTAAATTTATATAGAGAGGTTGCAGATACTTAAAAAATAGAATATGTGCAGATAGTAACCAAACAAGTAAAAGTGATTATTGGCATTACTGGCAACTTAAGTATAATTCGAGGAAGTGTTCTGAGTGGTTTCAGCCGTCAAGGTCTTGCTCACTGTTAAATTGTGCTTATGTGTTAACAAAGGCTGACTGAGCACATGGGCCAGGAGTCCTGCTGGACAGTGAATAAGACTAACCCGGATCCTGCCCCCGTGGATTTTACAATCTTAGGAGGAGAGCTGGACACGAATCCAGTCCTTTAATTACCAATGCCGTTAGTATTTCCAAGGGGGAAGTATAGTGTGAAAACGGAGAACCAATGAGGTGGTTTTCTTTGCTGGTGGTAGGAGGGGCGCGATTAAACCTTAAGGTATATTTAAAAAAAAATACCTTAGCCTTTCCTCACATATACTTGTGCATATTTTCACTACTGTCGGAAGTTATTTTTTCCATCTTAATTCTTTTGGGAAATGAGGAAGGCTTGAAAACGCGTACCTTTTTCTTAGGCAGGTTTGAGTGACTGGGCAGGATGAAAACCGATTCAGGCAGGAAGTGGTTTCCTCAGGGTCAGAGTCCAAGTGCTTGGCAGTGGCTGAGTGGAACCCAGCGGTTCTGACTCTCCAGAAAGTTTTGAGAAAACATGTCTTGTTCCCTGAGAAGGAAGATGGCCAGTGAAGTATTAGAAAGTCTTGTGTCTGGTTTTCATCTAGATCTCCAATAGTATATTAAGTTTTGGGGAGATATAAGAAATGACCTCCTGTACCCAGGAATGGGTTATGTATAGGATTTAGAATAATGCATGAAGACCCCAGGATAAAGCACAGCAGATATGTAAGTGACTGTGTCAGGCCGTGTGACAAGTGCTGTTCAGAACTTTAGAGGTAAAAGGGCATTTATTTTTCCAGGCTTTTCTTTTTAAGAGAAAATTTAAGACTAACAGGATCCTAAACATTGCATTTGGTTTATGTTGAAATTTTGCATTGATTTTTCAATTTGCCTCCATAATTATGTTCTTGAGCCTGATGACATTCTGGTTTTCATTTCCAGATTCATATTTCACCAGCATTCTCTTTGCACTACATACCTTGCTATAAAATGCAGGTTTCTTGGTTTCCAAGGAAAAAAATTTATATTACATACTATAGCTGAAATCCACAATGTCTCCCAGATGGGAGAGACAGAACATTCATCTCATCTTTTCCTACTGGATCTGGCTGGGCTTTGGACAGGATTTCATTGTTTTCATGTGGCAAAGCGCATTGGCAAATTGTTCCTTAACGTACGCAGTGGCGTGTTCATTTAATATTATGAGATATGGGCAGCATTTATGAAAGATTATAAATCTTACAACTCTCTTCAGAAACTTAAAGTACAGCTGGAAATGTTTTGCTTCCAACAAACATGCAATCTTCATAAAATTGGAAAAGAAATGTTTTGAATAAATAATGTTTTGGTTTATTTCTCTCTAGTGCGAGAACTATTTTTTTCTTTCTTTAGTCAAAATCATGCCATAAAACTCCTCCTTCCTCTACACTAACACTCTTGCCTCTGTATTTATATTTTGCTGGTGCATTAAAAAAAAAATTTAAGTATGCCAGATTGCTTTGCCTTGTTTTTAAAGATAGAAAGCTGGATTTGCTCCCAGGGACTCTTTCCTAACTAGGCCAGTTTAAAAACTAAACAAGGATTGAGTCAGTTAATTAATTTAAATGAGATTACAAATCAAAAACATATTACGCAATCTTGATTTAATTACTACATTTTATTTACTTAATTGAAAACACACTGTAGAAAGTTAGCAATCTAGACAGTGACCGGGATGGGGTCCTTGCGTTCTATAGGCTAACGGCTTTAAAAGCAAGACATGTCGATGATCCTGCTCATGACCTTTAGTTCACTCAATCCCTGGGTCAGTAGGGAGTCATTGAACTTAATCTCAGGCCAGAAAGGTCAGCTAGGATTCTCCCTGCTTTCGTTTGTGGGGGTTTGGGTGCTACTTAGTGATGCAGTGCAGCCCTCTGGTCAGAGACGTTGGGCAGTTGCACACGTTTTGTTCAGGATGTTCTTGCTTGTGCTGGTCCACAGTCCCTGGCTGGGATAGGTACGATTTTCTCTCCTACACATATGTGACTTGCTTTTTCTTTAAATTTTAGTGGCCTATGTCTTTCAGCTAATTCCTTGTGGACAAACTGTGGTCTTGATCCCAAACAAATTCTTATTTAATCCTTGAGATGCAATGTTTTGAACCAAATCTCCCTGTTAAGAAAAAAAAAGTGGCTCTTTAAAAGAAAGTTTAATCACAGATCTAGATGGCATGTGTAAGGATAGAAAATAGAGGATATATTCCACATCTATCTGCTTTCTCTTTCCATGTTTTTCTTTGGTTTATTAAGTTACTTTATCTATAAGGAGCCTCACCATTGCAGCATCCTTTAAAATGATGAATTTCGCACTATCAAACATGTCTTCCGATGGGAAATAATGTAGATGGAAAGGTATTATTCAAAATATGTAGGAAGCCGCATCTCCAGACTATTATTATGGTTGCGCCAAAAGCATTCAGAGAGGTTTGATTTCTCTTCCTGCTCAGATCTGGGTTTAGGAAAAGGGTTACCGATTCAGCAAAAACACGGATTCCATCAAGAAAGTGACAGAAAAAAACCCCAACATTACCAACAACAAAAACAAAAGGAAGAAGGGACAGAGTCGCTGCTTCCCATGGATAGAGGCTTTTTCAAGTTTGCAACGAAGCGGACGTCATATAATGCAATGTCCTTTTGAGAAGAGACAGAGAAACAGAAATAGCAGAGGGAAGAGACAGCGAGATAAGAGAGAGCTGGAGAGTGAGAGAGCATTTTCCTGCACACGTACATACTAATGTGAGACAAGTAAAGCACTTAGTCTTCCCTTGTTCTCTTCGTGTTATTCTAATAAACATTTAATAGAGGAGAAAGAAAATATTGTAAAACTATAGTTTTGTGTCACGCCAACGGATGAAGCAGTCCTCCATGAAAACCGAAGCTATATAGTGCGCTACATAAAGCCAATCGCTGTAAGTCCCAGGGAATCAGTCATTGTGGAAAGTAAATAGCCACGAGTGAGGTGCAACAGAGGGAGGTGGAAGGGGCGAGCCAGCTTTGCCCAAGGAGAGGAATAGTTTTGTCCCTCATTCCTATAAAAAGGTGGATGTTTTTGTCTTACTTTTTTGTGTCCTGTTATGAAGTGCATCTGTGTCCCTTCCCTCAAGTTTTTGTTCCTTACTTCTTGACTTTTCTCTTGTTTAAGTGATTCTTTATGGTGTGCTGTATGTTCATTTAATTCATAAGAGTGTACTATTTTAGCATGTTGAGAATCACTAATGTTTTAGAGAGAAAGAAGGGGGCTCATCGAAGCCTTTAAAAAATCCCATAGTCTTTGGTTGACAATGGGCTGTTTCTTTACCTGCTTAAAGCACAGGATTATGACAAAGGAGCCTTTTATCACACGATGACTAATTTTAGTTCTAGCAAGAGGCTATCTGTAGATTAACAGGTTACAGTGTGGGTTTCATTTACTCTTTGATATCCCTGGATATAAAAGCTAGATTGTTATAGAATCATAGAGTTTTAGAGCCAGAAGGGAACTGACAAGTTTGTTCTGTTCCTTCTTTGCACCAAAATGACTATAAATTAAAATCATGCTTCTTAATTGTAGTTTTCCTGTTGATATTCAAGTCATGATGTCAGAGAGTAAAATGAATTCCTGGAATAAGTTTCATCTTGGAGTAGAAAGGCCACTTCTCTGTAAAGTTCATTAACAGCTTCTCGTCCTCCTACTCACACATTGGGGCCCTGCTTTCTAGATCCCCACCAAACATCTCTTCCCGTTGTAAGAGAGAACGAAAAATTAATTTCTGACTCATGGTAGATCCTCTTTCTTATCCTATTTCCCATCCTGTTTCCAAGGAAGATTGGACCTTGTCTGAGGCCATGAGACTTAGCCCTGGGAATTGTTCTTCTCTCCTCTTTCCTCGCCACCAAAGGCTTGTCTGTTTGACTTCTGACGTGTGTTTCTGCGCAGAGGGGGCACGCCCAGCCTTTCTTCTTTGTGCGCTTCAGTGCTTTACAGATCAGTTGTTTCCTATTCATTTGACTTCCTCAACCAAACGTGAGAGGCACCATACCAAAGATCAGGGCCATTGGACCAACTAAGGCAGCATCCCTGCCTTCATGCAGTTCTGAATCTAAAAGGGAGGACTTCAGGGGGTGGGGGTGGGGGGGGCAATTGGGGGGGAAGACTCAGGAGATAGTGGGACGTCCAAAAGCTAAGGTAGGACTCAGGTGTTGGTAGGGGCCTCGTTATGGTGATTGAAGGACTAAAAAAATTGAATTTTTTTTCCTGTTGGCATTTGTGATATATGTATGACTTTGAGCAGGGAAGTAGCTTAGTCTGTTTTGGGTGTCAGTGATCACCCTGCTGGCAGAGTGGGATAGGTACTAGAAAGATATGAGATCTGTTCATTTTTTTTAAAGATCCTGTTCCTAAGGTCACCTCCCACTGATAACTTTTATGACATGCTCTTGTCCATCCATCCTAGGAAGAACCAATTGTTCCCTCTTGGTATATACTCACTCATAGTACCTACCATAGTATATTTTTTAATTTGCACATTTCTATCTCTTTGAGTAGCCTCTGAGCTTCTAGAAGGCATAGAATTTATATTCTTCCTTTTTAAACAATGTTTTTAATGGTTGTTATTGTAAATTAAATGGAAATTTAATATGCATTTATGGAGAACCTATTATGTCCCAAACATCAGCAACTGGGTTTGCATCTAACCGATGCTTACATTAACGACCTTCAAAAAATCTTTCACAGTTTTGGTGATCCACCCACATCAGATAAGTGAGTTCATCCCCCCCCCCGCCCCCCGAAAGTTAATACTCAGTAACAAACATTTAGCAGGTCATTATTTATTATCTTATATATTTGACAAACATTTTATTGGACTTCCACCAGATTATAAGTAAAACATTAGAATGTCCTTTGTTTAGTGGAGAGAATCCAAACTAAATTTGATTTAGAGCTGGCCTGTCTCCACAGTGTCAGTTGGTGTAAAAACTTCAATGATAATAATTATTGTTTCCAATGTAGGTAGAAAGAGTAGCTAAAGGTGTGTTTTTTTTTTTAATTTGTGAAAAATGTTTTGAATGTTATTGGTAAATGGTGGGAAGTTAAGGGAAGGTCAAGTTCTCAGAAACATGTAATCTACTAAAAGATCATTTGGCTTTGCATGATTTTAAGATTGCATCATAACCACCCAAGAGGCAGTGTGTCTGAATGGGTGGCCCATGTAAAGGACATGTATTTTAATAGTTGCCATTTAACTTTGGATAAGCCATTTAAATCACTGACGTATCCAGGATTTTCTATAAAATTTGTTCGTTACAGAAACCTGGTCACTCCTTAGGTAAAGTTTAGATGTTAGAAAAGCCATAAAAGATTGGCTGATTGTTTGTAAGGAGTGTAGAAAAAGATAGAGGAAAAGTTGGTAAGGGTCGGCATGTGGGGGTGTGGACCCTTTCTAGTAAGTTTCCGGGGAGTCTATCACCTAAGGGAGGAGGAATTGATTGAGTAGTAATTTAGAAATAGATCTATTAATATTTTCTTCCTAGAAGAAGAAATATAGTATGCTTGATTCACACTTAAAACTAAAGAATGGGAATATGAGATTGTCATAAGTATGGAGTACAAAATGTATTTCAGATCTACATTATGTGCAGTAAGCCAGAAAGATATAAACAAGGAAATGAGAAAAAAAAATAGAGATTGAGATCAAGGAAGACAAAAATGAAATGAGGAGGGAATGACGGAGGACTGGTTTAGGTCTGCTGCCTTCAAGGCCCATTCTCCTCACTTATTTTTCAACTGAGTCAAAATCTCCTTTCTAGACTAAAGACCCAGTGTGCTGGGCGACTTACAACCCCACCCTTACCAGCCTTCTTCCTCAAATATTTAAGCCTTATGGAAGGTACTTTTATCAGATGGCTGATATCTACTGCTTTTGGAGCATGATAGCTCCTGAGATCCTGTCAACAGCAATATGACTTGTCTGTTTTGGGGACAGTGGGACTTCTCCAAAGGGCACACACTGGGTCTATGTTCAGTTGGTTAACCACAGACAATTTTATTTTTTAAAATATCTTTATTGATTTTTTTACAGAGAGGAAGGGAGAGGGATAGAGAGTGAGAAATATTGATTAGCTGCCTCCTACACACTCCCTATTGGGGATGTGCCCACAACCAAGGTACATGCCGTTGACCGGAATCAAACCTGGGACCCTTGAGTGCACAGGCCGACGCTCTATCCACTGAGCCAAACCGGTTAGGGCACCACAGACAATTTTAGATGCTTGTCCTGGGATGGACAGGATTTTGTCACGTCCTTTTTCTCCTTTTCTTCCTGAAAGTTGGTCCATTCAAACTATGAATCATTTTTTTAACTTGAATATTATCTTTGTTGAATATTATCTTTCATTTATTGATGGTGCAGAATGTGTCTAACAAGTACTTGATGCCTTATATAATAAAATCTTGGCAATGATTCTATGACAGAGATAGTATTACAGTTCTAAAGATCAAGACCCCAAGGCTCTACACACACACACACGATTTGAGCACATGATGGAAGTGGTTAAATGAAACCTCTGGATATAGAGTAATTTGACCTGGGTAGTGAACTGGAAGGGTTTTGGATGTGGTCTGAATAATTGCTTCTCTGAAGATAACCACAATAACAGTTCGTTTTTGGTTTTTCTGCCAAGTGCGACTCCCTGCTTGCTTCCTTTTCCAGCAGTTGGAATTGAGTGACCAATATAAGGTGACATAAGAGTTAAGAGTAGATAATAGTGTTAGAATTTACAGCCTGAAAAGTACGTGTTTTCTAGCCCTCTCCCCGAGGAGCCCTCCTCCGTGCTTGGAGAGCCAGTATATGCCATTTATCCTCCTGGGACGGCACCAGCTCTGGAGTATGAGGGGAAAGCCGCCGTTGTGTGCCAGTAAATGCCAGATCATTTTAGTAAGTGGAATTCTTATTAAAAGCTAGTATATGACTCAAATTTAGGGTTTATTTCAGAATTCCCTCAAATGCTTGTGGTTTTTTTTAGTAATTATATTTTTTCAGTTGAAGAGGTTGGTCTGCATTTGTTGGAAATGGAGGAAAAGAGTAATTTGTAGTAGAAAAGAACAGGGTTTCCCAAGTGGGATGTTGTGGTCACAGGGAGTGCCGTGTTCTAAAGGAATGCTTTCGTAGGAATGGGAGAGACCGTCATTCTTTACTGGTCCAACTTTTAGCAACCAGACATTGGGAAAGCGTTTCGTGATGCCATTTTGAAGTTGACTTAATTAAACATGCTAAGCTTCATGTAGAGTCTACAACTCCTGTTCTCTGTTGACAACCTTAACCTGCCACACAGTGTGTCATCATGAAGGTGGCATGAGCCACCTTGAGGGATGCATGCCGAGACCTCCATAAATGTGAGGCAGCGTTAGAAGGGAAAAGAGCGCATGGGGAGGCTCTGGCCAGTGGGTGTGCTAATCTGCACACATAGGAACTCCTCAAAATGTTGGAGTCGCTTGAGAAATTAAACTGTAATGTAGTGTTAATACAGAGGGTCATTTATCAGAGGGGCTCAAGGCAGAAATAGCTGAGGTTGTAGCACAATGATATGATTTATCATTTTTATGTAACTATCATGCTCCAGGCCTGGAAAGTGGCCAATGTTGTACCATCTTTTACAGGAATGTAAAAAGAGAAAGATGGATCTCCCAAATTGTAAATCACTGAATCGTTCTTCAATTTCAGAAGATGTAATAGAATAATTTGGAGATGAGGGACGAGCTTTTTAGAGGGGCAACCCTAGTCAGAATTTGACTTGCAGGAGTAGTCCTTACCAGTTTTTTACTTCCATTTTGAGAACTCAGGATAAATTGAGGATAAAGTGGGGATCACTAAATATGTTTACCACGATTACATGAAAACTGTTCTGGAGCAAAAAGAAACTGACAAGGAAGTGGAATGAAGGGGTAAAAATCCCATCTCAGCATTAAATCTAGTTAGCAGGCCCGAGGCAAAGGGCAGAAATAAATAACCAAGTTTTCTACAGAAAGAAACTAACGGGGATGTCCTTGCATTGAATAGTAGAAACAGCAGTTGCAGTATGTTAATCTCTTAAGGGACAGAGCCGAATAACCCCACTGAAGAAAACGCACAAGATTCTTCTGCTTAAATGACACTGGATCCCTGTCTTGGCTTAGGTGCAGTGACAGGGTCACAGGGAAAAGTCAGACGTGTCTGTGCCCACCTATCAGATTTTGTTGAAATTTACCATCAAGTTCAAAATTGCCTTTTCTAGGCAAGCAGAGGAGGCTGCTGCACCTG
>NW_006284003.1:721812-732363 GCF_000327345.1 Myotis davidii
AAGCCTAGTGTATTCACCGCCATGAACAGCACACTGAGGAGGACACAAAGGGAGTAGACAGTCTCTGCTTAGGGGCATGCCATTTAGTTGGGGAGACAAAGCTTAAATACTAGACCCAATCAAAGAATATTACAAAGGGACGTGCAAGTAAGTAAAAGTATAATCATATGGGGCAAATGACGCAGATAAAGGCAGAAGGGACAAGGAGGAAAGAGGAGTGAACAAAACACCACAGGGTCGGATTCGTCAGGAAAGGCGTGTTGCCTGACAGTAGTGTAGCCTTCACGCTCCTTTCTGTAGCGTCGGTGAGGAATTAAGTGGTGCAGGAAATTCAGAGCCACAGCATCGATCTCTCCCTCCTTATCTGCAGGCCCGCCGTCTATCACAGATGGAAATTAAATTGATCCAACAATTTGCTCTCCACCAAGCCCTGTTGGTATCTACCTAGTAATTTGTGCTTTTCTTGGTGTTTGCAAATCGATTGCTATTATGGGATGCAGACAACTCTGGGCCTGGGTCCAGTAGGTTGGGGGATTATTGGAGCGGACACATGTGTACGCACACGAAATCCTGGAAAAGCGGACTCTCGTTTCTGTGTATTTTAATCATTGAATAAAAAAACCTCTTCAAGTTTTTTAAAAGCATGTTTAATTACACTCAGATTGCATTTTTAGAGGATTTATCTGGGGTATTTCATGTTGCTACTGACAGGTCCAACCTTCAAACCACCTTTATTGCCAGACCTTTTGTTTCAAAAGTCTTGCTCTACTCAAATACTCCTACAGAGCTATAATCCCCCCCCCCACACACACACACATAGAAATATGTATAGGCATTCATCTAATTTGATAAATAAAACGTTGCTGCTGAAAGGCTTAGGAAAGTAGACGCTATCTAAACACTCAACTTCATTGTTCTATCTTAAAAAACATTTTTGAAGCCCTTCTGAGGATTGTGAAATTCTTTGAAAACAAATTAAAAATAAAACATTTTCTGTGATTTCGTTACAGATTCTGGACAATCAGGAAGTCCAAGCCACAATGATCCTGCCAAGAATCCTCCAGGTAAATATGTGTTCCAGGACGTTTGCAATCTGACGTTGCAGAACAAAGGTACCACTGTGTAGATAAACAGCCCATAATTGGTCAGCTGCCTATTTTGTTCTGGCGGGCAGGTATGATCAGGACAAGATGTGATTCTGCTCAGACCCTTCACGGCGGCACATGCTTCTATATTGGCGTCATCAGCATTTACGTAATCGCCAACGTTTTCATTTTTGTTGGTGTTTCTTTGAAAATGAATATGCGTGTATTTTAGTTGTGTATCTTGCAGGTGCTAAAGTCATTGCTGTTTGAAAAGCCAAAAACAAAAACAAAACCCAAAGCCCGTTTACATCTTTCTTATAAAACGCACAAGAAAAAGTAAAATTTTCCATACTCTTAACTATAGAGGGTGGTAGTGGTGGTTGGTCATGTTGTCAGTGGTGGATTTTTGCAAACGAGTTTTTATTCCATAAGGTTTTTATTGGATTCCCAGAATCAGGAAATAATGAGAGTTGGACTTTTCGTTTAGTGCAATGTATGCCAAGTATCCCCCTTTATTTTCAGAAGTTGTTCCAAATCTGAAAATGGGCTTTTATAAGTTGGCTGCCTTCATTTTTGTTGCTCCTAAATCCGAGCATACAGACTTTTGGTATTGATTTAGGAGGGGTGTCTTTTCACATGAGGTAAATCCAGTGCAAAGGAGAACTTCTGATATTTCAGCGTCGTAAAGATTTTAATTATATCTGTAACTTTGGCAAAGGAATGCTCTAAGAATAAAGCTAACAAAAACCAACACCAGAACAAACAAAACATCCAAACAAAAAACACAGATGCCATCTACCTCCCCAAATAATCGCATCTGTATTTACATGGAAAATAAACCAAAAAATTTAATAAAAGTAATAATAAAAGTTTCCTCAGGTAGACTTTGGTTTCAGTCCTTAATTGTTTGATCTTCCTTGTCACCGTGCTTTGCTAATGGGAGGTGGAAATACCTGAAGCAGCCCAGACCTACAGAAAAGATGTCAGGACAGCCTTGTTTTAAATGGTGTTGGAAAGATACATCAAGTAAATATCCAAATAAAAATGCAAAGTCAAACAGATTATTTTTTTCTGAGTCTTGACCTTATTTTTATATTAGAAAAATTATTTTTTTACAACTACATATTTACTCTGTATTGTACAGAATCGTGTTGTTTGACAAAAATAATATATACTTTAAAGATAAAAAATTCTACTTAAATGTAGATTTGAAAATGTATACTAAGTTGATTTTTCATTACTTTCATCAAAACATTTTAATATTATTACAAATTGATAACAAAACATTAAAAAAACCAAACAATTTTAAATGTAAATTTCAGTGAATTTATTCTCTTATTTTTTATGTCTGGATAATTAGAATCCCCCAAAAGAAAAACTCTTCATAATTTTATAAATTATACATTGATTACAATGATAAATTATTTACACAATATAATGAATTTTTTCAGAAATTTTCTGAAGTTGAGGAAATTTCATTAGCTTGTAATCTTTAAAATTTCTTCTTTTTAATTGACTGATATTTCCTCTGCATAGGAAGATAGCCAAGAGTGAATTGTACCCAAACATGTTTTAAAAGCTTCCTCATTCACTTTACAAAGAATGGGAGAGGAAGAACCCTCTAAAAGAAAAAGAGTTGATAAGTATTTGAAGTCAGACTAAATAAAGGATACGTTCTGTGCCTTAGAATGACAGCTTGATTTGAAATTAATAAGCTGTTATTGTTTGAAATGCATTTCTGAACACGTACAGAAAGAATTATGCTCACTTTCTTATTCTTCCCCTGAGCGGAATGAAACTTTGAATAGTTACGTAATGTCAGAATTCAATTTTTCAGTATTTGTCCAAAAGTTTTGTCACGTCTTTTTCTTACTGCATTCAGTGTAGCATCTCTTAATTTATCTGCATATAATATGGCAAACAGAAACAATCAAACCTAATTTTTTTCCTTTTAAATTTTTCTTGGAAATTGAGCCTTTTTGAGAACTACGTCCTAAAACTAGGTTGTTGAATATTGTATATACATACCTTATACATCAATTACCAGTTCTTCAGAGTTAGAATATAGTAAAACATACATAATACCAAAATTAAATGGAATATAATTAGAATATTCTTCGATGGTTCAGAAACATTCCATCATTTTAACATGCTTTCGTATATCATTATATTATGGGATGAACCATAGAGATTATGAAGGAATTCTGTTTGATGAAATTAAGAATTTGTTCTGTAATACCTTGAAATAAATCAAGCTGTTAGGAACATAGACTAGTTTCTAATTTGAAATGTGAAAAATCAGAGCTTACTACGGTTTTTGTATTACAGTCAGTTGAGATAAATTATACTTATTATTAAAAGCTCTTTTCATAAGTGCAAGCATGTTTGGTATTTTAGAGTGTAATTCATCTTTGGGAGGCCCTTTTCATCTCTGTATTCTGGCCTTGGCTGAAATGTGAAATCTCCAAGTGGGGTTTCAATATCTGGAGAAGGCACAATCCATTTATGGGAAAAATCAAAACCTACTACCATAAGCAATGAAACAATCAAATCACTTTTCTGCTTGTATCGTTATAACAAAGAGGAGTTAAACTTCTGGGAAAGATCACCTTGATGGTGAACACTTTCTTATCGCTGGTAGTTTTCCGTGGGAGATGTGCAAGCCATGGCAGTTGCTACCATCTACACCTGTGTTCATTTCCTAACAGGTTGGGAAAGAGATGGCAACAATGCAAGCCCTTTTAGAGCTGAAAGCTCTTTGACATCTTTTCCCCACTGTTGACATGAAGGTGGAATCCCATCCAGTCATCCTATCAGAGCAGATGCACATGTGTCTCTCCACAAACCTGCCCTACCCCCCCCCCACGGCATGTGGCTTCTCTCCAGCATCAGGCCTGACTGTCTGATGAGAAGGCCACTTTCTTGCTCATTCCTCTGAACTTCTGGAGGGTGCCCCTAAAGTTCTCCAAATTGCACTATGGATATCTACAGATAGGCCTTTCGTTTTTAACTTGTCTTTCTTGATTGGGGTTAGTACTCAGTGAGCAAACTAAACACAGGTGAACAAAAGCAACGTGTTTTAGAGAGGAGGGATATTTGATACTTGTTATTTTTAAAAGCACTTGCGTAGTTTTGTTATTTTAAAACAGATTTAAATAGTTTTTATGGTATTGCCTTATGCTATTTGTGACTTAATATTTTGTTATTATTCTTTGTGACATGGTGGGAGTGGGCCCCATAATCTTTTTGGGGCTAAGGTGCTCTAAAGGTTTGATGATGTTCAAGGACATGACATTGTTCTTTTGGTCAAAAAGCCTTGCCCTGACTGGTTTGGCTCAGTGGATAGAGCGTCAGCCTGTGGACTGAAGGGTCCCAGGTTCGATTCCGGTCAAGGGCACGTACCTTGATTGCGGGCACATCCCTACCGGGTAGTGTGCAGGGAGCAGCTGAATTGATGTTTCTCTCTCATCAATGTTTCTAACTCTCTGTCCCTCTCCCTTTCTCTCTGTAAAAAAATCAATAAAATATATTTAAAAAATCGTTCAAAAAGCCTTAGGCCTACTTCATTTTTTATGATGTACATTTCTCTTGTTTATGATAGACGCAGAAGTTATATATTTATGTGTACTTAGTTTTAAATATCAAATTCATCCGTTGTAAGCAACAGAACTATAAGAGCCCTCTCTCAATATTAGGAAACAACTGTTGTGGACCAACAGATAGTAAATCATTCATTTATGGACTTAGATTCAGATACAATTTTATTTCTACTAAGTAAAAACTCCCCTGCCACTTTTAGGAAATGTGTGATTAGACTATAATTTTTAAAATTAGCTTTGTCTTACTCTATTCATTTCTGTCTCTACATTCCTTGGCTATGATCTTGTTGGATTTCCCAATCTCGCTGATTTGCCTAATGCTGGAATAGTTAATATCAAAGGAGAACAAGGCCATCTAGAAGTTAGATTTTGCTTCTAAGTCATTTCAAAGCTGAAACCTTCTTTTAGAAATAGAAACATCAATGATGAGAGAGAATCATTGATCAGCTGCCTCCTGCACGCCCCCTAGTGGGGAAGGAGCCTACAACCCAGCATGTGCCCTTGACTGGAATCAAACCCAGGACCCTTCAGTCCACAGGCCGAAGCTGTATCCACTGAGCCAAACCAGTTAGGGCTAGGAAGGCTGTACTTTTGTGATGTGCTCTCACATGGCAGGAAATATAACAAAGAAACTTTGAATCCTAGGGCAGTTTTTGCAAATTTTATCATTTAATCTTACTAAGTATTCCAAGTGCCGTTAACCAGAGCTTTCTTACTTGGAATGACATGAACTTATTCTACTATCTCACATGGCGAAATATAACAAAGAAACTTTGAATCCTAGGGCAGTTTTTGCAAATTTTATCATTTAATCTTACTAAGTATTCCAAGTGCCGTTAACCAGAGCTTTCTTACTTGGAATGACATGAACTTATTCTACTATTTTTTTTTTTTTGCACATTTTATAGGGTGCTTGTGCTGTTTTGTTGACTTTTGCATGTAGTCTGGCAAAACCTCTGGGAGCAATTAGGATCATGTATTGAATGTACATCAAATAAGCCACCTATAGTCTCTCTGGAACAAAGATGGAACCAAATATAATTAATTGAATAAACTAAACAAGGAGTATCTGTTAACCATAGCAGTATGCTTGCCTTGCAATAAAGAGGTCTTTAGCCCTAGCCAGTTTGGCTCAATGGTAGAACGTTGGCCTGCGGTCTGAAGCGTCCTGGGTTAGATTCTGGTCAAGGGCATGCACCTTGGTTGCTGACTCGATCCTCGGCCCTGGTCAGGGTGCATACAGGAGGCAACAGATCGATGCGTCTCTTTTACACTGATGTTTCTCTTTCTCTGTCTCTGCCCCTCCCTTTCACTCTGTCTAAAAATCAATGGGGAAATATTCTCAGATGAGGATTAAAAAAAGAAATATTTAAGTTATAAAAATTTTGAGGTTGATCTCTCCCCAACCCTATTATATAGATACTGAGAATGAAACCAACAGAGGGTTGTCATGAAACTAATGAAAACAACCCAATAATTATCAAGAAAATGAGCCCAGCATCTGCATTTTTAGTTGTTATCTGTTGGAATCACTAGGACTCATGTTTACTTAAATCTTCACTTTTCCCCGAAGACTTGGAGTTTGGGACAAACAATACTTTCTACTAGTTACAAAAATAATAAAACATTTTTGTATTTGTATATGAAGGTGGATATATTTGCATAGCCCTTGAAGATCTCATAGAGCATGTTTTTTGTTGTTGTTTTTTTATTTGTGTGTGTGTGTGTCAGAGAGAGAGAGAACCATTGATTTGTCGTTTCACTTACTTATGCATTCATTGGTTATACTTTTATGTACCCTGACTGGGGATTGATCCTGCGACTTTGGTGTACCATACAACAATTTAACCAACTGAGCTACCCAGCCAGGGCTCATAGAGCATGTTTTATCTCCAGAAATGGTGTTCAGAGTCAAAGAAAAGAGAAAATTTACTTTATTTTTTAAAATCATAGACTGTTTACTCCTCAATTAATAAGTTTATACCCACTCCTTCTCATGTCCTCAATTATTGTATCTACCAGGAGAATCAAAATGTTTTCCACGGGGGAAAATTCACTCTTTCATGATACTTAGAAGTAATTTTAAACGTTGGCACTAAACAGTATGCAACAGAGTATAAACAGGCTTTCTATTCATAACAGTGTAAATGGAAAGACTAAAAGGATTGGTGAACTGTGGTAAGACCTGAAGTTGTAGGTAAAGCTTTTAAGTAATTTGAGAATGAGGCCTGTGCAAGTCAGTGCTAAAATCAAAGGATTTTTTTTCCCCTAACAGATTTTGTTTCAGGAACATTTTTCCTCTTTATCATCTGAGGGTTTTTTTGTTTGTTTGTTTTGTTTTTTTTGTTTGTGGTGTTTTTTTTTTTAATACAGCCCATTCAGTAAAGTTCCTCAATGTTCAAATTTATGATAGAATTCAGAATAAAGGAAGAGAGGATGGGGAAAGGGCCTTCTTCACCAATTACTGTTAAAAAGCTCGAAGGATACATACCCTTAGCTGCTTAGTCGTACAGGCAACATTATGGGTACTTGTATCCAACTCACCCCTAAAGGTTAATCTACAGAGCAGTTGGCACCATGCCCAGCCTCTACAATGGTTCCAGCCTAATTACCTGTAATATTTAATTTTGGGGGGGAAAAAGATAATTTAGTAATATCCTATACAGTTATGAAAGAAAGAATTTCTGCACATAGTCCCAGTCAACAAATAATATTAACTGAGTGTCCGCTGGTTGCTAAATTCAGAGTTAAATCGCACTCCGGGAGAGAGGATATTGGGCAACTTCTGTTGCCTGCGCTCAAAATAAGGAGTAGAGACTGTCATTTGCTCTTGAGGAGTTGGGAATAGACACCACTCCACGCCAAGAATAATAAACCGTCTAGCAAGAGCTGTCTATAGGTGAATTTTTCAGCTAACAGATATTTAATGAGCATCTATTGTGTGCATGGCATTATTCTAGGCGCTACAGAAGATAAAAACATGAATTACCCATGAGCTTTGCTGTCCCCAAACTTTTCTGTTCATAAATATATACAGTGTATATTTCATACTCACAGGGTGTGGCAAACTTAGGTTTACCATGGTTTGTATATGGAGAATAATACAATAATTAATGAATAATAATAATACAAGAATAAACTCACATGCAAATGTAAACCTACATTTGCCCCACCCTGTGTGTGTGTGTGTGTGTGTATTATTTTGTGCTACAACTCCAGTGTCATGAGAGTTCAAATTTGTGAAATACTATTTCCAGCCATTGTAGAAAGCATGATGGAGTGGGAAATATATGAACTTTGGAATTAGACCCCCAATGAAGGCTCCATGTTTTACCACTATTATGAGGGCCATGGAGCACATGAGTAAATCAGACAAGTTCCTTGCAATTGAGCACAGTCAACTATATCCAGGCCAGTTGTAAGCATCAGACAGGATAGCATACCTGGTGAGTAGCAGGAAAGTGAGGGTTTTTGATACTCCTTTCCCTTCCAGCTGGGTTGATCCAGAAGACTTCCTGCAGGAAGTACCATTAGATGTGGAACCAAATAGAAGTCCATTAGATTTTTACACTGCCATCCCATAAAGACATAAAATGGCATAAACATTGTTACAAATCAAGATAAAAGGCATTAGATTAGGTTGGAGATTATATAAAAGAAGCAAAAGGAGCAGATGTCCTCAAGTCTCATGGTGAAATAGAATTATAATTTTTAGATCCTCAGTTTTGTTGTAAGCCTTTTGACATCTGAGGAAATGTAGAATGAAAGTTTGTTACAGTTTTTAATAGTGATATGAGCAATAGTACAAATGTATTATTACAGATTGCTTTCCCCCTGGCAAACTTTATCTCTGAGTCCCTTGTATTAACATTGTATAAATATTTTCCCACTTGCCTTTTCCTGGTGTTACTACTTTCTGAAGCCACCAACTTTTCTGTCTTCATTGAAATTTTTCTCTGGCCCTTCCTTTTCCTGGCCCTCTCCATATTTCTTCCTTATTTTATTTACTTCATCCTAGCAACTTATTTCTTACTTTTAAAAATGCATCTTTGTCCCTCATTCAGATAACTCCCTTTATTTAAATGTCCCATCTTTCTTTCTCTCTCCCTCTCTTTTTTCCCCCATGACATGACATGAAAGACTCTAAAATATTTTCTTGACTTCTTCTGCAACTGGGCTTCTGTCCTCACTGAAATTATTCTTATTACATTGATAACGCTTTGCCACTGGAGTCCAGTAGTTCCTTCGCATTCTGTTCCTGCTTCCATATTCTTGAGCATTAATTTGATTTTATTGACCATGCTTTCCTTAAAAATTCTTCCTTACTTTAAAAAGAATGTTATTTTATTGTGGTAAGAACACTTAACATGAGATCTACCCTGTTAACAAATTTTAAAGTATATAATACATTATTGCTGACTATAGTTACAAGGCTGTACAGCAGATCTCTAGAGCTATCAATCTTGTACAATTGAAAATTTATGCATGCCGATTACTGATTCCCCTGGTGGCCAACATTTCACTTTCTGATTCTATGATACTGACTATTTTAGATACCTAATTTTAGTGGAATCATGCAGTATTTGTCTTTCTATGACTGGTTTATTTCACTTAGCACAGTATCCTTAAGACTTATCCATGCTGTTGCATATTGCAACCTTTCCTTTTTTTATAAAGATGAAATAGTATTCTACTGTATGTATATACCACCACCTGTTCTTCACCCATTCATCTGTTGGTGGATATTTAGTTTGTTTCTACATCTTGGCTATTATGAATAGTGCTGCAGTGAACATGGGAATTCAGATATCTCTTCGAGATCCTGATTTCAACTCTTTTGGATAAATATCTAGAAGCTGGATCACATGGTAGTTCTATTTTCAGTTTTTTTTTCCGCAAGGAACTTGCATACTCTTTTCCATAGTGGTGACATCATTTTGCATTCACACCAACAGAGTGCAAGGAATCCAGTTTCTCCACATCTTCCACAGTGCTGGTTGCCTTTGTTTTTTGATCATAGTCATCCTGACAGAAGTGAGACGATATCTCATTGTGATTTTGATTTGCATTTGCTGATGATTAGTCACATTGAGCCTTTTAAAATATGCCCTCTGGCCATTGGTATATCTTCTTTGGAGAAAATCTGAGTCCTTCACCCATTTTAAATCAGGCTATTACTTATTTATTTTTTTTATCATTTGCTATTAACTTGAAGGAGTTTCTTATAGGAGATTAACCCCATGTTGGATGTACAGTGTGCAGCCATTGTCTCCCCTCCCATAGGTGGCCTGTTGATTGTTTCCTTTGCTGTGCAGGTACTTGTTAGTTCAATATAGTCCCACCTGTTTAGTTTTTCTTTCGCTGCCTATACTTTTGAAGACAGGGCCCCTTTACGATAATCCAGGAACCTTTGTGGGTTTTTTCCCCTCATGACTCTTCTTTTTATTAAGTTGATTTTGGTTACATTGGCTAATAAGATCATATAGGTTTCAAGTGTACATTTGTATGATACATTGATCTGCTTATTGCATTATGTGCCCACTACCCAAAGTCAGATCATCTTCCATCACCATATACTTGGCCCCCTTTACCCTTTCCTGGCCCCCACCCTCTTCCTTCTGTCAACCACCATACCGTTGTCTGTGTCTGAGTTTCAGTTACATATCATCCCACATATGAGTGAAGTCATATGGTTCTTAGTTTTTTTAAAAAATATATTTTATTGTTTTTTTCACAGAGAGGAAGGGAGAGGGATAGAGAGTTTGAAACATCGATGAGAGAGAAACATCGACCAGCTGCCTCCTGCACACTCCCTACTGGGGATGTGCCCGCAACACAGGTACGTGCCCTTGATCGGAATCGAACAT
>NW_006284003.1:732600-782753 GCF_000327345.1 Myotis davidii
AGATGGTATCTCAGTGTAGTTTTGATTTGCATTTCCCTAATAGCTAGTGAAATCCAGCATCTTTTCATATATCCGTTCGTCCTTCGTATGTTTTCTTAGGAGAAGTGTGGTCAGGTCCTCTGCCCACTTTTTAATTGGATTGTTTTTTTGTTTTGTGTTGGGCTGTATGAGTTCTTTATGTATTTTGGACATTAACTCCTGGTTTGAGATGTTTTTTCGCAAATACCGTCTCCCATTTGGTTGGGGTTGCCTTTTTGCTTTGTTGTCAGTTTCTTTTGCAGTGCAGAAGCTTTTTAGTTTGATATAGTCCCATTCATTTATTTTTGCCTTTACTTCCCTTGCCTTTGGGGTCAAATTCATAAAATATTCTCTGTGACCAAGGCCCATAAGTTTAGACCTTGAATAGCCAAAGCAATCCTGAGAAAAAAGGAATAAAGCTGGAGGATCACACTATCTGACTTCAAATTATACTACAGAGCTACGATAATCAAAACAGTATGGTATTGGAAGAAAAACAGGCACACAGACCAATAAAACAGAATTGAGCACCCAGAAATAAAACTACATATATATGAGCAAATAAATTTTGACAAAAGAGCCAAAACACACAATGGAGAAAAGAAAGCTTCTTCAATAAATGGTGCTGGGAAAATCGGAAAGCCACGTGCAAAAGAATAAAACTAGATTACAGTTTGTCTCTGTGGACAAAAATTAATTCAAAATGGACCAAAGGAAAGACCTGAATATAAGCTCTGAAACTAAGTTATAATCACTTCTTGTTATTCTTAAATACGTGCCTTTGGAACAGACCTCTCTTTTGTGTCCATACAAAGTGCTTTTGCTCTCTGGGCCCCTAACCACAGCCAGCAGGAGCCACATGGGGCTGGCAGCGCAGTTCAGATTTGTCACCAGCTAACTGGCGGGCAGGCCTGCTCCCTCCCCAAACCTGCTGCAGAGGTACCGCTCAGTCAGCCTTCCCTGGAGGAGGAGGGCGGGAGGACTTGGCCCTTGCGCACCCATGCAGGGCAGGAGCAAGAGAGAGGGCAGAAGTGGCCCTCCAAGACCTGCCTGTGTAGTGAGTGGCCACGCCCCCCAGGGCAGGCATCACAGGTCCTCTCAACTCTTCTCACTGCCCATCTCCCATGCCCTTGCCCAACCCCTCCTGCTGTGGCCCCTGGTCCCCTGTCTGCCAGCAGCCCTGTTCCCCCTGCCACCACTCCCATGCGCTGACGCCGGCCCTGCTCGCACCCGCTGACAGCGTGGAGTGATTGGGGCTGGTAGCATCAGGAGGTGCAAGTGGTGGCTGCTGCCCTCAGGAGCAGGGGGAGGTGGAGAAGCCCTCAGGGCCGATCAGGGCCAGCAACCGCTGTCCTCACCCACTGATGGCACCGAGTGATCAGGACTGGCGCTGGTAGCAGGTGTGAGTGGCAGCTCCAGTGCCGGCTGTGGGTGTGAGTGGGGCCGTCACCAGCAGTGGGTGGGAGAGTCAGCTGCTAGCTCCGATCACCCCTCAGGAGCAGGGGGAGATGGATAAGCCCTCAGGGGTGATCAGGGCTGGCAGCCACCACTTGCAGCCACTGATAGCGCTGAGTAGTGGCTCTAGCACCAGCAGTGGGTGCAAGCAGGGCTAGTGCCAGCAGCAGGTGCAGATGCCCAGCAGAATTGCGGCACATGGGAGCAAAGAATTTTCAGTAACCACCAGAGGCTCTCCCCGATGACAGCAACCGGTGCCTCGCCTTGGTCTGGTGCCCCCGCTCAACTGCTCCACCATCCCACCATGGCCGATGCCTGCCATATTCCACACTCTGCCGCCTGCTGTCAACACCCTCCATGTTCCATACATACACTCTGGTGTCAGCGCATGTCATAGCGACTGGTTGTTTGGTTGTTCGGTTGGTCCGCAGTTCGGTCTATTTGCGTACTAGGGTTTTATGTATATAGATACTTTGTCATGTCTTGAAATGCTGCTCAGACACCAATTGTACATACCCGGTTTTCTTCCTTTTCCTTTCTTCCAAGTGATATGCTGTCTCCTTCACCAGGACTGCCAAATCCACCCTTCAAACCTTGTTCATCCTTGCTCTCCAAACTATTACATTCCATCTTATCAGATCACCCTAAGCAGGGTTGGACAACTCTGTCTCTGTTATGATTGGTGTTTTGTATCGTAAACTTCTGTTTACACATCTCTCCCCCTAAGTAGACAGCTGAATTTTTTAAACGAGTAGTTTACTACTATAATCCAATATCTTTTTTTTTTTTTGCTCTACATTCTCAGAAAGATTACTCACGAAAACAGGATGTCAGTACTCAGACATTGCTAGCCCAACGTCTCCACTTTACTTACGAAAACAGAGCAAAGAGGTTAAGTGATTTGTCCAAGGTCTCAATTAGTTATTGGCAACTGTAGGTGAAAACTCATTTTTTTTGCATGGGTCCAAACCTTAAGTCAGAAGTAATCCCACTACATCATTGTTATTTTCTCCTTGCCCCCCTACCCACCTAGATGCATTGCCTTGTGATAGAGTGAGAAGAGTTTGGCCTTGGCTGTGAGCAGCCCGAGTGTTAATGGGTATGCACTGCCACGAGAGAGAAAGAAATGAGAAGTCTTTGTGTTGAGATTTTTCAGCAGAACCAGAGTCTGGGTCTCCTGACACAGAGGTGCCCTGTTGAGCCCCTGGGGGCAGTTGTGACAGCTCCAGCTTCTGGGACAAGGGGCAGTGGGTAGAGGGTGAGGAGATGATGGAGGCGAATCGCGAGTGACCTTTGCCTCAGCGGGGAGGAGCTCGGGGAGGGAGATCAGCTGAGAGATTTCGCGGCTGTGGCATCAGGGCCCTGATGAAGGCGAGGGTTGCACTGCACCAAGTGGTTGTCCTTGCTAGAGCTCAGTAGCGCCATCTTGTTCCCTGCTCCCACTTTCTCCAGGTGCATGCGCCTTGTATTTATGTAGCTCAGGGACCCACTCGTCACACAGTCACAAATGTAATTGAAACACGGTCAATGCTCCCCTTTCACAAAGCTGAGAGACAAAGGACTAGCTCTCGGGCTATAGTTCGTTTTTTGCAGCTTTTGTTTTCCCTACCTTCATAGCTGTATGGCAGGGTCTTGTGGTCTCTGAAATGATGTCATAGGTAACAGAGAGTTCAGGTGAAATTTTAATACATTGATGGAGGCACCTAATTTATACTGCACCTCGTTCCAGAAAACTTTCAAGAGGCCTTGCACTTCAATAGTTTGCAATTTGTTACATTTTAAAAGACGCCGCTCTAACGTATTTTTCTTTCTTTGTGGAATGTCCACATTCCTCCCGGGGAAGGTCAGAGGCCCCCTGTGCAAAGAGGCCTCGGTCGTAACCACCCCTGGGTCACGGCCGTGACTGTATCCACTGCTCCGCCGAGTTTTGGTCGTTGCTCTTTCACTCAAGCACCTTGGGTTCTTTTCACAGTGACCGCCTGCATCTGAAGTTTCCTCTCAATTTAAATTCTTTTCCCTCTCCCTCTTCGCAAGGCCTGTGTTTGCAGCATATGGCTACAATTTAATAATGCAAAGCGTTCTCCTCCTCACAGCTGGAAAGCTGGGATTGTTCTGTATCACAGATAAGAGTGGACTGCTCCAGGCTCGTTAAAATCACTGAACTTTGCCGACGCTAAGCTTGCTGGGTGTGTTGTCCTGTGGAAAGGCACCCAGGGGACCTTCACTTGCATGCTGGGAAGGAGTGGTCATTTCTATAGCAATATTTTGCAAGTGGAATAAAATACTTAAAAAATCTGTCTATCATCTATCTATCTGTCATCATCTATTGATATATTTACCTAGATATCTAACTACCTGAGTTTTAATGTTTCTATCTCATAGGATTATTGAATGTGATTTAAAGTTATTAGGCAACTCTACTCAAGTCTCATTTCTTCTTTCTTTTTCTGTAATTATAAGAGTATCAAGATATCAAGTAATTGAAAGCAATTACCTTTGTGGGGTAATTCGACTCTTGTTGGCTTTTGTATAATAATGTCATTGATGGAAGAAGAATTTAAGAAAAAAAAATCAGGTTTTGGTTTTCAAAGTTGTTACAAACCCTTTTGGGTCTTTTGACTTGCGTTCTGCTCGTCAGGGACCTTGCACGCTTTCATTTCATTTTATAAAACACAACTAGGACAGGCTCCCATTTTCACTGATATATTTCTAAGTCTTGATGCCCACCCCCATACCTTGAGCATATCCATGTCCCCATGGCATTCAGGAGTAAGAAAACCCCTCGACTTTCAGATTTGTGCACATGCTGATGACGTGAGACAAACGGACATGATGTATTCTTTCATATATTATATGTTTCCATTTACATGAAATGTCTGGAACAGGAAAAACTGTAAACATAAAGAGTAGATTAGTGGTTGCCGGGGGCCAGGGGAGACTGGGGTGGGGGAAGTGGGCATGTGACTGTTCACGGGCACAGGATTTCTTTTGGAGGTGATGAAAATGTTCAGGGATCCATATTAGTGATGGTTGTACAGCGTTCTGAATATACTAAAACCTGAAGTGTACACTTGAAAAGGGTATTTAGGTTATATCTCAATTAAGCTGTAGGTTTTTGTTCTTTTAGTGCCTATGAACCATCTGGAAAAAATGGTCTGGAACTCCAGGCTAGGATAGAGATTTGGAGTTTTTAACCTGGGGGCTAGAGACCTCTGGGGATCTAGGCAAAGGCTGGTACCCAGAGGTCACATGGAGAGGGTGTGAGTGTGCCTATGTGTTTCTGTGAGCGCCCTTTTGTCTTGGTGAGGTGCTTTACTCTGGTGAGGTGCAGAGGCCACGGGTGGGTTCGGATGACAAGTGATGTGATGTAAGATTCTGTCTCCATTGTTTATCTTGTGGCACTTTTTAAAAATGAAGTGGACATGGATGGACCTGGAGAGCATTACGCTAAGTGAAATAAGCCAGTCAGAGAAAGGCAAGGACCGTATGTTTTCACTCATATGTGGAATTTAATCAACAAACTGAACTACCAAGCAAAATAGGGACAGACTCAGAGATAGAGAGTAGGCAGGCAGCTCTGGTTAGGGAAGTGGAGGTTTGGGGGTTGGTGGAGAGATTGCGCAAAAAAGAAAAAAAAGAGAGAGAGAGAACTCATGGTCATGGACAACAGTATGATGATGGTGGGTGGGAAGAGTGCGTGGGTGGAGGTGGAAGAGGGCTTAGAGGGGCTAACTGGTGATGTAAGAAATACAATAAAGAAAAAATGAATTGGAATTTTAGTTGCAAAATTTGGTATTTTGATTTATATTCATTTTCTGAGTTGAGCTACTTTCTAAGCAATAAGCGAAGATTATAAAATGACCATCTCCGTCAGGATCTGAAGCTTTGGGCCATTTTATACTTGATATGTTACAGTTGATGTCCAGAATAACCCATGTGATTACATTACCTTACATAGCGTCAGCAGGTGAAGAAGGCGTATCTATGTGTTTTGAGAGAGCATGTAGAAAGGCAGATGGATGAAGAAAGGCCACTGATGGGGTTACTCTTAAATGAGAAAGACAAAATATTTTAAAAAAGAAGATAGTTGGCACCCGGCTGGTGTGGTTCAGTGGTTGAGCATTGACCTGTGAACCAGGAGGTTAGATTCCCGGTCAGGATACATGTCCGAGTTGCAGGCGTGATCCCCAGTGGGTGGCATGCAGGAGGCAGTCAATCAATGATTCTCTCTCATCATTGATGTTTCTATCTCTGTCCCTCTCTCTTCCTCTCTGAAATCAATAAAATATATATTAAAAAAAATAAGACAGTTGATGCTGAAAAGGGTAATGGGATTAAGAAGTATACATTGATACAAAATAGTCATGGGGATGTAAAATAGAGCCAAGTCAATAGTAGTTAATAACTATGTATGGTGCCAGGTGGATATTAGAATTATTGGGGTCATCACTTTGTAAGGTATATAAATTCTAATCACTGCTGTACACATGAAACTAATACAGCTATGTTGAATGTCAACTGAAATTCAAATTGAAAGAAAAATAGTTTCATCTTGGGGAGAAAAAGAAAATAGTTGGCACTGAATCTTATTGCATTACTACTTAAAAAAAATTGCATTCTGTCCCTTTAACTGGAGCACCTAGATTTTTAAATAATTGTCTCTAATCTCTGTAGCTACCATTTTGCTTGGGTGATATCCCTTTGGTGTATTCATTATAAGTATTCATAAGTCTGTGGTGATCTCCATAATGTGCCAATATGATTATTTTATTTTTACAAAGTTTCCATAGAAATAAAACAAAATATGTATTTTGAATGATATGAAGTTGGTCTTTATCTAATAGTTCATGTAAAAGAGATGCATTCAAATTCTCTCTATGTATTTGTATTTTTTCAACTTTCTTGTATTTGAATAGGTTTTCTTTTATGCACTTTTCCACATGCATGTAGGGTTGGTGATTTCTTTTCTTCATTAATTGTGCCACTTATTCATTCGTAATGTTTTCTCTCCTGCTTATTATAATTCATCTTAAATTACATCCTAACCTTTGTGAATTAACACTGTTATTGTTTGAATTTGCCTGATTTCTCTTTGCCTACCAGTTTGTTTTCAGCACTTTATTCTTGTTATGTTTTTGTCTATTGGTCCTTGAAAATAGCTGGATTTTATTTGCTTGAGTTGATCTAATGCTCTTTATGGGATTCCTCAGTCCACTTACATTTATTGTAATGATTGATATACTTGATTTTATACTTCCTATTTTCCTTTATATTTATTATTTATTTTTACATCTTATGTTCTTATTTTTGCTGTCTTGATTAAGTTCCTATTCATTGTGTTTTATTCTTTCTGTTAATTTGGAAGTTCTACCTTCCTTTTCCCTCTCTTTAAATACTATTTTAATTATTATTATACAGTTTTCGTATTACATTATAGGTATTATGGTTATCATCTATATTTTAGAGAAGAGAAATGTGAGGTGTAGGAAAGTTGCCTAATTTGCCTTAGGTTTACAGAGTAAATGGTAGAGCTGACTTTTTTAGTATAGTTTAACATAATTTAATTTACTTATATTAATTATAGTTTTACATTATAATATAACTATAAAAATAAATATAGCCAAATTATAAACGATAAAATAGTGTACTAGTAAACTAAAAAATTGGAGCAAATTGATAATATTCTTGGAAAATGTATAATAAAATTGTCTTAAGACCAAAAAACATAATAGAATAAATTTCATGAAAGACTCAAAGGTATCAAAGAAGCTTCTCTGAAACAGATTCTAGGAAAATGATTTTGCCAGGGATCCGCCCCCTAAACTTTCAAGAACTTCTTCTTCTTCAGAAAAAAATGACTCTTATCCTAACCATTTTATGAAATATGCATTTAATCCTGGTACGAAAACCTGACAAATAAAATACAAAAATTCCCACAAAGGTATCCTAACTACATATAGAGAAGTAGGAAGAAACTGTTAGCAAACCAATTCAACAGTAAATTAAAAGAGTTTTCCTCCATGGACAAGCAAAGATAATTTATTCTGGGAATTTAGTAATATACAATAATAATAAATGCTATAAGGAAAAAATGGGGAATCTCTACCAAGGTCAAAAAAGCATTTACTAATATTCAATAATCATTCTGATCAGAAAATATGTTTAAAACTTGAGAAAAGTGGGAATAAGTGAATATATCAAATGATGAGAAAAAAATTAGACATCAATTAATAGCCAACATTATCATTGAGTGTGAAACTCTAGAAATAATTTAATCAATATTAGTAACAAAATATTCCTGCTAGTACAATTCCTATTTTACCTATATTTGAACGGTATGTTCAAATAAATTATGCATATGTGTCTGAAAGATATTCAACTTTATTATAATTAAATAAATGGAAATTATAACAATGCTATATTTTCTCCACCGACTTGCCACTATTAAAAACAAATCACTACTAATATGAGTGATATGTAGTTCTGGCAGCAGGGTGGTGACATGGACCTGCTCATGATCCATCAGAGGGAGTATGAACTGGGACAAACCTTTATCAAAGCAGTTTGACAGTTTTTACCAAGACTTTAAAAGAGTCTATGTCCTTTGACCCCATAAGTCCACTTCTGGGAACTCCAGTCTAAGAGAATTGCTGACAAAGATCTGTGTTCAAGGATGTTAATTGAAGTGCTGTTTATAAGGTTTTTTGTGGTTTTTTTTTTAATGGGAAAAAAACCTAAAACGCCAAACAATAGGAGAATGGTCAAGTAAAGTATCATATGTCCATGCAATGTAATATTATATAGGCATTAAAATCATGCTTTAAAAAAATGATAGAGAGAGAGAGAGAGAGAGAGAACCATCAATGTGAGAGAGAAACATCAATCAGTTACCTCCCATAAGCTCCCTGACCAGGGATCAAACCTGCAACCTAGTTATGTGCCCTGAATGGAAATGGAACCAGCAGCCTTTTGGTGTATGGGACGATGCTCCAACCAACTGAGCCATCCGACCGGAATGAAATCCTGCTTCTGATAATCTATTTAATCTAAAGGAGAAGAGATAATGTTTAATTAGTAAAAAGCAAGATACAAATTAATTTATATTTGATATCAATTTTATAAAAATGCACATACACACATTTACATATATATGAATCAGTTTAATGGATTGGTTAAAAAATACTAGAAAACACAAATAACATTAATATAGTACTACCAGTGTGTGTTAAATTTAGAAAATTTCTGACTCTACCAGATCACTTCCATCACTATCATGGATTTACATTTCATATGGAAGGACCCCTAATTCTAAATCAATACTAGAATGTTAACGTTGGCTATAGGCTGATGCTCGGTCTCTGTGCCAAGAATCATTATCTTTGCAATGATTAGCATGTCTATTACACAGTCACAATTTCATCCTTAATCATGGGCAGTTCAGATAAGTTGAAAAAACGGAAGACAGAACTCTGTCTTATAACACAGCTACCAGACAATCACCCAGGGTTAGTTGTGGTAGCTGAAGTATAAAGACTGGCAAAGAGCTAGTGTGAAATACTCTTATCTTGTCCCCCAGTGCATCCAAAAAGCAAAGGATTTAGGCATCTTTTACACTCCATTGAAGGAAGTGAACAGTTGGAATCATAAAGACTAGATACCTGAGTCTCCCGTTCTTTCTCCACAGCAATGCAAGAAAACCAATAGGAAACAGCCATGTTAAAAAAAACAACAACGTGGACTCAGACGTGCTTTTATCCAATGTCCTATTCAGGGATAATGCTTAATTCTAATGAGGGTCTTTCTAAGCCAGAAACCCCCTACTTTAGTAGACACAAGTTTTGTCATCTGTAAAATGGGAACAAGATGACAACTTGCAGGCATTACCTGAATTAATACCTTAGAAGATCTTAGTGCAGTAACTTGGCATTTGTTGGTTATTATTGCCTCTGTAAAGTTTCACATTCCTTCCTGGGACATTTCTAATTGGATGACGACTCTGCTTTATGGGGCCACGAAACAGCGGCTGGAACTATGCGGAATAAATCTAATCCACCATCTACATTCCCAGTCCTCCAAATACTTGAAGACAGCTTTCATGAATTTAATAACAGCTTTCTGTGGCTTATTTATTTTTAATTTCAAGAATAGAATACTGTAGACTATAAAAATGAGCGTTATCAGTCTTCCTTTGGATTTTCTATGTAAATGTTGTTTAACATTCAAATGGTGCTGATTATAATTTGAGATATTAACAGTTAGATATGCCATTGTGTCCCTCTGTTATTGTTTGTAAAGGAGGTTAAACACTATATTAACTTCTGAGTAGTGATTTATTGTTGCTTTTGTTAGAGAAAAATGAACAAAGAAGTAACATCATATAATTTGATATTGCCTTTGAGGGTTTTCAGTTTGTGGAGGTCTTCATTTCCAACCCAATTTCAGTTTTTAAAAAGCACACATGTGGTGTAAATACAGCATCCTGTAAATGCCGCGTTGCTCTTTGCTTCCTGGCGTAAGCTGTTGTGTAAGAGTGCTCGGTAACCATTAAACAGCTGCTCTGCCTCAGAGATGCTCATATTTCGTTTGGTAGACGAAGAGAATTTACTACACGAATGTCTCCAAATTGCTTTAAGATCTCTTGGCCCGTGTATCAGCTATTTAGATTCACAGTGGTCTATGGGACACGTGAACCCCATGTTCCTGGAGGCCCTCAGAGCCCGGGCGTTCTAGCAATCACCTGCACTTTGCTGAGTCTCACTCTCTGTGTTATCCCAGGGCTCCTGATCCCTGCATGATCCTCCCCACTTATTTTGACAGAGCCCTTAAGTATTATTTCTTATGTCATGGGAGCAAGCACTATTAGTTATCCAAGTGCCATCCACTATTTCTTTTTTTTTTTTTTACTCTGCCTCATCTTGGGTATTGCCTATCCATTGTAAAGGCTGTGCTGCATACACACATGCATGGCAGGGGTAGCCCTCTATTCAGGTGTGTCTCCCAGGCTACCCTCCCTCCACACCCTCTTATAAGGTCACTGTCAGTAGACATCACTGCTCATCCTCAGATTCTCCCTATGTTCCATGCAGGAGTGGAAACCAGTGGGATCCATGGTGTTGCATTTCTGTCTAGTGGGTGCCACAGCAGTACTGACATATTTTCAATGCCTTTCATAGTTTTAGTAAAGTAACTCATTCAGTTTTTCTTGTAGATTCAAATTCCTTAGAACTTGGAAAATTGGGGTGGGGAACACCTTGCTACATTCTGAATTGCCTTCCCTTGCCTATGGCATAGTCATTGTATTTATCTGTGTGCCTTACTGTCTTCCCACTGGTAGGATTAGCTTGAGGTAGCACCTCCCTCCCTTTTGAAGCTCTTAACAGGTCCACACCCCACTCCATCTTAATGGGCATGACTGAGAAGCAGATGGAGTCCTGATTACTCATGGAGTAATACAGAAATGAACTTCAGATGGATAGGTATATATTGAAATGTTATTATGTATTAAGATGATGTAATTTATGTAAATACTAGCGACCTGATGCATGAAATTTGTGCAATGGGCTCGGCCTTACAACCGGTCTTTGTCTGGAAGGACGTCCAGAAGGTTATTTGGCTGTCTGGTCTAATTAGCATATTATGTTTTTATTATTATAGATACTGAAATGTTCATTGCTTATTCACGTATTCCTCAGATTTTTTTTCACAACTATTTTTGAACTCTTACTCTTTAAACTCTTCTAGTTCCTTGGTATTTATTTGGTACTAAATGCCTAAAGTTTTACACAACAAAGTCAGAAATACAATCTGACTCTAATCATTACTCTTTCACATTCTACCCACAAGCCTAAATAAAACTTTCAGCAGATGAGTTCCAGGAATAACAATATAGTCATCCTTCAATCTTGAGCCTCTCAGTCTGCAGTTATAAAATTACTAAAGTGTTCTTTTGTGACTCCCTCTCAGTAAGTTGAATTTTAAAATTTTGTTCTGTAAGCATTTATTTAGTACTTTCTGTATATCGAAGCGCCGAGCTAGCTGTTTGGGAGCTACAGAGATGAGCAAATCCCAGCCACTCCTCCAAATAACCCAGTTAATGCTCCATCAAGAAACACAAGACCTGAAAACAGTTATCTTGGAAAACGCAAACATCCAAAGTGATGTAGAATAAGTGCACACTAGGTTCTGGGTGGCTAGAGAAGCAAGAAATTGGTTGTAGCTGGCCCAGGGGTTGGGAGAGGAAGGTAGAGGAGCAGACTGTGGAGGGGATGGGGGTTGAGCTGGACACTGAAGAATGAGAGGAGAGGGTGCACAGAGTGGGCCTTCTGTTCAGAAGGGAGCTGCCTGAGAAAGGCCTGAGGCAGGCATGTAGAGGGTACAGCTGGGTGAGGACAAGTAAGCTTGTCTGGTTGCTTAAGTACATGAGTTGTAGTCATGATAAATGAGATCTAATATAATATGTATATAAGCCCATATTAACATATGTACCCCATATAAAATTTCATGTGCACTATCATATAAAAGTACAGCTTATTATACTTTAAAACAACAACAAAAGCAACCGAAATTTGTATTCAATGATAGTCTCCAGTGATTCAGAAAATTAGAAATATCTTTATCCCCAACCACACAAAGGGAGTCAATGTCTTTTTTTCTTCTTCTTGGTCTTCATGTCTTTTAGCACCTTGTGCAGTGCTGGCTAATCTAGTTGCTCAATAATCACTGAAATGAATTCAATCTGGTGAAATATTAATTGCTCAACATGTAGGAGTTTCTTAAAATAGAAGTACATCAAATGGGGACATTTTGTTATTATCCTCTTAAAATTATATATATTTTTTCATAGTAATGACTTAATATGAAACCTAAGTATTATCACCAGCTGGGATCTCATACTTTCTTCTCCCTCATTCTTTCATCCTTTTTCTAAAGAAGGTGGATGGGTGGGTATTAAACAGTGTTCCGACATATGCGACTCCTCAGTTCACAACAGGAAAGCATATATTATAATTAAATGATTTTCTGTCTTTTCATGCTCTGTATGGTTAAAAAGAGTGTGGTAACATTTGTTCTGGTAAATCTCTAAATGCAGATTTACAAATAATTTGAGTGCCTGGAATCCAGTGTGTATAATGCAGTGTATGGGTGATCATTGGCCCCAGTGGCCAATCTGAACTTATGAAATCAGTGCCTACCATAGCTTTTCTATTTTTATCTCACTTGTTATCCATAACAATTCTATGATGTGGGTAATTTTATTACCTCTAATTTATAAATGAGGATCTGGGGCCCAAAGAGTCTCATAACATGTTCAGGATTCCACCCTGGTAAATGGTAGTTGGGAGTGGAATCCCAGCTCTTTGACTTGAGTGCTTCATGTTGTTACACCACCAGCGCCTCACATCTGGCAATGAATCTCTTCCCTTGGACAGCCCTAAAGCTTTAAGTGAAATCAGATCAAATGGACAACCTCTGGAATCGAGAGTTTTTTCCTGGAAGTATTTGAATTCTGAGGCTTTTCGGACTCTTTTTGATCTGTCTGCGGGGCAGCAGAGAGTAACCATATTCCTTCTTCCTAAGGTGTTCTCTTCCTCCTCACTTCATTACGCCTCTTTCACATAGACGGGAAACTGGGGACAGGGCCAGTGTTTGTGGGAGTCCTCAGCTCTCGTCGTAGATACAGCTAGACCAGCTGCCACGCAGGCCTGGTGGACCCCATACCTGGAGGTCATGAAAGGGTCATGTGACGTCCCTTGGAGTCCTGAAATCACCACTGTTTCACTCGAAAGTGTCCAGTTCTTGAAATGAGGGAATCTGGGGGAATAGTAGCAAGGGTGAGAAAGCAAGGAGATCATGTGAGGTATAGTAAAGGTGCGTGGAAATTGGTTGATGCAAAGTATTTGCTGTATGTACAAGTTATGCTTTTGTGTGATTCATGACCTGGGAACGAGAGTGGGGGTGCTGGTAATGGCAGCTCACTTTTCTTTAATCAGGGAAGGATTTGTGAAAGAACAGTGGTTGCAAGAGATCTTTGAAGTAATTCCAACAAGGTGCTAATTGTGGTTGTGGTTTTCCTTTTTCTTTCTCTCTCTCTCTTTTTAAATGCATGGACTTTCGCCTACCAGATGCTACCAAGCTGAATGCACGTATAGAACCCCTAAACATTCCTTCTTCATGGGTGGGCCATGGCAAAAGCACCGTACTCATTGCCCTGTACATGTACCAAGTTAAAAAATTATCTTAGGCGATAGTTTAGCATCTAAACTTTTTTACTTTTGTTTAAACAGACCCAGTTTGCATTCACAAGTTTTGCCTTTACATGTTTTTTTTTGTTAAGCTCACTTTTTTTCCCCCTAAACTTGGTTTAAAAACACGTGAACAAATTCCAGTGTTTAATCATTTATTTGCTTCCTGCATGTGTTGATCTTTTTCCCCTTTGTGTTTCTTTTCAGGATACCTTGAAGATAGTTTTGTAAAATCTGGAGTCTTCAATGTATCAGAGCTCGTGAGGGTATCCAGAAGTAAGTAAATAGTTTTCTTATTATTTAATTTTGCAGTGAGATTTTAAAATATTTTATATTTTGAACCTTAAATACAGTTTGAGGAATAACCATTTATTAGGAGAAAATGAGCTTTAAATTCTTTGACTTTTGATGAAATCATTAGTGAATATATTTGTCTGATTTTCTAAAACATTTGCATTTAAATCATTAAAACTTTTTGTTACAAAAAATAATTTGGGGGTTGTTCTGATTGCCTTGTTACTGGTATTCACTTAATTCACTGTTCTCCCTGTGACCGTAGATGGTCATTTTTATCAAAGGAAGTGCGATTAATTAAATGTACTACGTATTGTTATAATAACCCACATAAGTTTCCTGTAGATAAGTGCTTTTTTATTTTACTGACATTTTGGTGGGAGCTTGGAGATGTACAGGATATACACGCTAACGTGCAGCATGTAGAGGGATGCAGAAATTAACTTTGCAGATTGCGGTTGGATATAGATAGAAAGCATTGTTATTCCAAACAATATCCAATTGTTTCAACTGCCCACCTCACCTGAGACACCATTCTTGGCAGGCCGGATGAGGTGTTTCTTGGGTAACTTCACCTGGCCAGCTAACTAAGCACAGGGAGTGTTGCCTTGATCAACTCCCTTACTTATGACTCGTGGGTGCAAATATATATCTGAGAGGCAGCTCTTCACGCACCGATTGCATTAAAGGCAGTGACTCATCTCTTCTTCCTCACTTCTCTGCGGTAGCTCCTTTATGTAACTTGGAAGGGTGTGTCTTCACCTGACATTTTGATGGAGAGCCTTACAGTTCGGAACGATGCTACACAGATAATGTAGTGGCACTCTGGTTCTTGTTTAAATTGTGTTTTTCCTTTTGGGTCACATTCAGAGGTCACGGGTAAGATTTACAGTGATCCAAAAGAACAAACCGGGAGTGAGCTACTGAGGATAAAGAGTAGGTAGTGCTTTAGAGGTGTGTTCAGTGAAGGAATCTCCAAGCTAGTAGATTTCCTGTGTCTTTTGAATCATGGTTTCTTAAAGAGTCCCAAATTCTAAAGCGGCCAGGGCAACTAGCATGCTTCTCAGAGAGTTAGGTACATGCACCTTTAAGACTTTAAGGAACTTACCCTTTCTGATGTGATTTTTCCAGTGGATAAATGTGTACCTTAAAGACTTCCGTTATAGGTCTATGTACTGGGGGGGCAGCATAGACCAAAATGTAACATCCTGTAGCTCTGGAGTTTGTATTTGCCAGGGAAGAGGATTCTGATGGTTTGCTGAGTGGTCCAAGGCAATGAGCCTTGTGTGTTTTTCCTGACCAGGCTGTGGTATGTAGGCCTTTGACATTTGAAAGTTTTTTTTTATTTGAAAGTTGATTTTTTAATTTGTAGAGGAAACCGCCTGACTTACTTTCACTTCCGGGCATCATGTAAAGAAGGGGTATTTGGAGGTGTGTGTGTTTGTGTGTGTGTGTGTGTGTGTGTGTTCTCCATACTGTTCTTTAGCAGGGAAGCTGTGCTGCTACAGTTCTAAGACATTATGAAATTACTTGTTTAAATTTCCTAAGTTCCAAGATACATTTTCATCTTTCTTATGAGAAGCACTGAGTCATCAGTCAGGAAATGTGATTAGCTCCTCATCACAGGTGACATTATGCTGGATGCTGTCGAAGGAGAGCTGTGTTAGAACCATCAAAAGCCCAGAGGGACATTTTGAAAAATTTGAATTTGAAACATTAAAAAAAAAAAACAGATTGAAAATTACTTTTCTATAACAGTTCAGAAACGAGGTAAATTTAACCTACCTCACTCATTCTTTCTTAATTCATACTGTCATTTCTGAGAGGTTTTTGTGTAATCTGTTACAACAAACATTACTGATTTGCAGTTAGTACACTGACTATCCACATTCATTCATTCATTTATCCAACAAACACTTATTTTCTTCTCTGGAAGTAAATGGCTGTCTCTGAGATGCTGGAGCGATGGTCCTCCGAAGCATTTTGATATATCTACATTATAATCTTATTTACACAATTGAACTTTATTGTGGGGGAAATAAGGGTTTGCTGAGTAAACATAAACTTCGGCCCAACCCTCATGCTGTATATCACAAATTCCGACTTTTTGACGGGATGTTAATGGTTTCTGTCCTCCGGGGTTTTACGATCAGACGACCCACTAATGTGTATGTTGACTTTAGCTAATGAAGCTATTCAGTTTTAGGATAGTGATCTTTCTGTCGAAGGATATTATCTCCATCTTAAAAGTTGATTTAAGATCAGCTGTTGGAGTGAGGAGAACAATAAGAGAGATTAAGGGTTGGCCTCTAACCCTTGGAATCTGCGATTCTTGGGAGCTTGGTTTCTGAGAGGGTATTGGCAGCCTCTTAAACATGATTTGCAGCCCCAGGCTTCTTTGCCCCTCTCCGGGAGACGTGCGGACACCGATCTTTGTGTCCAATGGAAGTTCTCTGGGAGGCTTTTAGACAGGAATCTGTCTGGGACTTACTGTTCTCATACACTTTGTCATTAAATACATTTTGTGGGTGTGCTGTTTTAGAATTTGGCCATGTTTATTAGTAATCCACGTTCCTTGGCGGAGTCTCCGATTTAATGTCAGAATACACACTAAATTTTTACTCAGGTATAAATTTGTAGATAGATGATTTTTTATTGCTGATTTGATACTTTGGAATAATCTTTCTGGACAAATTTAGAAAATAATTTCTGAAGATTTTTTTGTTATCCTTTCACTATAAATGACGCCTCGTATGTTTATGGTCAAGCAATCTGTACTGACCATCAAGCCATATGGATTACACAGAAATTGCAGAGCTTTGCCTAAATATTGCATGAGCCTACTAAAATGGCACAGAGTTTGTATAAGATATAACCTGTAAGTTTCCTGTTAGCAACTCAGTTATTGGAGTTGTATCCATTACTGTTCCAGGGACTGGACAGATTGCTTGCTTTCACGGAGCGACACAAATGCCTCCTCCTATCACATGCCCTGCTTCCCAATGTCACATAGAACGAGGTTCTAATAATAAACTTTAGAGCATGTGGTTACTGTGGGATTTCTTACCTTGCATTTTTTTAACCTCCGGTGTACCTCAAGCCACAGCAAGCAGCTGCATTTTAGCTTTCCAAAGGATTTAAGCCATTAGGCACAGTTACACATTGAATACAGAAATGTTCTGTGTCAAAGGAGGCTCACGTGAGTTACATATAACATGAACAGTCTAACAGAAAGCAGAAGCTCGAGAACTTTGGAGCTGAAACTAATCTCGTATGTAGTGATTTATTTAATTTTTACTAGGAAAAGAAAGCTCGTCATTGTATAGTCCATGGTACTTCTCTGCGCTAACGGCATTGCCTCATGTTCATACTTCCATAAAAACATTTTAAGTTAATCTTGGCCTATGTGATATCGGAACACAATTCAGCTGATGGCGAACACATTTCAATTGTTTATAAAAAAATTCTGAGTAAGAAAAATTCCTTGAAAATCTGTGGTTCCTTCGAAATTTTATATTAAACATGAAGCAGTTAGGAGAGGCAGGAAGCAAACTTTGTGTACTTGGAGTGAGTCTCAGGGGCTCTCGAATATTGTTGCCCTGGCACAGGGAACACTTCCTCTCATTAGGGCCTATGAAGGTCCAATAAAAGCAGGTGAAGAAATAGAAACCGTGCTTAAGTTCTGTCCTTTGACACCAACCTGTCTGGTCTCCACCTTGTGTATTATCTTTGCCCATGACTTTGATCCCTATGAAAACCCTATTTAAAATGACCTCCCCCCTACCCCCCCACTCAATACCTTATTCATTCTCCCAGGTCCGATGTCGTCTATGGCTTTTCCACAGATTTCTTGGACGATTCAAGCTTGTATTAGATTATTCTTCCCTTGAAATCCTGCAGCATTTTATTGATCATGTCATTCATTTGGACAGTTTCATTGTTGTCTGCATTATGTTGGTATTTATGTTTTCATGAGTATTGTGCTTGCCCACCTTGTTGTCCAGTGTTTCAAGGACCAGGACTACCTTAGACTATTTTGTATCCCTTGCAGCACCTGCCAGTAATGGACACAATCAATAACTTGTTGAATGAACAAATTTTCAGCAAGTAGGTTCATTTATACCTCTTCATCTTCTCTTAGCATGTTTTTGAACTGTTTCATCTTTGCTGACTACTTAAGCCTGCAAGGGAGGAAACTTGGGGGAGAAAGGAAAGAAGGAAGGAAACTCATATTTATTGATCACCTATTATGTACCAGGCATAATGGTGGGCTTTTATCACTTTTGACCTCTTTCATCCTCAAAATAATCATAGGTAGTAGGTTATTCTTCTCCTCATTTTACTGTGCAGGAAACTGAGGTACAGATCTTGTAAGTGGTAGAATAAGTGCAAACTAAAAGGCTCTCTGGCTCCCAAGACTGTACTCATTCTAGCACAACAACCTCAAGGATTTATTCAAAATGTCTAGAAAAAAATGTTTTAATTTAAACAAATGTGCAAAACTCAACACAAATATAAAAAAATCTCAGTTCATGATATAGCAGCAAAATAAAAAAGGTATCTTTATAAAATAATACCTTAAAATATGAAACTTCATGTACATATTTTACATAATTTATAAAATTGTAGCATAAACACTTTTTTAGAAGACAAAACATAATTATTGAGAAAAGCTACACTAACCATTCCTGTGAAACCTGAATATCTATTTTGGGGGGAAAAATCTTGCCTTTCTTTTATATTTTAAAATTTTTCTAATCTACTTGCCATAATACAGGAATTATTTATATCAAATAATCATCAACATCATGATTTCTATTCCATTCTTATGTTAAAGTTACTGATTCTATGTTGACTATAGAATAATATTTGGTATTTATGTATGAAATTGTTCTATATTTATTTAACGATGATTTGACTTTGGGAGTCAGCTTCATACAAAGCACATTGCTCCAATGCACCATAGACTAGTGGGGTAACAGATAGAAATAGAGCAAATACAAATGAGTTAGTAAGAAAGGTTGGAGAGTTGAAGTTGGGGGAGAGGTAATCAATAGTTACAGCTTGAATGCCTCGAGTTTGCAGACTTGAACTTTGGAATCAGGAGGAAGTTTTCAAATTCTGGCACAGCATATGGTTGATATTAGAGTCTTGAAAGTAAAGAGAGTTCTCCTCCTTGCCCAGAGGCTTGGAAAATATTAGATTATTACATTTGAATACAGATGACAAGTGTAAATGTCATTCCCAATGTTTCTTTTGTTTTATTCCTCAGCACCCATAACCCAGGGAACTGGAGTCAACTTTCCAATTGGAGAAATCCCAAGCCAACCATACTATCATGACATGAACTCGGGGGTCAATCTTCAGCGGTCGCTGTCTTCTCCACCAAGCAGGTAACTGAGAGAGAAGCTGCTTTTATTTTCAAGTATGTGTGCAAGTCGGTAGGTAGGGAGGTATGCAGCTAGAGAGGCAGGAAGGTACAGAATAGGGGGAACAAGGCAAAGAGTGAAAGAGTTTTTGCTGATTTCACACAGATTTTTTTCATCTTTCCTGGTGAAATTTATTTTGGCATTTCAAAATTAAATGTAATTGTTATTCAGAGCATTTTTTAAAATAAATTTTTGGGGGGAGTGACCAGGGAGTTATGAAAATGTTATATGATTTTTATCCTGTCTGTGGAATATTGTGAGTTTTGTGCTGTTCTGTGAAATATTATAATTCTACAAGTTAGCTAATTCTTTTGACAGCTCTAAAAATGATTTTCCCTTGGCAATGAACCCTGGTTTATGATTGACCCATCCTGGTAACTTTTACCCTAATACCAAAACCCAGATGGGGACAATGAAACATGACAAATAAAATGTGTCATTTACTTACACTTAAAAGCAAAAGGCCTTATTCTAGGCCAAAGTTTACCAAGTTCTTCAATTAGTCAATATTCCTTAATAATTGAGTGAACTCTGAGTTACCAATGAAAATATTACATGCTCCGAGATTTGGCTTAACCAGCCTTCTTTGTAGAAGAACTACAGCTAGATTACTTTACTTTTTAGTTCTCTGTTGACATTCTCATTTTTGTCTCTTGACCTTCTTATTCTAACTTCCAGTCTCACAGGCGTTTAAAAAGAGGTTTTCTATTTAAATGAGGGATAAGTCACTTAGAAAGTCATTGCACATAGGATTTCATTATATGTTCCACTATTGCAGAATGGTAGAAGAGGATTGAGGTAATGAGAATTAAAGGTGAATAAATAGTACAGCTTTGTTGGTTTTCTTTTTGAGTTAAATCTTCAATATATGAAGACCCATTTCATTTCCAGAGAATTAAGTATACCCATGATCAAATATAATTGCATACATGGATTCCAGAGCAAAACATACACTTTATAAAATTAACTTTTTAGAAATGAAAAAAGGCTAATTATTTTTCTATGCTATTTTTATAATGAAAGTTAATGGTATTTCAATTAATTATGGGGCTGTGCACATTTGTATGTTTAGTATCTAAGTTTAATTTTATGGTCGAACTGAATTTTTATATAGTTTGCATAGCAAGATAATTAGGTTTATTATCACTAAAATAGTCTGTGACATCGTGAGATCTTAAAATGATTTAATTTTTCTAAATTTAAAAAGTGAATAGTAATTTCTTGTTTTGTCTGATGAATCAGTATGTTGTCAACATAGAGTTTCCATTTTCTTATGAAAATCTTTTCTCCCTCATTTTAAGTTTTCGGTATTTACTGCTGATTCAGAGATGGGATAATTAAATTATAGGAGGGTTTTAAAAATGTATCTTCTAACTTTTGATACCATAAAAAAGAAACTAAAGAGCTATTACTTACTCTCAGAGTGGGTAAGTATGGATAGAAATTACCACCTTCTGCATTGTATTAATACTGTGTGAGCTATGAGTCATATATTAATCACAGGCGTATCTATGAATATGCCCAGACATACACATGCCTCCAGGTTTTGGAAACAGTACAGTAGCTAGAGCACAGCTTACTTTGTGTCAGACTGTTTCCATCATTAGTATGCACTGGGCAACTCCCTGAATTTCTCCATATTTGTCTCCCCACGTGAAATTGAAAAGGGAGGTTTGGTTTCTGTGTAGGACTCCAGAGGCCCAGTCCAGCTCTGAAATCATATGACACTTTGTTTGTCACTTCATTAGGTGAATTCAGAAGGTATGTTTTTTTTGTGTGTGTATGTGGTTTTTTTTTGTTTGGTTTTTTTTTTTTTTTTTTTTTTTTTTTTAGTTTTTGCCTGGATAGATGTGAATAGGGACTTTGTAATTTCAGGAAAAATATCCATTCTTATAGTCAATTAACTGTTTAATAGGGTATTGGTAGGGATTTATGAAAGCAGTATATCAAGCTATATGGCATGCGCCATAAAATAGCTTTTAAACCTCTGTTCTAAATACTTTTCTTAATAATTGAGATGAGCCATGTTTTCTTGATTAAAATACATCATTTTAAAAGTATACTGTGTGGCTTGAATTTGGCAATGGCCTGCTTTTCATGGGTGATCTCAAGAATAAAGGATCAATAACCTAATTTTTTCAGAAAAGATAGAGAAGAATATATGAAATAGTTTATAATTGTTAAAGTATATAAAATTTTTAAGCATTATTAATTATAGGGTTACCAATAATAATTACTACTTAATAAGCATCTTCTAAGTGCTCTCCACTCAACTAAGAGCTTTACATTTAATAACTCATTTTATCCTCTCAACCACTCCCCTTTGAACTAGGTTTTTATTATTTCCATTTTATAGATGATTAAACTAAGTATAGAAAAGTTAACAAGCTTACTATTAAGAAGTAGTAATTGGCCTACATTTGACACTGAGGTAGTTCTTCCCACTCCAAACTTCATGTTCTGTTCTACACCATTACCTTATCTTTGAATTAATATGAAAAGATTACATTGTTAATATCAAGTGCTATGCAAATGAACATTATTAATATATGTAGTATAAGAGTCAGGAACAATCTTAATAACAATTTTGAAATTAGTACATGTATCTCATTTAAGAATTCACTTTTTACTGCTAAAATTGCTTTGGAAATACATTTCAAAGGTAAATATAATAAACATCATATTTGTTAGGCAGGTACAGGTATAATATAGTACTATAAATGATACGTACACCTGAAAACAGTGTTACCCCTGTTTGTGTCTTGAATACTCACCATTATTTCAAAATGATTCTGAGATACTATTGTGTTTATGGAAATTTCCACCGGAAGAATCTTCTCAAATTATATGCTTTCAAATGCTGCACATCTTCCTAGAAAGCCCATTAACATAACTATTGTTGTATTTCAACAGCAAAAGACCCAAAACCATATCCATAGATGAAAATATGGAACCCAGTCCTACAGGGGACTTTTATCCCTCTCCGAATTCACCAGCTGCTGGAAGTCGAACATGGCATGAAAGAGATCAAGGTGAGTAACAAGCAGATGCCTCTAGGGACATTGTAGTAATATGTCAGCTCATTTCATGTTTCATTTAGTCAAAATAGCATAGTGGAACCAATATGGATTTTTTTTTTCATGAAATGGCTGCAGTAAAATTAGTTTTAAGCTAATGTGCTTATCAGATGTCAAAGTTAACTTTGAAAAAGTCCCATGTTTTTCGTGTCTATTGAGTTTATTTTTCAGACAGAATGATCATTTTAGAGCCCCCGATTATGTATGGAACCAATCATTGTCTGTCTACCTAAGATGGCTGGATTGCAGCAGAAACATGAGTTTTGGTTCCATTAGATCCGTTTGCCTCTCTTTATGGGGTACTTTAGGGAGGAACCAACCCTTAATTAGTTGGCAGGTGCCGGTTACTGAAAGTTCCCATTGAAAGGCCATGATTCCTTCTGAAAGTGGTTACAGCCTAAAAAATAAGTAAACGTGGAACGTAAGAAACTTTGTATCTGAGTCAACCTAGTTATACTTTCTAGATAAAACTATGACTCAATTTTAAGGCAGCTTTGGGGGAAAATATAACTTTAAGAAATAGGTATTATTTGGCTCTCTGAATTCAGACTTTGCTCCATTTTATTCTTAAAATCTATTGAGCAATTTTCAACTTGTGTGTGCAAGAATTTTTAAAACGTGCAATACCTGACTCTTTAGTCAGGACACTGACCTCTTTTCTTTTAGACTATCAAATAAAAAAATAACAATAGCCAAAACAACAATAGCCACCCAGTGTGAATGAATCAAAATTATACCTGATTTTTGGTCAGATCAGCAAAAAATATCTCCTGGTGTGCCACACAATTTTAGTCTATGTGTGCTACGATATGAAAAGGTTGAAAATTTGCTAGTCTATTGAATTATTGCATCAAACAAACCCATGCCTGTTTGCCTTAATTAGAGGGAGATGATTAAGCCTGGAAATAGAAAAATTAGCTAACTGCACTTTGTGTTGGTATGTGTGCATGGATGCAAGTATGACTTATATAATTAAAATTGTCTTTTAAGTCAAGTTTTGCATTTTATTAAAAATGTAGAAGCACTCTTTATCAGTAGTTTTAAGCCCGTGATGTGGGTATGTGTATCTGAGGGTTGGGAAGCTGTATGTCCAGCAATCTCAGGGCGTAAATAACTTAGCAGTAAAAGCCAAAGTCAGTTCTTTATTCAGGACTATATTTTTGCTGCCCCAGATTTTTAGACTGAATGCCTTAGAGTTTTAAGGATAGTGAAACATTTTCATGGAGGGGTTGGGTCTCCTTTAATAGGCTGAGATTTTTAACGGGCGAAGTAGGGACTGGCACGGACATAGGCTAGCGCTGTGGGGAGTTAGAATGGCCATGTGCACCCTGCGGCTGGGTACTGTGCACGTGGAAGGAAGTAATGGCAGATGACAGAGGTCATTCTAAGGACATTCTTGAAAACCAGCTGGAGAGTTTGGCTCTAAGGACACTTTTTCCAATCTGTTCTTTAGGCTGTAGACCAAATCATCTGTATAGAACAAAATGATGCTAGCCCTGGCCGGGTAGTTCAGTTGGTTAGAGTGGCAATATCAGGGCACATACAAGAATCAACCAATGAATCAATAAATAAGTAGAACAACAAATTTCTCTCTCTCTCTCTCTCTCTCTCTCTCTCTCTCTGTCTCCCTCGCTCTTTCCTTCTCTCCTTCCCTTCCTCTTTCTCTAAAAATCAATCAATAAATTAAAAAACTCATAATGACATCACATCACTTCTCTGTTTCAGATACTTTAGTCACTTCCCATTCCTCTTAGAAGAAAATCAGAATTCCCTCATATGTCCAAAAGGCCCTATTTCTTGTCTGTCTCTCCTTTGACACCGCTCCAGCCCCAGAGGGTGCCGTCTGCTTCTTCTTACACTTGAGCCCCCTGCTTTGTTTAGATTTGGGAATATAAAACCCAAGACCTTCCTATAAGCCATGTCTCTGGAAGCTCCTCTTCTAACTCTCCCTGGAAAGTTGTTGTTTTGTCCTCATTCAGGTGCAGCCTACAGGGAGGCATTTCAGTCAGGTCTTACTGTTTTTCTCTCTTGACATTCAGTATGGTTCCTTGTACTCGTAATATGTTATTACGTATTTCTTTATGGAATTAATTGTCTCAGTCTGCCTGCATTATGAGGTCAGGGACTTTATCTATTTTGGATACTGCTGTAACCAGCACCTGGTAACCATGCACAACACTTGGTGCATAGTAAGGGCACAGTCACTGTTGGACACATGCAACATTGATGGGCAGAGCACCAGTCCTATTAGTGAAGGCCAGGAAAAAATAGGGACTTTCATCAGACTTGGAGAAATGAGGGTGTAAACAAAACCCGAAGCCCTTTCTATTTTATTGCCTGTTTTACTGACACTGTCAGTGTATGCTAAACAAAGCCATATTTTCCCCATCAGAAAATTATTCTGGAAAAGATTCTAATGGTGATAACATTGTGAATGTGTGGGAGTGGATATGTTGTTCATAAGTGTAGTGTTCTTTATTATAGAGAGTGTCACTTTGTAAGAATTGATTCCCCTTTCTGCCTTTTAAATCAAGCCAATCTCAAATCATATTATAAAACGTTCTTGAAAAGTAGAAGGGAAACTGTCATTCTCTTTCTCTTTGTAAAACCATCGTATTGTCTTGGTGATTTTATTTTGTCAAGATGACTAGAATTATTGGAGAAGTCTGTGAAGGCATATTATATTAAGAGTAAGGAAGAATCATCCATTCTCAAGTGGGCTTAAAAAATAAACCTCTGTCACTTTCATTCTGAAGAGCCTGGAGACTTTGTAATGTACACAATAAGCCATTGTGGAAAGAAGACTTCAACCACAATGAAAAAATGAGGGCAGTACAGTACTATCTTTATAAATTTGCTAAGCCAAATGCAGTCCTTTTGTTCTTAGAAAATTGCTTTTTTTTTACATTTTCAAAGTAAAATGCCCCATGGTTGTTCTTGTCCGTCTTCAAATGTTCTTTAGAAACACTTGTCTGCCATGAACGGAATTTTCTAAAGGGCGTATTGAGTACCACTCAATATTTGTAATGGCTTTAGTGCATGTCTTATACTTGTTTCTCCCACAAAGCCCTGCTCTAATTGGTACTCAGTAACTACTTATTAGTTGAGTAAAATGTGCTTGTGTTTGTAATTGGCAGGAATATTTAAATTTTGCTATTAATTATTTCCTGGGTATGCTTTATTCTGCTGTGTTAACTTTGCATTAAAATCTATTCTTGCCATAGCCCTTAGCAAAACTGATTTTTGAAATGTGAGAATTAAAAATAAAATTATGGACTATTTGTGACACTCTACTTATAATCTGAAACCCTAACCTAAACCATTGAGGCTTACTTCAAGTAGGCAAAAATAAAGGATGTGATATGACCATTTCTAAGAGGAGTTAGGCAAAATTTTCATATGAAACCTAGATTCATGCAATGTTAACTGTTCATGTAATTTTTAATAATTTAGTGGAAATAATATTTTCATTTTAGTATATCACAAACATAATTAAGTCTATTCTTTTTCTTTTCAAAACACAAAAGTTACAATTTCCTGAATATAAAAGAATTATAATTTTTAATTTTTCAGAACATAGACACAAATATTTTAAAACTAACCACTATTTAATAGTGTTAAACATTGGGTAAGAATCTACATAATTTGCTAAAATTTTTCCTGGTGAGTAGCAATGGAAATTAAATTTGTCAGCATCTACATTATGTAATATTTATATTTTTATTTTATGTTCTTTTATGCATAGAGAAGGGAAGAAAAGAGAAAAAAGAAAACTGGCCCACTAACAAGGATTATATAGACACTGTTACATTCCTTTTCCAAATTCTGTAATTTTATTTTGTTATTTTTTGTTTCATCCTCTGTGACTTCCCCAGTATTAAAATTTGAGCTGTTTTTACATCTGTTGAAAACTTTTTTTGTGGATACTGCTTTTCATCATTTAGATTTTAATGGTTAAATGAATAAAACGCGGTTAGCTTTTCAACATGCACGTTGAAAATTTCTCTTACTTCAGTTCTTACATCAGAAGAAATGTCATCTGCGTTCTTGTCTACCTTAATTTTTTCCACCAGCGTCAACTCAGAGACATTTCCTAGTGGATGTACTTGTCTCAAAATCATTAGAGCCATTTTTGCAACTTCTGATAACAGAGAGAGAATAAAGAGGCAGGTCTTGTTTTCTTCTCTAATTTAAGTTACTTTCAAGGGGCTAAATGTAGTTGTATTTTAATTCCCAGGAATTTAACAGGCTAATGATGCTAATAATTGTGCTTGAAAACTTGCAACAATTCTTTATCACTGTCACTTTGCCACTGCCATTCTAATAGTCACTGATTCTTCTATGTCTGAATATAAAACTCCTAAAACACTATTTAAAAGACAGTTAGTGATAGGGTAAATATATTTGGAATATACAGCTGGGGTTTTTAAATGGAAATTTTAGCAGCTTCTCAGCCTGACCAGTATTTAAACAATTTGTAATCTTAGATAAAATGTAAATTCAAAATGATTTTTTGGAGTCATATTTTATTAACTTCTACACACTGAGGATTTAAGATAATTGGGCTCAATTAACATTTATCAAATGCCTATTATTCGCCAGGGATTTTTCTAGGCATTGGTCACACAAATCTGAATAAATTAAAATTTCAGCCCTCAACCTGCTAAACAAAAATATAAATTTTTACTGTTATGAAAAATGGTGGTTCACAGAGGATAAATAATATAAACCAGTTAATGAGGGGGCTTGTCTCCATGCCTAAAAACTAGAGTATCCTTAAGCACTAGGATAAGTAACTCTTTACACAGAAATCCACAATTGGTATGTGAACAAAAACTAATATTGATGTAATTACAGTTTTAAAAGGAGTTTAGTTTGGCTGGTGTGGCTCAGAGGTTGAGTGTAGACCCAGGAACCAAAGGGTCAATGGTTCAATTCCCAGTCAGGGCACATGGGTGGTTGTGGGCTCGATCCCCATAAGGGGTGCGTGCAGGAGGCAGCCGATCGATGATATTTCTCTCTCATTGATGTTTCTATCTCTCTCCCTAAAAATCAATGAAACCTTATTTTCTTTTTTTTAAAAAAGGAGTTTAAAAATGTATACTGGACTCTTGATAGGCAATATTTAGGCATCATGTTTTGGTTGCTTTAGGTACTAGAAAATAACACTAAAAAATTACACTTCTGTCAGAGAAATAATAAGTCTCTACAGCTCGTCTTTGTGAAGTTTTAATACATTTCCAAGCCCATGGAATTAATTTTGACCATTTTGCAAATGTTCTCATTTGTGAGATAGTCTTAAATCTTGTGCTACGTTTTAATTTAGACTTTATAATTGTTTTGTAAGAATATAGTATTAAATATCCAGTGAATTAAGCCAAAGACCTCAAGGGAACATTGGAGGCTAGACAGTATTAATGCCGGCTTGTGTCATGATATCAATCAGTTGTATAGGAAATAAATAACAGTGAGTAGGAGTGCCGTAGCATATTCATAGAATTGGAATCAGAGACCAGCAGTTTACAGAATAGTAATAGATATGCTAGATACAGGAACACTCAACTAAATTTGAAAAATTCCACATTAACAAAAATTTCAACTTTTTAAAAATGAATGAATTCGTACAATATTTTATATACTATTGTGTGCTGTGGATATGAATGTCCAGGAGTGAACATCGACAGTGTGTTCATTAAGTTTGTGACTTCAGAACCTTTTTTTCCCCCCCATCCAAGAATCTTTAGGTTCAAGCTTTGGAAAACAGTGCTCTCGCCCACATTACAGTCTGAAAAACGATATCGTCTCAAGATTTCTCTAGAGCTGTGAGAGCTGGGCGAATGGGCAGCTTTCACAAACAGTTGAATAACTACTATCTGGGAATCATTAATATTAAATGAAGTTCTAGAAAATGGCAAGGCAAACAGCTTAGTAATCTTCCTGGAAGAATTTTTAAGTTCCCTTCGGGGACCAGATAGAACACCAACAATTCCTCACATTCCTAGACTCTGTATCACAGGGATTAAATATCACGTTTTGAACCAGGCAAGATGAGACACACAAGTGCTTTTGATGGATAAATGTGCAGAGATGGTTGGAATTGAACGGTTAAGCACAATAGTCAAGCTTTTTTGGGGGGCGGGGGATAGGGGGGTTAGCTTCTTATTATTGAAAACATGAAAAGTCAAGAACTTAGACGTGTGACAGAGCTTACAGTGAACCGCCGTGGCCCATGATGCCATCGGAGAGCAGGCTCCAGGGACACCTCTGCCACATGCATTCCATTCCCTTCAGCGACACCGCTGTAGGGGACATCACAGCGCCAGCATCTCCCTAACCAAAAGGAAAACGCCAAGCTGTGGGTGAAGGCTGTCATCAGAATGCCTCACTTTGTGTACCGATTCATAGTTGTTCATGCTCCTTTCATGTACCCTAGTGAAGAAGAGCCTTTTGTGGGGGGCGAGCCTGTGTCCATTTTAGAAGGGCCAATACTGCTTCATAGGGGAAAGTTATACTCTATCTGCGGGCTGGGACTTCAGTGATTTGAAATGACGGCATTTGCAGAAAAACCAGGAGGGGTCATTATAATGGTCACAAAAATATACACAAAACAACTTGCTATTTAATGCTGGGTCTCTAGATGGATGGAACACAGCCTAAAGGAGGAAAGTGGGGACCCCAAGGAAGACTTCACTAGCTTAGTGCGCCAGGCAGTTTCTTGGAGCAGTAAACGGTTTTGTCGTGAATCCTTTTATGCATCGATTTCATGTTGAAGTTTATGTTGAAGTAGTTTAGAAAGCTACTATTATATTGCCAATAACATATACAAGAAGAAATTGAGCTGTTAGGGCTAGAACACAGATTATTAGACCCTTTCGCGAGGTGTAGATGAAATGGTTGGTTTTATAGCTAAGCAGTGGAAGGTTGAGAGAGCTGTCCCATCCAGTGTCCAGGTCATTAATAGCAGAGCCTAGTTCTGCTCTTTTAAAGCTGATTTTTTTCCTACCATCCACCTAGAGACTCGATATGTAGCCTCCCCTATGTAGGGATAAATGGGCAAGGAGAACTTGACCGCTGCTTAGTAAATCGTGGCAGGTGGACAGTTTTCCTAAGCGGCTTCATAGAAGATTTCCTTACAGCTTATAGAACTAGAATGGGAGAGTAGGGATGAATCCGTGAGTTTTCAGGATTCTGGAAGAACTGTCAGGATTTTGAGATGCTAACGTGTATTTTCTTCTAAAAATGTTGGAGATGTGAGTGGCTTTAATGGATAAATGTGGAGAACGGCTGGTTTGAAGTGGATGTTTAAGCATGATTTTTAAAAAGCCTTTTGTTGTGGAAAATGTCAAAAGTAGGGAGAAGCATAATGCGAACCTCCATGTCCCAGCTTGAACTGTTACCAATATTTTGCTGATCTTGTTGCTTTCATATCTCCCAGTTTTTTTAAAAGTATTTTAAAGTAAATCCTAGAGATTTACTTGTAAATAATTAGTATATCAGATGGTGACTTTAAAAAAATGACAGCCCCAATACCATTATCAATTTAACAAATATAAAAACAATTCCCTAATATCATCTAATATATAATCCATGTTCAAATTACCCAGGATATCTTATAGGTTGTTTTGTTAAAATGAGGATCTGAAATGGGTTACATATCATATTTGTATTTCAGTCTCTTTTTAACCTATGAAAGTTATATTAATTTTTTCTATATTAACCATATTTATATTAACTCCTTTTCCTAAATCATTTATTTATTGACAAAACCACATACATTAAATTTTTTTCAGCAAACATATATATAAATGAGGAAAACTAGACCCTCCTGCCATTTGTGGCTACCTTTGACTGGGTTAAAACTTTACATATACTTTTTGCTTTTAATCCCTATGTAAAAAACACATTTTACCCATCCATTAAACTGATCACTACAGTGATTGAGAAATTTGATATAGATCACACTGCCAATAAGTAGGAGAGGTAGACTGGGAACCAAACCCCATGTTCATTATTACTACATATACTGCCTTCCAAGCAAGTCCTCATGATGTTATGTTTATGGTTTTGCAAACTAGTGACTAAACCTGTATTACAGTGTTTTTCTAATATGTGGTACTTCAATAGAGATAAATGCACATAATCTCTGAGGAGTCCACAGACTCCAGGGATTCATGAGTGCAGTCCTTTGGCTAGACTCGGGTTAAGAATTTATTTTCTATTTAGTGATGTTGTTAATAAAAAACCCTAAAGTCTAGATTGTCTTTACTAGTGATATGTATATACATCCAGTTTAAAATGAGCAATGTGTATGCCAAAGTATAAAAATTGGTTCTGATATTTTGCCTTATGCCTAAAGCACTATAATGGTGAGCAGAAAACTGTAAATGCTGGTGTGGCCTTAGAGAAATCACTTAATTTCAGTAACCTGTGAATTTTCTCACCTGTAAAATAACAAAGTTGGCTACTAAGGTTCTTTCATGTTCCAGTATTCAGGATTTCATATGAGGCAAAGATTTGTAGGTCTTTAGGACTTGATTCTTTAAGCTTTCATTAACATGGATCTTTTTGAAAATTCAGAACGTTTTTCACATTCTAAATTATTTGTAAATGTTTATTTTAAATATTGTCTTAGAATAACACAATAATTGGGCTGTTTATGTGCTTGCAGGCACCATATGTTTTGCCTTATACCTGAGGAATGCACAATTCTTACAAATAACATGTCCTGTCTTGCGCGACTCTGGTAGAAGAAATGATTGATAGAAATTGAGTTATTATAACAGAACCTTGTTATGGGATCAGTGTCTCCTACTTTGAAAATAAATGACTCAGCCAGACGGCCACATTTATTTTCTCTAAATGACTAGGGATGTAGCAATAGGAGACCATTATCCTGTGACAATATTCTGTTTCATTGACATTATCTCACAAATGTAATTGGTCCATTACTAAATAGAGGTTTTGTTACTGATCAGTTTCACGATTTTCAAAGCCATTAGGATAATAAATATGCCATCAGAGTAATTTCATTGACAGAATGTTCTATTTTCTTCATTTACATTTGTTAGAGGAAAAATATAGATTTAGGTTGAACTTAAACACTACCATTTATACCAGTTTTGACTACTTTTCCATTAAGAGAAATGGAATATTGTACAGAGTAATCATATTTACATTGAGCTGCTGAACTGACAACCTTAACATTTTCATGATTGTTCGCCCCGCTACCACACTAAACCACATCAAATCATAATAGCTCCCAAGCAATTAGTTTACCACCTCAGTTTAATGATTTTCTTTGAAATAAGTTCCAGATCATTTCTAGGACTTTACTGTAAATCCACTAAAGTAACACATCAGTTAAATCCACCCTAACCATACCAGTGTAGATAATAACAGCATTAGTACCAACAGACCTTGAGATGTCTTGTAGCATAAATGTTTCTAAATGCATGGCTTTTCCCCAAATGTTCTCCTCTCAAAACTCATCTGTAATCTTGTTAAATTAGAACTCTTCCAGTATCTTTCTGACTTTTACAGTTAAGGTTACGGTATTGATTTTATTTTATAGTCCATGGCTCTCAGATGCTTAACACTAAGAAGCCTCTATAGCCAAGAGGTTTTCCCTAGAGGCTCAGGGAATAGAAGCTATTTACCTATGCCAGTATTTAATATGAGACTAAAATATACTCCAAATCCTACATAATTGTTTGGTGTTTTTCCTCCTTTTAAAGTAGGTTTTCTGAATTTGTTAAAATAAAATTCTTAATGGGCTAAAGCATTTTGAAGTGTTTCTAAAAAGCAGTTCTCACCTATTCAGTATTCACTTTTTTTTTTTTAACACTGTTCTTAGTTATTCAAGGTTGTTGTTTTTTAAAAAAACTTGTTCTTTTAATGTCTCAAGGAAGGTGTTTGTAAGCTTCAAAGGGGTTTGAGATTTAACTTTGTATTGGGTGTAGGTGTAGCCTGGAGACTTTTTTTTTTATAGAAATGTGATAGTAGAGTAGAGACTTGTAGTAACCTGCCACTTACTGTGCCTGGTTTGGAATACACACTTAAAACTATGACAAAATGTTTCTAGTTGTTGAAGAATACAGCAGTATGCTTAAGTATAGGTTAGATTAAATAATTCAATGATAAAGCAAGAATTTTTATTTTTAACATGAAGACAACTACATTTTCTTCTTTTAAAAAGAACTGATTTCATTTTGTCAAAAAGGTTGAGAACTCTAATTGAAGGTCTTTTATCCCCTTCTAATATAGGCTGCTCTTTTTCTAATTATTTTAGAGTATGATAAGTGTGTGTATATATGTATATATAGAGATACTTTCTTAACATAGCAGCTAATTATTTTCTTAATCATCTGGCATCATCAAGCTACTGTAGAGGGATTAAGTCCATATGTCTTGTAACATTCAGAGTTTTTTGTTAACTTGGAGTGTGTAGAAAGGACTAAGTCTCATTTGCCATCCTATATAATAAAAGGCTAATATGCAAATTGCCCCTTTGACTGGGAGTTCAATCAGGTGGCGGGGCCGGCCAGCCAGCTGCCTGAGGCCCCTCCTCTCAGGTGGCCCCACCCCCAATTGGCCCCAATTGGGGCAGGGTGGCTGGACCCCACCCGTGCATGAATTCATGCACCAGGCCTCTAGTACTATCATAACATTTTACATCTAGAAGAGTCCTTAGAAACAGATTTCAGATATTCTCTTCTTCACTTGTATTCTCAAAAATACATTTTTGGTGTTAGCCAATTAAATTGCAAATATTACATTTAAGTATTTCATTTTATATTTTGGCAACATCCAATGCCTAAGACCAATGGAGGTATTTTTTTTCTTAAAGTGTAATGTTGGACACAGTAAGAAGGTCCAGTATTGTCCACCCATCATTGGGAACTATTTATAAGATTCTATTTTCTTCCCATAAAATATATATTTTGCACTTTTTTAATGTAAAGTAAGATTTTTTGTGGGGGATTTGGAAGAGCAAACTATGAAATGTAAAGAAGAAAATAAAAATTACCTCTAAACCAATAACATGGAGATAACTTCTGTTAATAATTGACTATATTATATGCTAGTCTATTTTCGATGTGTTTTTTTATGAATTTCTTATGAGTATTTTTGCACTAAATTGGGCTTATGTGATATATGCTGTTTGTAAATTACTTTCTTTTTTTTTCTTTCATTTACAATGTAATAGCATTTTTCCATGTCATTCAATTTCCACTTTACAATGACTGCATACTATGCCACTCTTTGGCTATATTATAGGTTTTTAAAAGTCTACTTTGTGCACAGATGTTTAACTAGTTTCCAAGTTTTTGTATGATGCAGATCTTTGTGCTTAAATGTGATTATTTTATTTCTATCTATTTCTATGCCCTAGCTATTCTCTCTCCCCGGTACCTAGCATACTGCCTGGCACGAAGTCATCAGTAGATGCTCAGTGACATTTTTTTTAAAGGAATAAATGCATTCCTACTGTAGAATTACTGAGTTAAATGTTATAGCCATTTATAAGGCTTTTGCTAAGTATTGGCACAGAACCCACAAGGTCTTATCAATTTACATTCCCACTAGCAGAGCCTGAGTAGTTTACCTATAATAGTTAAATGTAGCACATGGCTCTGTAAATAATTTTGAAATATGTTCCCCAAAATATCCTCCTATATAATAAAGAGCCAATATGCTAATGGTCATCACACCATCACACCCTAACGTCCAATCAGTGGGAGGCTGCTTGCATGGCGAGTGCTTGTGGGTGGGCAGGGCTGAGTGCTCGGCTAGGCATGTGCCTGTGGGCGGGGACTTTATGCTGTGTCCTTCTGGACAAAGCCGCAACAGCTGCCTGAGGCTCAGGCAAGCCGCTGATGGTGGCTGCCGCTGCCCAGGACCTGAGGCTCATGCAACGAGGGCCAGGCCAAGGCTCAGGCAAACCGTGGTGGCTGTGAGGACCAAGGCTCAAGCAGCTGCATGGCTGGCAGTGGCAGCAGCAGAGGCGTGATGGCGGCGGCGCGTTCCCTGATCGCCGGGTCACCTCCCACAGAGGGAGGCCAGAGGCAGCAGCAGTGAGGGGGTGATGGGGACGGTGCCTTCCCCTGATCAGCCAGGGGTAGCAGGCCTAAGCTGTCAGTAGGACATCCCTGAGGGCTCCCAGACTGTGAGAGGGGGCAGGCCGAGCTGAGGGACCCCCCCCCCCGCAGTGCATGGGTTTTCATGCACCGGGCCTCTAGTATTTAAATAACAGTGTCTCCATGGTCTTGTGAATCTGCTCATGTGCCTCTTTTTCTTCATTTTATATTTCATTTAACCACTGGGCATCATACCACATCATTTCTCCCCATGAACCAGGACTACTCCATCTTACTATGAAGGAAATGAAGACAGCACCGCCTTAGGGATGGTGCAAAGCTTTCTAGGAAAGGTATAGCCTGTGTCAGTGATGGCGAACCTTTTGAGCTCGGCGTGTCAGCATTTTTAAAAACCCTAAACTTAACTCTGGTGCTGTGTCACATATAGAAATTTTTTGATATTTGCAACCATAGTAAAACAAAGACTTATATTTTTGATATTTATTTTATATATGTAAATGCCATTTAACAAAGAAAAATCAACCAAAAAAATGAGTTCGTGTGTCACCTTTGACACGCGTGTCATAGGTTCGCCATCACTGGCCTATGGGGTCTATTTCCTTCCTCCTCCAGGACCCACTCCCTCAGAGCGTTTCCCCACCATCAGTCCTTTATCTGTCCACAAAACTTGTTCACCTTAAGGATCAGTGTGGTTCCCCACAGGGACACCAATAGAAATAAATGAAGCAAAGCTTTGGGCTGGGACCTTCTAGGCTTGATCATTGTCGTGTTTTGCATAATGTTTATGTAAAGTTGATGTAAACATTTAAACTTCCCCCTCCTCAAGACGTACGGCAAGGCAAAAACAGAAGAAGGGAAACCATGGTCCCTTTTAGCATTCAGCTGGCGGAGCATCTCCCCTGCCTTCTCCGTGTCCTCTGGGCACAGGGCCCAAGCTGTTCCCTTGTCTCCGGACAGATTCGGGATTTATGGCCTGAAGCAAAAGTATCAGATGTCTAGCTCTTGAACTCGTCCTGCACACTAGATTTGGTAGCGTCTCCGTTATTATAAATAGTATTATTATTTTATGCAGATATCCAGTCATTTTTCATGTTGTCTTCAAGCTTCCACGGCAACATTTTAATGGAAAGCAGAGACTCCCCAGCTCAGCTGAAGTTTGGTTTTCGCTCTCAGTGTTTTGTGTTGCTTGGCAGAGGCTCAGGGAGGTAATGGATGTGCTGACCACCGTTGCCATCATCCAACAATGAGTTTGGTCTCTGTCTCTGAAGAACTCTTCTACGTCCAGACTTTTTGTAAATCTGTAAAACTTTTTAAAACTATCAAAAATCTAAAACGTCTGTAAAAGAAAGAAACCTCGGAAACTAGAAGAGGTATTAACTTAGTAAGACTAGTCAATATGATATATTCTTGTCAAATCCCAGTCACTGGTCTGTCTCTCTGCTAAATGTTCTCACATGTGCACTTTTGCTCCTTGGTCTATATCATGCTCCCACTGAAGGGGCAAAGGTCGCAGAAGTTCCCCTACTGTTTTCATTGCACCCTGAGCTTTCTTCTGCCAAAATGAATCCTGTGACGTCTTGTAAGCAGCTTGATGATGTCAAGAGGAAAGAAAGTATTCTAAACTGTGATTATAGCTTTTTAAGCACTTCGTAATAAAAAAAATTCTCTAAAGAACTGGAAAAGTAAGAGAAGCCGGCAAATGGTGGCTTGTACGTGTAAGGGTTCATTTAGACTTGCTTACCTGTATGGCATGTAAATAAGAAAGACAAGTAAGACATATGTAAAAGGATTGAACTTTATAACATGTGGAGGCAATTCGCTTCTTTGTTAAACAGATAAAAACACATTTTCCAAATCACAGGAATGGCCCAGTTCATATATTTTAATTTATTGTTAAGCTATGCTAAAACTAATGGCTTCCAAAAATTCAAGAATTCTTGTGTGCTCCTACATGATTGATTTGAAATAGCTGTGTACCGTAAGTGTCATTGCAGTGAAGAATAGAAATTTGAGAAAAAAGAAAATGATGTATTTTTTATGGATAGTCTATAGAAATGCAATTTGTAACCTTAATCTATTCAAGCATATTGAAAAAGCTAACATATTGCCCTGCTCTATGTTAAAAACAAGCAGGTGTCCCAGGCAGGCAGGTGTTAAGGTGGCTGTTTGAGCTTGCCCTCAATCACTAGTTGACTTCAGTGAAGGTCTCCTAACAGGTGTCTAACCGACTGGGGTGCCATGTGACATTTATCCCGGGAGCGACTCGGATGACAGCCTGCTACAGACTGAGGAAGGGGTCTTTGCTTTGATGAAGAAATTGCCAAAACTCATGTCTCATTAGTGTTTCCTAAGGTTCTTTGGAAGTGAACAACAGTTTAATTAAGGGCTGACGTAAACACGTTTCTGCACCCTTTCCCTGCAGCATTTTATCACATTAGAATTGATCAAAATTGTTGCCTTGGGCTGACTCGAACAGATATACATCTGGAGCACCATTTGTGCAAGCTGCCGATGCGCCGGGTGCATAGCTGAGCTTCACAGACACTCTCTTCCTTTGTAGATGCGATTACCTTGTTGGGAGATGAGTCGATCTCACTATTTTTTTTTTTTTTTTGCTTCAGCCTTGATCTCTTTGAAGTGATGCTGTGAGATGCATGACACATCAGGGCTTAGGATGTATATAAATCACAGTGCCAAAAAAATTATAGTAGAGCTAGGAAAAATGACGTGGTAATTTGATTTTGCAAAACACTTTTTTAAAGGTGTGCTTCAGTCTAAACGAATCAGCTCAGCTTATATGAGGAGCCTAGTTGAACTTTTTCTTGCATGGTGATTTTTTATTATGCGTTGAACTGTACAGTTGGTTTCTAAAGCCATCCCTGATTTTTTAATTATAAATCTAAGTATAGGTGTAGGCACTGAAAATGAATACTATCAGTGTAAATGTTTCTTTTTTTAAGAGTAGCCTTTCTCCTCTTCTGTCATTAAGAAGAATTCTTTCTGTACTCTAATATTATCATGCTTGCAATTATTTCATGCGTTTTTATATTTAACGTCTATCCTCTCTGCTGAACTGTGAGCATCACCAGGAAAGGAGCAGGTGGTCTTATTTCACATCTTGAACTTCATGCTTCTCCACAGTTTGTCACACTTATTAGAAACGCACGGACTGATTTTGTTTTCTCTCTGCTTTCCATGCAGTGATTTCTCGTCTGGTGGTATCTATTCACGCAACATGCATTTTAACATATATTGACCATGGTTATTTCACTCATCCTACATTACTAGTTACCATTCTGCCGTGCAGCCTCATCAACATGCAAGAGATTCTAAACTAAACTGTCTAGACACCGAGTGTGCTCTACCTATTCTATCTTCTTTCAATCCTGGATTTCTAAAAATTCTTTCCATGTTCTTAGCCTGTTCTGCCAGCATGCACATATGTTTGTGTCTTTGATAAAATTATCTTCTGTAGGATCAAGCATTAGTCAACTTTATAAATGCCATCGAGTGATGTAAGACACAAACACAAGATCATTCCTGAGACCTAGAACCTCCCAAGTTCCTAGGAAGGATTACTTACGGAGAAAATGAGTCGTGTTGGTTCAGAGGATAAAATATTGTTTTATAGCTAAAATAAGAGGGTAAAGAGACATATAATTTTTAGCTGGAGGGAATGTCATATGCAAGGAAAGGGGCAGAGTTAGAAGCACATTCCTCTTGGTTCCTTCCTCCCCCAGGAGGTCATAAGCAAATTTGTTTAGCTAAAGTTTAAGTAATATGGAACAATGAGGAAAAACTTACATAAAATGTGGTGCTGCCTGGCTGGCGTGGCTCAGTGGTTGAGCATCGACCTATGAACCAGGAGCTCACGGTTCTATTCCCAGTCAGGGAACATGCCTGGATCGAGTGCTCAGTCCCCAGTGTGGGGCGTGCAGGAGGCAGCCGATCAATGATTATCTCTCATCACTGATGTTTCTCTCTCTCTCTCTTTCTCTCTCTGTCTGTTTCTCTCTCTCCCTTCCTCTCTGAAGTCAATAAAAATGTATTTTAAAAAAATGCAGTGCCATGGTAGATCTTAAAATGAGGAAGATAATTTGAAGGAGAGGATTTCAGTAACTGTGTCTATAATGAACCATGATGAGGAAAACCTGGGAGGGGAGTTGGAAGAAAATTCTTGACTCAGCCAAGTACACACGGCCTAGTGGGAGCTGCAAAGACAGAACAAAATACAGCTTTTGGAACATGTTTTTTTCTAAAATGAATTCATTTATAAATTGTTACTTTCTAAATCATATTAAATTTCTTTCTCTGATTTCAAGCCCTCAACTGGCCTTTGCTTCTTTCCCATCAGCCACCAGTAACTCCTGCCTCCTTCCCACCAGCAGATGCACCAGCTAATCTTTTTCTTATCATCTTGCCTCTCTTTCAGCTTCCTTATTTCATGTATTATTCAACTTATACATTATAATGTATTTGTTATTATTCAACGTATTATATATTTATATATTATTCAGCTTCATTATTATCCAACTTATTTTCAACCTAATCTTTTTATGTATTATTCTTCCTGTTCAGGGGACAATGGATTGTGGAAAGCATGACATTTGTTTTTCTTCACAGAAAGGTCACTTAAACCCTCTGTCCTATATATTTATTCCTCAAACATTTTTTCCTATAGCATATGAGTGCATTAAAAATAGAAACGATATCATTTTTCAGTTTGGCATGAGGTCTATTAGACTGCAGACATTCAAAATAAAATTAAAATCAAAACAATACTGGTTTGATTTATGATTAAAATGTAATAGCTAGAAACTCTACCCATATTTCTCTCAGATAATTGACCTTTTATTTTCCCTCTTCTGCCCAGAAAGTTTTTTTTTTTTTTTCGTTGAGGGGAGGGTTTAATTTGTGTCCTCCGAAGTACTTAGCATAGTGACTTGAACGTTCTGTGCACCAGTATATCTTTACTGACTAATGGGCTCCAAATTAATTTTATTTAATGGGGAAACAAAGGCAGTTAAGCCTACTTTCTAATACTATCATTCTCTATTGGTTTTTAAAAATTGTTTCAGTCTGGCCAGTGGACCTTCTCATAATTATTTTTATTATGGCAAGTTCATTTTTTTGTTTAAGGAGGAGATGATCCGTAGACCCTTTTACACATGGAGAATGACTTTTATTCTGTTTCTGCTGCATTCACCTCTATAATTTTCCTATATGTTCTGAACATGAAGGTGCATGCCGAAAAGAGAACCAGAAATATAAATTGACCTGTCATAATTACTTAATATAACAAAGTGTATCATTTTGACTAAGAAAACATGAAGGCTTTATTTTTCAAAAATTACATATCCACCAATATTAAATTCCTGTACAAACACCCTTGGTTTATGTGCCCTTTATGAAAAGATACTAGTACATATGCGAATTTGGCTGGGTTTAATAAAAATTCTGATAGAGTTACAGTAGCAATAGCTTTGCTTGATCTTCTCCAGAAATGACATAACTGAAATGAAACTTACCCGCTTCCCAAGCTTTGGTCATATTTAATTGTTTTTAAATGTACAGAAAATGCTTTATTATTTACACAAGGGACCAAGATATAGAGTGAATGCTTTATTATTTACATGAGGGAGTCTAGAAACTGATTTACATAAATTCATTTTATTTGAAATGTTTATTTAAGCACAGGTAAAACAATAGAAAGTTACCAGGGTTTTTTTTTTTTTCTAAAAGTTAATTTTAAATAAAAATTTGGGAGTGAAACTTATTACATCTTCTATACATAAAGTAAAGGGATGAAATGGAGGTTATTCAACCTCAAACAGTGTATATGCCTATGATTACCTTCGATCTGGTCAAAACGCATATTTTTGTAGTGTTACCTTTTAAAACCACATAGCTATTTTTGGCATTTTGAAAGTAAGTTAGCTGAAATAAAATTTCTTTATTTTTAAATGATTTTTAAATTTTCTCCCTTTTTTTGTAACAGCACTTAATTGCTATAGTTTCATTAACAATTTCTTTTTGTTGTTGGTATATGTAGTTTTGATTCATTCACACGGTATGGCTACTGTTGTATTGGTTGTTGTCATTTTTTATTTTTTAACTCAGATATAAGAAAAGGTTCACTTTCTCTTCAAAGTTCTAATAGGTTAGTGACAGCCAGCTAGTCACAGGTTGTAGCTTATGGCTACAAGTGCACCCATCAGTTTTTGTAGACTGTGATTGCTGCTGTTTTCACAGTAGCGCATCCACACTTTAACTTCCAGCAGCACATCCATTCTTTAACTTCCAGTGTGCTAAAAACACGTATTTAACTTTATTAGATGTTTGTACCAGAGTTTAGGTAATTTTTCAAATGATAAAACATATGATATTAGTTTCTTATACTAATAGTACATACCATGTAGTCTCTTTCTTTCATGAAAAAAATGTATTAATTAAAAGTGCATATTATATGAATATATAATATGTGATGAAATTTGGGGGGTTTTTCTTTTAATAAAAGTTTATTTTTTTAGAGATACAAACTGAAATATTTATAGGTGAAATTATACGATCCCAAGGAATTGCTTTAAAGTAATACAGGGGGAGGAGATACATGGGGTAAAGGTAAAATAAGATTGGCTATGAGTTGCTAATTGAAGTGATGGTGACTACATGAGTATCCATTACTATTCTACTGTGTATGTATTGAAATTTTTGATAATAAAAGTATAAGTTTTATAACTTATATGATTTTTAGAATATTTTACTGTAAATTTATAATGTTGATAAAAATCAACACTATTCCAGGTATTGAAAACAGGACCCATATCTCTGACCAACTGGAGTTTTCTCTTGAATTCCTTAATTTAATTAAATGCATAATGTAATTTTCATTCACCTAAGATGATGATCTTCTACACCAGTTATTAATTAAATTGGGTTAATTCTGTTTCATTATCTATGACAGCGATTTTCAAACTTTTTCATCTCGTGGCACACATAAGCTAATTACTAAAATTCCTCAGCACACCAAATTATTTTTTTGTCTATCTGACAAAAAAAAGTTGGTATATGTAGTTTTGATTCATTCACACGGTATGGCTCCCGTTGTATTGGTTGTTGTCATTTTTCATTTGACAATCTGAGGGAAAAGAGGTCAGTGCCCCTGACTAAATAGTCAGGTATTGCATCTTTTAACAATACTTGAGGCACATGGATTGAAAATAGCTGATCTATGGCATTAGCTCTGTCGCCACTCTAATTTCAAGTTTTCAAGATCTGACTTTGGGCAGCATTAAATATCTGTGGAATGAGTGAGTGATTGAATGAATGCATCCCTGAATACTTCTCCTAATATGGCACCTTTTACACTGTTCTGTAATTCTGCTTCACTCATCCGTAGCCCCTCACTAATAGTAGAATCTACTCAGTTTCTACTATTAGATCCTCAGCAACTAGCACAGTGTCTGGAATGAATTAGTCCTTCAATAAATATTTATGAATGGAAATATTAATTAATCTATCTTCTTACACGGTCTCCATGATTGCTATCTCCATTTTGGCTAATTCATTCTCCATGTAGTTTCTGGACAGATTGCTCTAAGCCCTCAATGTGATCATAGCTCACCCATTAATAGCTTTCCCTCATCAGGGTAAGCATTTCAGACATTTATATACAAAATCCATGGCCCCTTAGCATGTGGGTCTTGCCAGCAGCTCGCTTCCTTCCTTCATCTCTGTACTTCACCCCACAGACTCTTTGTACTCCTTGCATGTTTTATGGCCCCCTTCCTCGGAACATTGCTTCTCTCTGAGAATGTCATCCCCATCCACATTTAAAAAAATGTTTTTATTGATTTCAGAGGGAAGGGAGAGGGAGAGATAGAAACATCAATAATGAGAGAATCATTGATCAGTTACTTCCTACATGACCCCCCCACCCCCCACCCCCCGGGAATCGAGCCCACAACTCGGGCATGCACCCTGACCTGGAATCGAGCTGTGACCTCCTGGTTCATAGGTCAATGCTCAAACACTGAGCCACTCCGGTTGGGCCTCACCCACATTTTAAGCCTGGTGCCACTGGGGTGCGTTTTCTAAGCTGGGGAGGCTCAGGTGATCACTGCCCTGTGCAGGGAGGCTGGAGAAGTAGTCACAAGCACCACACACCTCTGCTCTCAACTCACTGACTCCCTCTGAACTGCTGACCACCGTTTCTTTCCTTTCATTTTTCTCTCCATGGACACTGAGTATCCCTCCAACAGCCATTGCTTTTCCCCCCCTTAACATCCTTGCTTTACTTGGCAAAGAGAGGAACCCAATAAATATTTGCAGAATGAGCAAATGAAGGATTTTTTTTTTTGCTATACAAGTAATGAGTTTTCCATAAAAGATGTTAAATCAATAATATACTTACCAGTGCACCCAAAGGTTGTTTCTCACATTTGCACCAGGTTTGCCTCTATTTTTTCCACAGTGTAGTCAGCAAGTGAAAAGACAAACCCCTGAATCGTATAAATCTAAGAATAAAATGCTGAGGTTAAAAAAGACCTTGAAGTGAACCATGGGGCCAATGGAAACATGATCTTTAGTTTTTCAGAAGTTCAAGATTTGCTTACGAGTAGGAGTCACCCTGGTGATAACTCTAAGGAGGCCATGGAGCTAGTTTCTGACACATATCCCAAAGCTCCAACATAACAGGACCTTTGACCCTCAATGTATACTTTGTGAAAGAGCCAAACTCACAAAAACAATAACATGTTGGGAGTTAGATCTTTTGTGTTAAGATGAGCCTTGTAGCTTAAGAAAGTCCTAACGCGTGGGTTTCCCCTCTTCCTTTGCAGATATGTCGTCTCCGACTACTATGAAGAAGCCTGAAAAGCCATTGTTCAGCTCTACATCTCCACAAGATTCTTCCCCAAGGTTGAGCACTTTCCCCCAGCACCATCACCCCGGGATACCTGGAGTTGCACACAGTGGTGAGGAGTTTCAAGCATAGAGGAGAAGCCTCTCTTTTATTTGCAGAACCCCAAACCCTCAGGGATGGAGCCCAGTGTTTTATTATAGCCATGTGGTGGCCATGTTTTCTCAACCAAAAGAGGGAGGGTCATAATCCAATCATTTTTTTTTTCTTATCAATATGTGAGGAAAGATGGTCTAAGCCATACAGTTAAATAACATTTATCTAAGTATCTGTCGCTTGCCTTTATTGGAAAGACTATAATGACAAGAAATTAGAAAATATGGGATACATGGTTACCTTCACGATAGCTTCAGGTTCGGTCTTAATTGTATGTATTTTACCAAGAAAAAGATGTGATTTCAATTTGTTGCTGAGTTTCTAGTATTTTCAGAGGCATTAAGAAGTACAGATGCTATTTCTCTATATATTATTTTTCTACATGAGAGTCAGTATTTATTTATTTGTGAATGAAACTAATCAGGAAAAATAGAAGAGATACTTTGACAATTATTGCATATGCACAGACTCTGTGAGTTAATACACTTGATGTTACATCTAATTTAAAGACTTCCTAATTTAAATAGGAAAAGTAATCCAATATTTTATATCTGCACTTTAAGGACCAGTTAATATTAAATCACCTTTAGTATTAAAAATGAGATATAAATAATAATCAATATAAATAAGCAATGGCCTTCAAGTTTGTGGACAGATGTGAGTGGAGACCATGGTTAAACCGAGCTGAGATTAAGAGCACTTCGACATGAAGTGAGAAGATGTCCAGTCTAATTTAGGTGCATTTCCTTACATTATACTTTCAAAAGTGAAAGTATACTTACATATACTTCTTAAAGTGATACTTTAATGAGGAGTTTTAGGAACTATGTACATATTCTCTGCAATGCTTCCCTTTGGTGGAGGGTGCTCAGACTTTGGTGTGTGGGAAGATTACACAGGCCCTTGTTTCAGTGCCCTTTTTGGTGCCTCCCCCTTGAAAATCCTTCTCTAGAAGGTCTGTGGTTAGGCCCAGTAACCTTCATTGTAACAACAATGTAGAAGCTTCTGAGTGCCCTGGACATTACTGGGGAAGATAAGCAATATCCCTTAAAACGTCCTTTTTAAAAATTTTTTTTGCACATAATTACAAAGTCAGAGGTAATTTATTCCAGATGATTTTCATTTATAGGTCATGGAAAGAATTTATTTTTTCATATTGTTTGGTACATTGTCTCATAAAACACTAAACATTTTTCATATGTGATTTCCTATGGTTTGGATTGAAATATTAAATAGAAACAGATATTTAATCTTCACTTCTACATACATTATACTGGTTGGTACTCTTAATTTGTATTTACGTGATTGTTTCCCTCAACGTTATAGAGATAATGATCATGCGATTATATTCTTTTCCCATTTTTCAAACTTAAGGCTTATATTTCAGAAGCTAAACAATAAATTGTGGTCATACTAATGTTGAAAAGTTACAGTACAGTTAAACATGGCCCACATTGCATGTTTTACATATTATTTCCCTTTATAAAATATGTGATTTATGGGTAAATTTATGTCTCTATGAAAGTATAAATTCACATTTCTGTGGGTCTTAGTCTTGGTCTTATCTTAATATATTTTAAGCTACATGTTGTAAAAATTAGAGTGGGAAGAAAAATATTTAAAGTATAGGGCTTCTTTTGGTTATGAAAGAAACATTTTTATTAGGCGAAAGAGTTCCCAGGCTCTATATTCAAATATTCAGAAGTACTTATACAATGATTGAGTCATTATTCAAGACATAATTGTTTATTAATTATGGGTTTTCATTTTAGTCAACTACGAGCTAGGATGCATAGAGAAAGTTTGCATTCACAATTGGATTACACTTCTGTTTTGAATTTTGGTAGAAAATTGTGGGTCCCTTGCCCTCTAATTGATGCTGTGACTTGGTCTGGACTTATATAAGACAAAGACTTCCTAACCAAAATTGTTCTCTCATGGGGAATAACTTTGCTTAAAGAAATGTTTTATGAAGTATTGACTTAACCTATGAAAGAGAAACTTCTAGATCTATCATTCATAGATCTAGAAAGCAAGATTGTTAATTCCCTATAGTGAGGGTTCTGTCTGTGTATGCTTAGCAGTATTGGCATTCAGAATAAAAGACTAACTGCTATTTTAGGAGAGTTTGGTTAAATCGTGGTGGGGAAATGAACAGCTATCATTTTTATCGTTTCACAGCATTCTTTAGGATCACTACGGAGCATTAAAGAAAACAGCTAACGAGTCTGTCTTTCCTTTTCTATCTTCTACAGTCATCTCAACTCGAACTCCGCCTCCACCCTCACCGTTGCCATTTCCAACACAAGCTATTCTCCCTCCAGCCCCATCGAGCTACTTTTCTCATCCAACAATCAGATATCCTCCCCACCTGAATCCTCAGGATACTCTGAAGAACTATGTACCTTCTTATGACCCATCCAGTCCGCAAACCAGCCAGGTAAAAATGAGAGAGGAACTAAGTTTAGAGCCTAAGGGAGATGGAGCAGGTCTAAGACGTGGTGCTTACCCGGACAGTTATGTCTGGCAGAACGACAAGCTTTTGCAATCCATCTCCAGGAAGTGTCTTGGTGATGCAATAAGTTTTTATTTAAAGGTGGCTGAATGACAGGTAGGAAGTGTGTTGCTCCAAAGGGGCACATTTGTGAAGATGTTTTTGGTTTGATGTTTTGGGATTTTTATTGACTGAAGAGAAAGCTTATGCAGAAAGCACATTGACAAGCTCTGAGCTGGAGTTCACACCTCTGAAATACCTGGCTTGACACAGAGACAAAGTGCTTATTCCAGGCAGGAGCAAGGTATGCGCTAAAATAAACACACACAAAAGAACTTACAGTTGTATTCATAGACTAACTATTAGGTATTAAAATAAGCTTTGGTAATGTAAACATCCTCAGTGTTTGATGACTACTTGAATATTCTTTGCACAGACACGACTGCATTTAATAATGAGTGACATTACCAGAAGTGTCTTTTTTTTTTTTTTGTAAACATTGTGCAGTGGTTTTAGGGATTCATTGTATGAGTGTAGTGACTCATGTGCCTTCCTCACTTCCTAAACATGTGGTTTCTTCTATGAGCAGTTGCTTCATAGAAATTTGGTATAAGAACATTTTCCACAGTCAAGTAAACAGTCTTTGTGCCAAAGCTGGGTCTGTCAATAATCGCAATATCCCAAATCTGTAATGCGATGCTGATCATATGGTCTGGTGTTTAGCTTTGCTGCTTTACCCTGAAGACTCCTTATTATACCTTTTAATGCTCTGAGGGATTTTCATAAGCATCCTGTTATTAATGCTTAAATATCCTGTCCAAATCTTAAAATGCCACTCAGTAGGATGTGCATATTGATTTATATTTAACAAAGAAAGATCTAAAATATTTTTAGAGTTAATTTAATGGTTAAAATGAAGCAAAATGTTCCTTTCTTAATGTTTTATTTTGAATAAGAACATGACCAGCACCATTGGGGTTACTTAAAAAGTTACCTGTTCTTTTATCTCCATTGTCTAATAATATTAAGCTACGTATACCATTCTCAAATTTTAAATTTGAAGTTAAACTATTTGTATTTTAGAAGAAAATGTCCAAATCCTGTGGCACTTTTAATGATGGTCATACTACTTACTAAGTAACACAGTGGGATCTTAGTATATTAGTTCAGAAATAAAATTTACTGTTAGAGCATGGATCCAAAGTCTCAGTTCCATAGAGCCTTCTGCTAGACTCAGCTGGGAACAGTGCACATAAGGTCTGATTTTAATTTGTGTAGAATTTCCATGAATAACAAAGTCTAATTAAGACATCCATTAAAAGTCCTTAACGTTAATTCAGTGTGGAAAATCTTAGAGTTCCATTGGATTTTTTTTTTTAAACTGATGTCTTAATTAGGCGCTGTTAGGGGAAAAATTATGCAAATTAAAATCAGGCCCTTAGTGTCACGCATTTCTTTAATTATTCAGTGCTTGTTTTACGTATATTTCAATTTCTTTATAAGTTAAGAGAGCATTTTAGGTGATAATCTGCCTTTATTGTTCTCAGTTTTTCTTCATATTTTCAAGGTAAAGATCCAGCTTCTAAGAGAAGCATCTTACTCTCATCTCAATTAACAACAACAACAAAAAAACCCTCTCAGGATTTTGTATAATAGGAGCAGTGGACTAAGTAGGATAATCCTTTCCTAATGCTGTTCAAGTTCATCTTCAGATGAGATGTCTTTTCATATCTACAGTATGAAAGTTCATCTATTAGCGGCATTAAAAGAAAAGCTTTATAGTCTAGCTTTATCTGTTTGAACTAGTAGAAGATTGAAAAGAAATAACCCTCTCATTCTTCTAACCCGAAGTTTTAGAAAGCTGACTGTGTTGGCTTGGGAATTCTTTCTTTGTCGCTTTTACTATAATTTTTAAATGAAACATCTGTTGGTTCCTGTCAATTGAACTTCAGGAGACAGAGCTTGCAGAATGGGCAAGGTGATGTATGCTGTCACAGCTTTCCCTTGACCTTATTGTCATTCTTCTGTTCCTTGCTCTCAAGTAGGTACTGCCCAACTGGGCTGGTGAACGCAGTATCCAGAAATGCTTTTTAGCACTGAAAGTACCAGCAGTGATAAAATGAGACTGTTCTTTCTGGAGGGAGATACAGAAAGCAGGCTTTTGCAGTGTTCAGAATACCAGAAGTTGACGGTCGGCTCTAGAAACATACTTTCCCCTTGAAAGGAAAAATGGATCTTTATAATAAACAGCAGATTTTTTTCGAAGGGACATTATATCTGCTTTGATGTTTAACTCCATCTCAAAACCAGTTAATTTACATTTCAAAATAGACTCTTGATATTAACCTTTGTAGCTCTAAAAATGAAAGAAAAAAGGAGTACTTGTTCACCTGTCGTCATGTCCTCCATCTGAGTACCTTCCAACACTGCACTGGTTTTAAGTCAAGCTACTGAGACGCCCTGTCCTCCCCATAGCAATTTGGGGGTTAATTACATCGCTGCTGCACCAATTAGAGTGAGACAGTCATGCTATTTAATGGAATATTTTAAATAAAATTAGTTTAAATATATGTCTCATCGGCTTTCGTAGGGGGGAAACTATGGTCAGTTTTCCTGACACAAAGTTAAATACTTAAAATTACTCATGATGAATAGTCAGGATATTCGAGTTCATTTTTTGTGTGGAATAAACAATATGACCTCTGAGGAATCCAACCGAAGCCATCCAACTCAGTTCATGTCTCTGAGTTCCAGTATTTAAATGTTTTGAGCTATTCCTCTTTTTCTCTAAAACGTCTACTTGTAACTTACGTGCAGGTATTTAGATAAATATTCTGCTTCATTGCTTTCTTTGCTTTTAGCAGTACAGATTATTAAGACTAGCTATTTGTAGAGAATAACCTCATAGCAAATTGTTACGTATACTATGCAGTGGAGAATTCCAAAATGAATGTTAATTAAAAATAGCATTCTCTGTCTAGAAAAATACATCCAAGTATTTCTTCAAATAGTGTACCTTTAGGATTTTGTCTTCTGCCACAGATACTATTTTTGTACCCAGGGCTAAAGCGCAGATAATAATATCTTTTCTGTCATTGCCCTGGGGATTTTCTCAGTTAATTCCCACAAATGTCAACAATACATGTTTTGTGTAACTCTCCATGCCCAACAATGGAAGAGTAACTCAAATAACAAGAGTATATTTGGTTGCCACCTCTGCTTGACTTCAGCGCATTTTAATTTACTATGGAAATCTTTTATTTGAAGGTACAAGGCTAGACCTAGCTCAGCATTTTATATCATTGTGTGGATCTGAAATTTTAAATGCTCTAAATATCATTCTACCTGCTTGTATTTTTGTAAATCATCAAAAGTTGAGTGGAGATCCTAGAATCTCAATTGCCTGGTGTGTGTGTGCGCGCGCGTGTGTGTGTGTGTGTGTGTGTGTGTGTGTCTGAGTGTAACTGTGTGTGAGCAAGAACTAGAGGTTTTGTATGCAGAAGAATGGGCCTTGACTATACATGATAGAAATTACTCAGTTTGATGTGTTTGTTAGCCTAGATATTCTTGTCTTCCTTGTATCAGTGATAGTATTATTTAGGTGAAGATTGTGTTCTGGAAGCCCAAACCGACTTAGTGTAGAAGATGAGGGGCAGAGAAGCACTGTTCTGATTTGCACTAGCTCGGTAAGGACTTCCGGGTCAGCCTTGGGCTAAGCATGGGAAGTCTCAACTTGAGCTTCCCGGACTGCCAAAGCAAGGTCAGTTCTACCTAGCTCTCGGGAGTGTTGTAAAGACAGTTAACCTACATAAAGTGCTTGGAAGTGAAGACTTTCTTTTAAATGCTGCTGCTTCGTGTTACTACTAACCATGGACCGACCTCGTGGACGCAGACTTGGAGGGCGTGTGTGGCGATGACACAACAGTGTGCAGGGTCCACTCGGCCGAGTGTGCTGAGTGCCGTTGTTGGACACCGTGACTGCCTTTTGGATTGTTTCACCCGGCATTCTGTTTTTGTTTTGTAGCCTAAC